>NW_012104154.1:672411-764593 GCF_000951045.1 Mandrillus leucophaeus | reverse complement strand
TGAGGCAGGAGAATTAATTGAACCCAGGAGGCGGAGGTTGAGGTGAGCCAAAATTATGCCATTACACTCCAGCCTGGGCAACAGAGTGAGCCTCTGCCTCAAAAAAAATTTTTTTTTCTTTGTCAGTTGATGGTCTTTCATTTGCAATTCATTGATGATGAGTGAGATCGAAAGTTGAAAGACACACACTGGCCACTGGTATTTCTCCCTTTTGGTGACACTTGTTCATTTCCTTGGCAGTTTTCTAGGAGTTATATTTACTGATTAGTCAGAGTTTAGAAAATATCTATGGATGTAAATGCTTTCTTTTGAAACCAACATCTATCTTTTCAATTTTTCTGTTTTTCATTGTGCAGATGGTTTTAAACTTTATGTGGTTAAATTAGTCAGTTTTTCCATTTATGGCTTCTGGGTTTTACACTTCCCTTAGGAAAGCCTTTTCCATGTTCTATATATTTTCTTCTGCTTTTCTTTTCTTTCTTTTTTTTTCTCAAATTTTAATGTAATTCATAGTGAGGGTTGTTAAAATATCCACTTTTATTGAAGCACATTCATATACATTAGTCTGTTTCTGGGCCTTTAAACTCTATTCGGTTGATTTATTTTCCTTTTCTATGTCAAAATCCCCTCTTTTAATGATCATGGCTGTCAAATATGCTTTCATATGCTTCATGTCTGTGAAGATCCCCTTCAGAGAAATTTCTGCTTGGCCATTGTACTTTTCTCTTCCCATATGTACTTCAGAATTAGCTTGCCAAATTCCATTTAAAACCTGGATGACACATATCTCAGGTATTCATCAGCAGTTGAATGGATAATCAGACTGGTTGATTTATACAGTGGAGTCTTACACAGGGATTAAAAAGGATTGAAGTATGGATACATGCAACTGCTTGGCTGAATCTTAAAGTAATTATGCCAGGTGAAAGAAATCAGACACAAAAGAGCACAGACTGTAAGGTTCCATTTGTACAAACTTCTAGAGGAGGCAAAGATGACGATGGTGGGAAAACATCAGAAAAGTGTTAGCCTCGAAGCTGGCTTGGGGATCGACTGGCAGGCACATGGGAGAGCTTTCTGGGTGACGTTAATGTTTCCTACGTGACACCGATTTGTGTCACCCAGGCCTATCCATCTCAGCTCTTAGGAAATGTTCACTTAGGTCTTGTGCATTTGACTGCATGTAAAATTTTCCTTTAAAAACTGCAAATAAATGTTGACTCTAGTTAATTGGATGTATATGAAATGTCTAGGGGTAAAGCGTACTGATGCCTGCAACTTTAATATACACTAAAATGATGAATTGATGGGTGGATAGAGAGATGGAAAAACAGAGTTTGTGATAAAGTAAATATGGTGAAATGGTAATAGCAGAGTCTAGGTGGCAGTACATGTGTACTCACTGAAATTCAACGTTTTTGTGTTTAAATTTTTTCATAAAATATTGCAGAAAATCATGTTGAGATTTTGATTGTAATGTACAGATTTAGTTGGAGGAGAACTGGCACCTTTGCAATGTGGATTCTTCACTAGGATATATATGTTTGTGTGTCTCCATATAATCAGGAATTCTTTTTCTGCCTTAAAAAATTTTTTTTTCTAGTAGGTTTTGCACATTTCTTTTTGGTATTACATGGTTTTGTTTCTACTGTGAATAGAATTTTTTCCTTACATTTTCTGCTTGGTTATTGCTGTGCGGAGAAGAGCTTGATTTTTGTTTGTGGATCTTTCATCTGGTGAAAATATTGAACTTTCTTACTAGACATAATGAGTTGTCAGGGATTATCCTTTATTTTCAAGGTGTGCAATCATTTAGTCTTCAAAAGATGAGTGTATTTTTCTATTCTTTTCCACTATTGGTTTCTCATTCTTTTTCTTATCTAATTGACACAAAGTGTAGAACTGTGGTTGATAGCACAGGCTCCTGCCCTTGATGGCCCAGGCACCTATCTTAAGCTCTTTTATTTACCAATTGTGTGAACTGAGGCCTGCTGCTAAGCCTCGGGGTGTCTCGTTTTCTTGTCTGTGAGGTGGGAGTATCAACAGAGTTTCCCCCTCCGGTTGCTGTGAGGTTGAAGTAGGATGGCACATGTAAAATGCTAACACAAGGGCAGGGTGGCCAAAGGCGACACAGGAACTCTGTGTATTCAGCAGCTCTTCTGTGAGTGTAAAACAATCTCAAAATAAAAGCTTTAAAGAAACATAGAATGAAACACACGTGATTGAGCCGACAAGAGGTGAACAAAACCAATCGGCAGTCAGAACTCCTTTCCCATTCCTGATGTTCTTTACTGACGGGCCCCAGGGTGCAGGAATGAATGAAGCCAGGAGCCTGTCCTCATGGAGCTGATGCAGTGTCAACATCAGGTGGGGCTAGGGGTAGGGACTGGAAACAAGCCAGCATAAAGGAGGACAGAGAGGGTGGGGCTGCGGCACACAGAGAGCTGGCAGACGGGTCTCTGAGGAAGGCCACATGTGTACAGAGACTCGATGGAGGCAAGGGAGCCTCCAGGCAGGGGCCTGGGAAGGAATGCTCAGGGAGGGACAGTGACACTGTGCCCAGCACTGGATTTGACACTGTGCCATCAACATTACCTACCACAGCAATCTTAGTGGGTGATGGAGGTGAGAACGTGGTGGGAGTCTGGTCGAGAGAAAACAGGAAATGGATGTTTGACTTAGTGTCAAACACTCACTTTTGGGTGTTTCCTCCCCCCATAAGTGGGTGCAGAGAAATAGGGCAATGAGGGTGATGTAAATAAGGGTGAGTTTTCCTTGTAGGGTGATGGGAGTGCTATCTTGCAGGCTGATCGAGATGCCCCACTGAGAAGAGTAAAGCCGGGGATGCAGGACTGATGCAGGACAGATGTAGGCGACACTGCCGGACTGTCACATGGCCAGATCGGAGCAGGCATCATGTAGATTTTTCCAGAATAACATGCTTCCGGAAAAGTCAGTGTTGTTACTGCTGCTAACAGCAGCAAGGGTTAGTGTGTACATAGACAGGCCACATAAATCTGGACTATGTGCTTGACCACGTACATCTTGGTAGCAGGAGATCTTGCCCTATTTGTCCAGTGTGTATGAATATCTAGATAAAAGTTCAGATCTCAGGGGGACAGCAGGGAAAGGAGCACTCTGCTGGACCCACAGCTCCTCCTACTGTGAGGTAAGGCTGCTTGGCCTCACACTTGTAGGTGTGTGTATGCCAGGGGTTCTGTAAGCGGAGGGAGGTGGCCGCTGAACAGAGCACAGGTACTTCACCCATGGGGGTTAGGACCTGTCAGAATTTTATGTATACAGTTGGCCCTTCGTATCCACGGGTTCCAAATCTATGGATTCAACCAGCCATGGATTGGAAATGTTTGAAAAAAATAAAAAATAAACTCACGACAATAAAAAATAATACAAAATTTTAAAAATATAGTCTGACAACTTCATATAGCGTTTACATTGTATGAGGTATTATGAGTGATCTAGAGGGGATTTAAAGTACCGGGAGGATGTACCTAGGCTATATGCAAGAGCGATACCATTTTATATCAGAGACTTGAGCATCTGAAGGTTTTGATACCTGCAGGGTCTGTTAACCAACCAGTCCCATCTGGGTACCAAGGGATGACCATATAATATCCTCTGGAATCTTCTGTGAGGATATTGATGAGGCTAATTTTAAAATATTTTGCTTTTTGTCAATTCCATCTTGGGTATTTTTTTTTGTTTGCTTGTCTACTGGATTGACACATCTTTTTCTTAATGTCATTTTCTCCGATGTGCAGTGATTATCCTCAGTTTTCAACAGCTAGTTTGATAGTCCCTGCTCTTCTCCCAAGAAGAGTTCTGATCTCAGGAATGGGCCTCTGGTGACTGTGGAAATGCTGTTTGGGTGGGTGAGGTGAACTGGGGGCTTGCCTTCTAAGGGAGCCCTCCTAGGGGAGCCCTGTTGCTCTGCTGGGCTCTGACCCCATTCTCCTCTGGAGCCTGGGGTGAGAATCTCTGTATCACCTATGACTCAGCCCAGCAGGTTTGGAGCAGCCACCCTGATGTGATGGGTAATGTTATGTGTCAACTTGACTGGGTTAAGAGATGCCCCAATACCTGGTACGCATTATTCGTAGGTGTGTCTGAAAGTGTTCTGGGAAGAGGCTTGCATGTGAATTGGTAGATTAAGTAAAGAGGATGTCTTCACCAAGGTGGGCCAGCCTCATCCAATCCATAGAGAGCCTGAATAGGACGAAAAGGCAGAGGAAGGGCTTCTCGAGCTGGGACGTCCATCTTCTCCTGCCCTCAGGCCCTGGCACTACTGGTTCTTGTGCTCTTGGACTTGGACTGAAGCTGACACCATTGGTTCCCCTGGTTCTCAGGCCTTTGGGCTTGAACAGAATCCCACCACTGAGCTCTAATGCTGACTTTCCTGCTTCTCCAGCCTCCAGGAGGGAGACTGTGGGATTTCTTGGCCTCCATAATCATGCAAGCCAATTCTTATAATATGAGATTTACAAAAACCTATCCCCATCTCCAACAGGAGGTATCTCCTATTGGTTCTTTTCCTCTGGAGAACCCTGGCCAGTACACCCGGCTCCGACTCCCTGCTCCACCGCCTTGCTCTCAGGGGGCCTTGCACTGCCCTCCCCTTCCTCCCCCTGCCCCTGAATGTTTAGGCTGCTGTTGTCTCTACTTTTGTTTCTCCAGCAACGTGGTTCTTTTCTCCTTTCTATTCAATTGCTGTTGTTTCCTGGCTTCCTGATGGTCCTGTTTTTTACTTTCTGCTGCTTTTTACGGATTTATTTTTTGTAAGTAACTCTCGTTATCTCAGAGAGTCTGAGGGTGTGCGGAATTAAGTGAGCGAGTGTAATTGGCCGTTTTGATCCAGTGTTTTTCAACCTTCACTTCCTTAGAGAGTTTTTGTCCTACTCTGGTGTTGACTCTTACCCTCCAGATCAATGTTCCCACCATCGTCTCAGTCTTCAGGAGTCCTCAGAATAAACGAGAGCTCTTCCTCCCTCTGCGGCACTCCAGCAGGCCCACAGCATCCTTGCTCCTTCAGAAGCCCTCTCGGTTTGGACACCTCCAGCGGCTCCCACTGCCCACTGGTCACATCCTTGGTCTAGAAGACATGAAAGGAAGAGACAAAGGAGGCTCCTTGGGTAGAAGAGACGGGAAAGAAATGTGACTTTCCCAACACATTTGCCAATAAATATATTTTTTTTTCCTCAAGGATATTAGTGAAAATGTTTTTTACCAGCCCCGAGAACTTAAAAAAGAAATTGTTCTTTAGGTCAAATGGGCTTTATCTAAGAACAGAGGCAGGTTGCTAATTGATTTGAAATCTGAAATGGATCCTTAAGAGAAAGGTAGAAACCACGTTACAGGTGTGAGTGAGAGCTCGTTGGGGCACAGGGAAGTCTGTTTCTGTCTGGGTGCTGCGGGGAAGCCGGCGGCAGGCGACAGTTAGACCCTGGCAGGCAGGCATGTCTCAGCTCACACGGGACACATTTGAGCTCGGGTTCCCCTATAATTAGGAATCCCAGATGCTGCGGTCCCGGCCTCGCCCACCGCAGGCAGAGTTCCTACACGCCTCCCCCTGAGGATATTTTAGAACTGGGGTTTTGATTTTATTTTTGCATGAGATTCACCTTGGATGGAAACCCCAGGGTTGATTGATGGCCCACGCCAGGCTGCCTTTTTTATCCCTTCGCCTGAGATGCAGGCCCAGGCTGTGGCTTCAGTCAACGGCAGCAGGACGCCAGCTGAGATGGCTGCGGAATCCCACAGACAGGGCCTGATTTCCGGCAGATGTCCCAGATACCAGGCAGGAGAGCCCACCACAAAATGGTTGCGTAAAAAAATGTCTGCTCAGTGTGACCTGTCAGCAACAGGATGATAGCACACAGCTCGGAGCCTGGAGAGGTGCAGGCAGACCACTGAATTCACCCCCAAGAACATCACTTCATCCAGGCTGGCCCTGGCCTGCCAGATGGGGCCGACTCTCAGATTCCCTGCAGGTTCCAGCCACCAAAATGAAGAAAGCAAGCTGCGGCTGGAAGTTCCCTCCCCTGTCTGGTGCCAAGTTTGATGTTGAGAGCAGGAATCCCAGATGACATTAGAGTCTCTAGCCTTCAAATGCACCAGCAACTGTTCACTGTGCACCCCACGCTCTGCATTCATTAACCAGTTCCTTCCACACATGCTGCTCAGCAGGGGCCATTGGCCAGGCGGGTCCTAGGGCAGGGATGCAGTCGGAAGTGCAAGACGAGATCTCTGCTCTTGGGAGCTCAAACTTCAGGGGTAGGGAGTGGGCACCTCTCAATACACAGATAAGTGACTTTACTATGTAGGACATCAGACGGTGTCACATGCTCTGAAAAACAGCGAAGGGAGAGGGAGTCATGGTAAGGGAAGGCAGCAAGTTCAGCATGTTGCTCAGAGAAGACTGAGAAGGTGGCACCTGTGCAGAATAAGGGGGACAAGCAGCCGGGTGCTCTTGGGGGATTCATGCTCCTTCCATCCCTCATATGGCCCTTGTTGTATGAGGGACTGAGGCTTTGCAGATGGGGAAGCCAGATGGAGGGGCTCAGGCCCTGCGGCTTGGAGACTGTGGGTAGGATTTGAGCCTAGGTCTCCCTGGTCCTGGAGCCTGTTGCAAGAAGACACAGGAAGACAATTGCTCTGAAAATAGAAAGAACCATTGACAGATGTGTGGGATTTATGATTGTGATGCAAGATGTTTACTCCCGAGATACATCAAGTCGGGGCGATGCCCAGGCCAGGCTCGCTCTCAGGGCCTCAGTTCACTGTCTGCTGCCTTTCTAGCATTCTGTTCCACCCTCCCGCGTTCTCTCGTTCCTGCTCCCCATGGCCTGTCTACATCCTCCTCTTCCCACTCTGCTGTCTGTCTCCTGGCTGTGGCCGCCTGTCCCCGTCTCTCATCTCTTCGCTCCCATTTGGTCAGCCTGTTTCCTGAGCAACTGAGTCTTTCCCCTTTGGGCATTGCCTCATTGGCACAATCACCCTTTTTAGTGGTACCCAGTCCACAGCTACAGTTGTGAAATGGGGTGCTGTGGTTCTCCCAGAAAAGCCACAAGGCTGTGATGGTGCAGCACAGGCTGGCAGGGGAGCAGGTTAGAGGACTGAATAAATGATGGATCTATCAGTCCAAGACACTTAATAGAAGATTGGATTTCCATTAAGGGAGCAGATGAAAGACAGAAAGACAGAAGGACACAGCCCCTCTCACCTTCACCTAGGAGAGGGATAAATGTCAGCTGAGATAACGTGGGTAAAGGTGACAAAGTGTCCCTTCACTGCTCAGCAGCTGTGTGACCTTGGTCAGCTCACAAAACCTCTCTGTGCTTTAGAGCACCGAGAAGGAATAAAACCTGCCCTGTGTTTACCTTGCCTCCCTGGAAGATTTGTGATGAGAATAAAGTCTAAAAATACTTTGAAAAATATACTGCACCCTACAAGCTCCATCATAACTGGTATTTCCAGAAATGCAAACATATTTGCTGCCTAACTGAGCTGTGTTTCTGATCTCTTGTAACTTGACTGATTCCTACCTTTTTGAGCAATGAGAACCTTTGGTGGTGTAAAGCCTAGAAAAAACTCAGAACGATATTTAAAAATGTGTATGATACACATGCTATGTCGAAAGAAACCCAACCGTATCTGTGTTTGCAACAACTGCAGTATACCATGAAGATGACGAGTTCTATGGCAACAACATTGCAAGCACTGCTAACCCCACTGCGGTTTCTTGCCTGCATTCCCAACTGAAGTCAATACTACATTTCTGTTAGAGGTGATGAAAATGAAAGTTTATTTTTCCCCATCTATGCTCATATAGTCCTCCCCCAAATTCCATCTATGGACTCTTGGGGGATCCATGGACCCCAGGTTAGAAATGTTAGAATTAGATGCATTATATCTTTGTGTATAGATAGGGAAAAGACTAGAAGGACCAATTGATCTGGCCATTAACTCGTTCAAATATTAAGGAGTAAAATGAGATAGAAGTTCTATGTTTTTACAGAGAGATTTTTGGTTTTGTTTTTAAATTATTCGCAGAGGAAACACCTCTAGCTGTAAGAGTAAGTGCAGGCTTCCTTCTAAAAATAAAGGGAGGGCCGGAAGTGGTGGCTCACACCTGTAATCCCATCACTTTGAGAGCCCGAGGTGGGCAGATACCTGAGGTCAGGAGGTTGAGACCAGCCTGGCCAACATGGTGAAACCTCGTCTCTACTAAAAATACGAAAATTAGGCCAGGTGTGGTGGCTCATGCCTATAATCCTAGCACTTTGGGAGGCAGAGGCAGGTGGATTACCTGAGCTCAGGAGTTTGAGACCAGCCTGGGCAATATGGTGAAGCCCCATCTCTACTAAAATACAAAAAATTAGCCAGGCGTGACGGCATGCACCTGTAATCCCAGCTACTCGGGAGGCTGAGGTTGGAGAATTGCTAGAACTTTGGAGGCAGAGGTTGCAGTGAGCTGAGAGGGCCCGACCGCACACCAGCCTGGGTGACAGAGCGAGACTCCATCTCTTAAAGAAACAAAAAACAAAACAAAACAAAAAAACTGAAAAGTAGCTGAGCGTGGTGTCATGTGCCTGTAGTCCTAGCTACTGGAGAGGTTGAGGTGGGAGGATCACTTGAGCCCTGGAGGCAGAGGTTGCAGTGAGCCAGGATCATGCCACTGCACCCCAGACTTGGCGACAGAGTGAGATTATGTAAAAAAAAAAAAAAAAAAAAAAAAGAGGCTGGGTGCGGTGGCTCACGCCTGTAATCCCAGCAATTTGGGAGACTGAGACGGGCGGATCACGAGGTCAGGAGATTGAGACCATCCTGGCTAACACGGTGAAACCCCGTCTCTACCAAAAATACAAAAAATTAGCCGGGCGTGGTGGCGGGCGCCTGTAGTCCCAGCTACTTGGGAGGCTGAGGCAGGAGAATGGCGGGAACCCGGGAGGCGGAGCTTGCAGTGAGCCGAGATCGTGCCACTGCACTACAGCCTGGGCGACTAAGCGAGACTCTGTCTCAAAAAAAAAAAAAAAAAAAAAAAGGAAAAGAAATGAAAGGAGAATGCATGCTGCTACTTTCATATGACAGTTGACTTCCTAAAGGGATTTTTCCATGCCCATCTGAAGAGGTAGAATGATCCGTTTATCGAAGTGGGGACAGAGAGTCAAGCACTTCCCTGGAACCGGGTGGGGGCTGGGGGTGTAAGGTAGTATCTGTCCATTTACTGAAAAATGTGCCACGTGCCTAGGCAGACGACTTGCTTGGCATTTCTTTTTCTTTTTTCTTTTCTTTTGAGACAGAGTCTCACTCTGTCGCCCAGGCTGGAGCGCAGTGGTGCGATCTTGGCTCAGGTGGCAAGCTCCACCTCCCGGGTTCACGCCATTCTCCTGGCTTTGCATTTCTATAGCAGTTGTGTGAAATGTGATTCTTCCTTTCTCATTTCTCACCCCTATAATTTTCATTTGCTTATGAGACTTTTTGAGGTCTAGCTACCCCTGTGCTCAGACAAGTGGCCTACATGTGTTCAGTTAAAGGGGGACGCCCTTGCCCAGAGACAAACCCTCCGACCAGAGGGAGCGCAGTTCCCAGGTGGGCTCAGGAGTGATGCAGCTCTGTGTCCTGCTCTGCCCCTCCAGAGCTTGGAGGCAACCCCAGCTCCCTTTCTGCCACTGGTTCCAGTTTCTTTTTTCCTGTGGGTCATAAGCTTTCTACTGATCGTGAAACAAAAGGGGTAAAAAGGTTTCTGGCTGTCAGTTTTTCATTTTTTTCTGGTGAGACAGTTTCACAGTTGCCGTAGGTGTGGGGTGGAAACTAGCCTTGTTGGTGATGCTACTTCTGCTTTTCTTTCTTCTTTTTTAACTGTGAAAGAACTTGATTTCTGATTCCCAGTAGCAGAGCGTTTCTGCCTGAATGGCAGGTGCGGCCAGGACTCTCAGCTATGCTCGCACCTGTGAGACAGGACACCAGGATGCCCCCCTGCCAGCTGTTCTGGGCAGTGGTCCCCAGCCTGGTGAGGCAGGGCTACCCCTGGGGATTAAGAACATGGGTGCCGGGGTGCCATCCGTCTTGGATCTGTGGGCTGAACGGGTCTGGGTGCAGCCAGGTGTGTGGAATCTCGCAGCCTCCCAGTGACGGCAGCACAGCCAAAGGCAAGGACAGCTGGTTGGTGTATCATTTCCTCCATCACACCTCAGAGGATGCGAAATCCTCTTCCCACTCTATTCCCCTTTACAACATCCGACATCAGCGCCTTCTGAGCATATTGAATCCCGAGCCTGCCTATGGAAATCTGGATATGGGACAAAACCATACATATTGATTACCTTGATAACCAATATTTAATCACCCATTAATTAGATTCAACCACTTTTAAAAACCTAGCTGCATTCTCAGAGTTGATTTTATCAGCTCGGTTAGAAGGCACATATGTCTGCACTGTGGGGTAGCTGTTGTTTCTTTGGCCACCCTTCTCAGTCAGCTCTTCAGCCTCCTGATGAGGAAAGTGCTGGAAGGCGCTGGGCTGGAGCTGGCCCACAGCGGGGCCTGCTGGCCGTCAGCCTCTCTGGCGGCCTTTGAAGCAGGCCCAGAGTGGTTTAGACTGGCCATGGGCACCAGAGCATTGATAGGGACTCCTCTGCTTATCTTCCTCCTCCTCTTCTGTGTCTCGAGGAGAAAGAAAGAAGACAGGAAGGGCCCCACCACGCGCTCATGTGAACTCCTGTTTTCTCGTTCCAAAAAACACATTCTGTGCTTGTCCCTTAGACTGCTGAACCCATCAACTGACTTTTAAGGCATCATAAAGGTCCTTTGTTTGGTGGCAGAGTTGGTCAGACTCCTGTTTCAGGCAGTAGAAAAAAATAAGTAGAAAAGGTAACAAGGAACAGGGTGCGGTGGCTCACGCCTGTAATCCCAGCACTTTGGGAGGCCGAGGCAGGCGGATCATGAGGTCAGGAGTTCGAGATCAGCCTGGCTAACATGGTGAAACCCTGTCTGTAGTAAAAATGCAAAAATTAGCTGGGCGTGGTGGCATGTGCCTGTAGTCCCAGCTACTCGGGAGGCTGAGGCAGGAGAATCACTTGAACCCAGGAGGTGGAGGTTGCAGTGAGCCGAGATTGAGCCACTGCACTTCAGCCTGGGTGACACAGTGAGACTCCATCTCAAAAAAAAAAAAAAAAAAAAAAATCAGTCAATCAACCAATCAATCAACCAATGGTAACAATGAAGGGAGGAAGGAAGCGAGGCTTGTCATTGCTTTAGAGTGTCCTTTGGCTGCTGTGCCTGCGATCTGGGCAGCCCACGTCAGGAAGGTAGTGGTCCCTCTGTGTGACTGCATGGTGCGGTGGTGGTGAAGGAGAGAGAGACAACCAGCACTACCGTGTCACTGGGCTGTGCTTTTTCTGTAGGCCATTGCAGTGTTGAAATGAGCACAAATGAACTACCATCTAACCTGCAACTTCTTTCCTTCCTTCCTCCTTTCTTCTTCTTTTTTTTTTTTTTTTTTTGACAGACTTGCTCTGTTGCCCAGGCTGAAGTGCGGTGGCGTGATCTTAGCTCACTACAACCTCTGCCTCCCAGGCTCAAGTCATCCTCCCATCTCAGCCTCCTGAGTAGCTGGGATTACAGGCATGCACCAACACATCTGGCTAATTTTTGTATTTTTGTAGAGATGGGGTTTTGCCATGTTGGCCAGGCTGGTCTCGAACTCCTAGACTCAAGCCATTTTCCCACCTCGAACTCCCGAAGTGCTGAGATAACAGGTATGACCCACTGCACCCAGCCCAACCAGCAGCTTCCATAGCTCTATTTTAAGAGGTGGAATCGTTTTAAAGAGCAAGACTGCAATATTCCTGCAGATAATTTTTGCATTTTCCATGCCCATCTTCTTGAAGAATTGTCATGAGGTGGAGGTAGCCTGGGCTGTCCCCCACCTGCTCTGCCAGCCTTGGGGCAGGTTTCCTGGTTGTGCCTCAGTTTCCTCACCTTTCATTGGTGAGTCTTAGTAATGGCCTCATAATCTGAAGAGGATAAGATCAGTGCACACATGGATAAGAGGCTTAAAGGAATCCCAGTGCAGAGGAATGCCTGGTCAACTTGTGCTGACTCCTGGAGGGCTGTGTCACCTGCAGAGCCTGACAGGTCCCCCCATCGCTTCTCATGTCGCTGGGTGTGGGGAACTGAAGGGCTTCTTGTAGTGTTTCTCTTCTCTGTCACTTCTTCAAACACACAAGCTGTTGGCCTCCAGAAAAGCCCTGGACTTTGCACCCTTTGGGGTCTTTTTCTTTAAGAGTGTGCCACTTTTGCTATCTTTCGCTTTCCACTGGGCAGCCAGAGAAAGATGAAGTGTTGATCAGGTAGAGACTACGTTTTCTTATAGCTGTTCTGTGGTGGTATTTATCTACGCAGGAGACACTGGGTTTACATGAAATGAGGTTGCTGTGAAAGTGAGTGTTCACGTTTGTGAATAAGCATGCACAATAACATGTAGCAGGTGTGATGAGCCATTTCAGAAAAAATGCAATATCGATACAGCCGTATATACACTCAATGAAGCACAGAATTCTAGGTGGTCCTTTTCAATTCATTAAAGAAGTTTCCCTAAACACTGCTGTGAATTTAGATTGGTCTTTTAAGTAATTCAAATTAGCAGGATATTTTCTGCAGTACTTTAAAAAAGTTGATGTAATTATTTCTTCAAAATCCCCTTGCAATTTTTTTTTTTTTTCCTGTGCCTACAGCATAACATTTTGACTATTCTTGGGGCAATAAACTCTTACCTCTCTCGGTTTTGCTCTTAGTTTGAATGACAAAGTGAAGCATTTTGGAGCAATGCTGGAAGACCCAATCCTTTCTACAGAGGAGGTGAAGACTCTAGCAAGAGCTGCCCAGCAAGGAGGTAGAAGAGTTTGTGGGCTACTCCTGGCTGGGCAGACGGCAGCTGGAGTGCCAGGGAGGGCGTCTGAGGATCAGAAAGGGTGGTATTTGGATCTCATTCGTTAGCTGTGAAATTGTGTTAATTATTCAACTGCTCCTGGCTTTGGTCTCCTTGTCTGTAAAATGCAAACAAGATCATTCTATTCCATTCTTTTTTTTTTTTCGAGATGGAGTTTCACTCTTGTTGCCCAGGCTAGAGTGCAATGATGCAATCTCAGCTCACCACAACCTCTGCCGCCCAGGTTCAAGTGATTCTCCTGCCTCAGTCTCCCAAGTAGCTGGGATTACAGGCATGCACCACCCATACCTGGCTAATTTTGTATTTTTAGCAGAGACAGGGTTTCTCCATGTTGGTCAGGCTGGTCTTGAACTCCCAACCTCAGGTGATCTGCCCGCCTCGGCCTCCCAAGGTGCTGGGATTATATGCATGAGCCACTGCACCCGGCTTTCATTCTTTACTGACTAAAGTAACCCCATGAATAAAAAATGCATATAAGCCACCTGTCCCATAGCAGGTACTTAATACATGGCAGCTATTATTATTTTGTGTAGGTCCGAGTGAACATAGGACCATATTTCCCATCAAAATATATGGGGACAATCAAACAAATAACAGATTCCCCCAAGAAAGCATCCAATTGATTTCTAGCATGTACTGTGTATGTGAATGAACTCTTGTAACGCAGCACTAGGCCTTTCTTAGCTACTGGAGAAAAATGACTTCTGTATTTGTAGGGTAAGGGATGCCGCTTTACACCCGGGTTGAGACTTGCCAGGCCTCTTATGTGTCGAGAACAATGGGGCTGGAAGGAGGCTGGCTGGGGCGGGAGCAGGCTGCAGCAAGTCCTTCCCGAAGCCGCAGGCGTTTCTCCACTCCGCTCTGAGGCCGTCGCATGTGGCTGCCTGTGGACATCAGCAGGCCAACAAAGTGAGTCAGGTGTTGAGGGATGTGTGTGTCATGCCACCATAAAGCCAGGATCAAGACATCCGCCCTCCTGGGATGAAGAGCAGTGTTATCCCTTAATGCAAAGCTCAGACTCAATGGTCCTCTTTCACGTATTCACCGTCCTGAAATTTCACCAGGTGCATAATAGCACTATTAATGGTGCTGCCTCATGTCCCTAATATTAACACTCTCTGCCTTGTAAGGATTTGTGAGTCAGCTATAAAATTTCGCTAAAGATTATTTTGCCCAAGCTTGATTTCCTTCATGCCCATAAACTCTCAGACACCACTTTCTGTTTTTCTATTTTCAGACTGAATCAAACAAAAATATTTAACTTTTACTCAGTGCTAAGTCTTTGCTTTCACTTTAAAATACATTATCTTTCCCAAACCATATACATATATTTTAATGGGTTGTTACTAGTTCATACTTGATCCATATTTTGTAGCTGAAAAAGTCCAAAGGCTGGAAGGTTTGGTTTGCAGAGCCCTGGACATCCTTGGAGGCAAATGCAAGCCACTGTAATGAAGCAAGAAGGGAGGCTGCCTGTGCTGGGTGCAGCCTGGCGCTGAGGCCTGGCCCTTTGATTTCTATGTGTGGGAATGCTCAAGTTGTAACTGGTCTGAGTGGAAATTAGGAAAATGGGGACCCTGGGGCGAATGGCGATCCAAGTTGCCAATTGTCCTTTAGGACTGTCATTGTTTTTCTCTCACATTCTTGTCCTAGATTCTGCAGATGTGGAGATGTGGCAGGAGTAGGTAATAGTAGTAGGTATTTAACATCTGTAAAATCATACACACTTGGTAACCTTATGTTGATTCCACACCACACCATCTAATCATCATTTTCTCTTTCCTTTTTTCCTTCTCCCTTTCTCCCTACCTGCTTTTTTCCTCATCTTCTTCCATTCGCTGTTTTTTAAAGGCAATGTTGACATTACGATGGTCAGTAAAAAACAAACATTCACTCCAGCTTAAATAGCCCAACAAATAAGAATCCTTGAGTTCTGATTAAGTTCTGTCTCTTACTCATTTACAAAATAAGAATAACACAACTCCTCTCTCGGGGGTGTTAATGGGCATTAGACAGACAATAGGGATGATGGTTAATTACAAGCAAGGTTGCTCCTATGGCCAGGAATAAAAACACTTGTACCTACTTAACAGGCTGGCATGATTCATGTCTGGTGAGTTCACCCTTTGATTCAGGTGCCAGGTGTGATCAGCTCTTTCATGTACATTATCCAATTAGCGGGATGGGCCTCCCGGCTGGCAAGCTCTGCTGGCTGCTCACCGCAGGCTCTCCAGGGTTGTCATGGAGACCATTGGAGCAGATGCCTTAGGCTGGCTGAGGTGTTTCTGAAAGATGGGAATCCCGGCTGGGGGACCCCAGATTCTAAACCAGGGCCATGTGGACCTCAAGAAGATAACCCCCAAATCCCAGACTCCTACAAAGCCAGAGTGTCTAGCCAACATTGCAATAGTCAAGCATGCCACCACATGGCTCACAGGGAGAAGGTGTTCTGACCTCCCCCCGCTCATCTCTGGGTGTCGAACTGCACACGGAAGCCAGGTGCTGGCTGCTGTGTTCCCAAGAGCCTCAGCCTAAGCCAGGAAGGCCAAAGCCAAGTGAGACAGGGCTTGGTGGGAAGTCTGCACTCTCTTTGGGGCACAGCACTGGAAGAATGAATTGACTCAGACTTTCCTGGTCCACCTCAAGCCAATGTGGTGGGGGAGGCTGGCCCTAGAGGTGGGCTCAATAAGCACTGGAGAGTCAGCACAGGAGGCTTCTGGAGGTCCCCAGGTCTCCTTTGCCACAATTGACACAAATCTGTTGATCAGACTGAAAAACCAGGCTCTTATAGAGTATGTCCTTCCTGGTAATGGTGATAGTTAGGACGCTTTTTTGAGTTGCTATTATGTGTCAGGCACTGTGCTTCACCTACACTCTTTTACTCAGTCTGCACGTTAACCCTAGGCAGCAAGTAATAGGGTATCTAATTTTTAGATGAAGAAACTGAGGCCCCATAGCTACTGGCAGAGCTGGGATTTGAACCCGGGTGTATCTGGCTCTAAAGACTAACAAACTATTAGAAAGAACCAATGACCAAGAAACAGTGGACATTCAGTCCACAGCATTTGTTTCTTACAATCTTGCTCGTTTAGAGACATCACTTATGCAAAGGGTAGAGAAGAAAAGATAACATTGTGGGTGGCACCAGCCAGTTTGGTTAGTGTGGTTTCTGTGGCAACCTGTATCCCTGGTCCATAATCTCTGCTTCTTCATGGGAAACCAAGACGATAAACGTATTAGTGCAGGACAGAGAGAGTGAACTGTTCCCAAAATCCATTTATCTTTTCTTCCTTTTAGGAATAGAAACCCTCAGAATTTTAATTGTATGCCTAGACTTTCTTCAAGAGACTACATTTCCCAGACTCCTTTGCTGCTAGATATGTCCATGTGACCAAGTTTGGGCCAATGAGATGAAGAAGGAAGTGATGTGTGCTTTAGGAAAAAAAGAGAAATGCCCACTACTTTCCATTTCCCAGACTCCTTTGCTGCTAGATATGTCCATGTGACCAAGTTTGGGCCAATGAGATGAAGAAGGAAGTGATGTGTGCCTTAGGAAAGAAAAAGAAATGCCCACTGGTTTCTCTCCCTGATCCCCCAACCTAGGAAATTGGAGTAGTTGCCTGAAATGGAAGCCATGTGTTGAAAGTGGCAGAGTGGTCACACTGGCCCAAGCTGTTTGCCTTTGTTGTCGTGTATTTGAGGGAAATAAATGTATTTCTGCCACTGTATTTTTAGGTCTTTGTTATAGCCATACAGCCTATATCCCAACTCATGTGGTCTGATGGTGAAAGGTGACCTAAAATGGATCATTACTATAGGAGAATTCCCTGTTGTTTCCCTGCCTCCCCACTCAATGTTAAAACACCGAGTATCTTTCAATGTCTGACTCCATGTGAGGGGCCTTTCTTTACACAGTCCAGTTAATCAGGGCCAGGTGGATTCACTAAATGCATCCACGAAACAGGAGATTAAGGAGATTGCAGAAGCAATGCAGGGTCTGGTACTGACCACTCTGTTAACAAGCCAGGGTGCTTGTTTGACTCTCATTTAAAAGATAAAACCCAATCTTCATTTTTATCTTAAATAATCACTGGGAAGAAATTGTATGCATCTAGGACATACCTGGAATAAATAATAAATGGGCATTCTTCATTTGATCTAGAGAACACAGAAGGCAGAAGGAAAAAAAATAAAACACGTGAAGAGAAACACAAAGTGGCTTTTCTTTGAAATGTAAATGGGAAGTTGTGTGGCCATAGAAGCAGCTCTGGGTGGGGACCAGGGTCTGGAAACCCAGGTTCCAACTTCTACTCAGAGCCTCAGAATGTGTAAAAGGAGAAAGGGAGGGTCCTAAGTCCCTTCCCATGTCACCATGGTCAGATTCTGGGGAAGCTTGCATTTTCCAAAGCTGACGTCAACATCTCCCATCTCACAAGCTCTTCTACAATATGGGCCTTCCCTTCCCTTCCCACAAGAGTAGGGGAGACTAAAGCCCTTCCCTTAGATCTGGCCTAGCTGTGGTGACACATGGCTCCCCAGGTCAAAGGAGGCCATGTTGTACCTTTTACGTAGGGACCTAGAAATCATAGTCTTCGGAAACTTTCTGTCTGGGTCACGCTGTGAGAAGCTGGAGGCATGGGAAAGCCTGCATGCAGGTTCTCTGGTGGATGGTCCCAAGGAGCCCAGCCTCATGCAGGAGAACAGCTTCTAGATGATTCCAGCCCCAGGCATTGGAGTCTTCCCAGCTGAGCCCAAGCATCATGGAGAAGAGGTCACATCCCCCATAACCACTGCCAACACTGTCTGCCCCACAGAATCTGTGAGCATATGGGCTATTTTGTACCACTAAGTTTGTGCCCGTTATTCCGCAGTAATAACTGGAACAGAACTGAATATCCTTCCCGCGGTGCACACTTACAGAGTGAAATGTAAAGCACATCTTGAAAAACATGCCTTGAGTTATTAGTCATCTGGAAAGTTCCTTATTATAATATTGGTATGGAAAGATCAGCCCACATGTAGATGTTTGGTGGATGAGAGAAAAGTCATCGAACAGTCAAATCAAAAGGGCCCCTTTGGATGAATGCAGACACTCAGCGCCGTGGAGTCCAGTGGCACGCTGTTCTGTGCTCACGATCCCAGTTCTAAAAACAAACACAGTCCCGTCACAGGCCAGAGACCAGGGCGTGAAAATGGATGCAGATCCCCCAGGCTGCGACTGCTGCTGCAGCTCCTCTCACAGGCCTGGCTGGGCCTCGGGACCCTCCAGAGCCCAAAGGGTGAGTGTAGCTGCTTGGTGATTCCTGGATGCTGCCCTCACTCCCTAAGGATTGGTGAAAATCTCAACTCCAAATATTTTGTCTACTTTTTAATTTTGGTTCTGCTTTGTTTTCCTTAGGATAGATTTGAATCGTTAGATGGGCAAATCTTCCCATGGAGAAAGTAGAAATAGGGTGTGCTGGGTTCCTGAGGCAGCAGTTCACAACAAAATGTGTTCTGTTGTTTTAACTACGGATTCACTTAGAATTCAACCCCTTTTGATATTTTGCTTTTTATTCAACAGGAACCACTCACGTGGCTCGTAAGTCAAAGCAAGCTCTGAGTGAGTGGCTTCCTTCCCTTGGAGCTGCCTGTCTGGTGCCCTCCTCTGCCAGGTTTCCACTTCCACGGACTCTGTGTGACTCCTTCCTGATTTTCCATATGCAAATGCAAGCAAATACAATACCATTTTCTTTATTTTCCCTTTTTTACACAAAGGATGACATTCTCTGCCTCTGTTTCTAAGGATATATTGAACCATAAGCTTCAGGCTATTACTAAAATAAAACCACTCTTAATGGTAATGTGATTGTGATGGTTAATGTATGTGTCACCTTGGCTAGGCTATGGTGCTCAGCTGTTTGATCAGCACCAGCCTACGTGTTGCAGTGAAGGAGTTTTCTAGATGTGATTAACATTTAAAGCAGAGACTGTGAGTAAAGATGACCTTCCCTAGTGTGGGTGAGCCTTATCCAAACAGTTGAAGACCTCGCGAGCAAAGACTGAGGTTTCCCAAAGGAGAAGGAATTCTGCCTTAAGGATGTAACACAGAAATCCTGCCTGAGTTTTCAGTCTGCCGGCTTTCCCTGCAGAGATCAAGTTTAAGATGACAAAATCAACTCACTCACATTTCCAGCCTGCTGGAACCAACTAGGCCCCCTGGCAGGCCCCACAATCACAGGAACTCATTCCTTAAAAGGAAATCTCTCTCTCTCTAAATATAGACACACACATGAATCCTATTGGTCTGTTTCTCTGGAGAGCCCTCATACAGTAGTTACATCTTTATTCTTAGGAGGCGCCTGCTGAGGAATGCAGGGGTGAGTTGTTTTGATGTCTGTAACTAGCTTCCAGCCGGTTCCACGAGAGAAAGCGGGCGGAGGCAGAGAAATCACAACATGACACGAAGTGCTGGATCCAGGTGACATGTCGCAGTGTTTGTTGTCTTCCAACTTTTCAGTGTGTGAAAACATTTTCACAACAAGAACGGAGGCATCACTTCCCCATCTGCATTTCTACCTAGGATCTTGCATGAGGGGAAAGGGGCCGGCACAGTCGGGGGTCTCCCAGGCAGTCCGTGGTTCCCATGACCTGAGCACCGCAGCATCAAGAGCAGGCTGGGTGAAAAGGAAAGTAGCCTTCTAGGAAAGTCCCAGGCCTGCTGGTGCTGAGAATGCAGCGAGTGGGCTTCTCGTCTCCCAGGCACCACGGCCCTGCCAGGAGGTCTCCTCGGGGAGTGTGAGCAGAAAGGGGGCGGGCTGGATTTTGTTGCTCTCCCTTAGACCAAGGTCACACCCAGCTAAAGAAAGTCAGGCTCAGGACCCTCTGCCGGTCAATCCAGACTCCGCCAGCATTTTCTAAACCTGTCGCTTCTTCCCTTCCCCCGACGGACTCACCCTCCACGCAGCCTACAGAAGGCGGTTGGGGGGTGGGGGGCTGTGGGGACGGGAGACTGGATGTGTCTGGGAAAGGGAGCTGAGGGGGTCGTTCCGTCCCCTGGGAGATGATGGCTTGTGCTGGGCTCCTCTCCGCCCAGTGCTTCCAGCTGCATCTTATGTCTGGTCTTTTGTGGAGGGTCCGAACACCAATCTTTTCATCCATTCCTGCAGAGCTAACTCACTAGGGAGACAACTGTGTAATTAGAAGCATGCGCACAAAACAGGAAGGGAGAGCTTAAGTTTGAAGAGCTATCTTTGCTGAGTGTGTGCATGAGGGTGTGAAAGTGGCCAGCTGTTTACACACCATCAGGGTCAGTGGCGTGTGAAGGAGGTAGCTCCTGGTGACCGCCTCAGCCTGGGAGCTCGGCGGTAAGCTGACAGCAGCGATGTGTTGCCACTCTTGTGCTGTGGTTCTTCTCTAAAGCATGCAGTCCTGACGTGAGAGCCTTAAGGACACCACTTCCCCTTCCTGAGCCTCAGTTTCCTTATCTGTAATGTGGTAATGACACTTTTGCCTATCCTAGGATTATTATGAGTCATGATTTTGAAGCCCTCAGTAGAAAACCCGCCCCACTCCTAAGCACCTAGTCAATGTTATCTGGGTTGTTTTTTAAAGAATAAAACATTTTGTATCTGGAGAATTGTTACTTTTAAGATAAATAAATATGGAATTGGGCTCTGCCAAGAAACAGCAATATACATTTTTAGATACTTGTGAAAATTAGACGAGCAGGGTTTAAGTAAAATATGGAGATTTCATTTAACCAAATACCAGTTTTTAACTGACAAAAGAAATGAAATGGAACTGTGGTCATGAATGTGCTAACCAGAGTCTACAGACTGTAGCCTTTGTAGCCAATATGGAAAACCTTGATTGCTTTTTTTTTTTCTGCATTGACTACGTTGGACAAAGCAGTTGTCTCTGAGTGTGAATGTAGCTGAGAGAAATGATAAGACATCAAACTTCTGTCTGCAACTGCTCCTAGTTACAGATTTTTTTTTTTTTTTTTTTGACTATCTCCTTTATTTGCTATTCGGCTACTTGGACCAGCTTGAATTGGGAAATTGGTGTTTTTCTCCAGGGAAAGTCAGTTCCCTCTCTATTGCCATCCGTACTTCTGTGGTCCGTCCTCTTCTGTGCTCATTCTGGTGACTCATATGAAAATAGATGAAGAAATGTGTTATAGAGATGTGTAAACCTGGATAGCTGTGATCAACTGAAATGAGTACAGTGGTTTCCTAAGTGAGATTGGAGAAACACCCTCAGTGGCCTCTTTGAAAGAACCTTAAAGAAACGCAGATACCCCAGTTTTCCCTACAGAGGCACTATCGGGAAGGGGCAAGCCCAGTGTATTGGTTTGTCTTCACACTGCTAATAAAGACATATCTGAGACTGGCTAATTCATAAAGAAAAAGAGGTTTAATGGATCCACAGTTCCACATGGCTGAGGAGGCCTCACAATCACGGCAGAAGGCAAAGGAGGAAAAAGGCCTGTCTTATATAGTGACAGGCAAGAGAGCGTGTGCAGGGGGACCGCCCTTAATAAAGCCATCAGATCACAGGAGACGCATTCACTACCATGAGAACAGCATGGGAAAAACCACCCCCGTGATTCAATTACACCCACCAGGTCCCTCTCGTGTCAAGTGGGGGTTATGGGAGCTACAATTCAAGATGAGATTTGAGTGGGGACACAGCCAAACCATATCACCCAGGAAAAGAAGGTTTCACCACTGTGGCTATGACATTCTAGAACAGAGGGCCTGTGTCTCTCTGAGATGCGAGTACCAGCCCCTCTGAGGATAGAAGAAAGCAAATGGTTAATACCCAGGGACACTAACCCATGATGGGGAGACAAGGCATCTGGGGGTCAGAGGGAAAGATGGAGAGCACCCTCCAGCATCAGCAGCTGGGCCCTGCTCTCAGGGCTGCTTGGGGCAGCTGCTCTGAGAAAGAAATGATAGCTGCTGTGGTCTAAATGTTTGTGTCGACCCAAAACTCACAGCTTGAAATCCTAACCCCTAAGGTGAGGGAATGAGAAGGTGGGACATTTGGAAGGTGATTAGGTCACCAGGGTAGAACCCTCATGAATGGGATTTGTGCCCTTATACAAGAGGCCCAAGAGAGACCACTCACCTTTTCTGCTCTGTGGGGACACAACAAGAAGATGTCTGTCTATGAACCAGGAAGTAGGCCCTTCCCAGACACTGGATCTGCTGGCATTTTGATCTTGAACCTTCAGCCTCCAAAATGGTGAGAAAGAAACTTCTGCTGTTTATAAGCCACGCACCCAGGTTATGGCATTTTGTCATAGCAGCCTGAATTGACAGAGACAACAGCTGACGCAGGTGGAGAATGCAGGCTGGTTGTTGTGCGATGGGTCTGGATAAGGTTGTGTATGCAGAAGGCATGCTGGGAGCTCCATGTGGGAAAAGCGTGGCTGCTGGGACCCCAGGCTCCTCTTCACCTCCTTCCGGTCACCTTTTCTACCCTCCCCCGGCGATTCTGTAGTAATTAAGCACCAACTGGGGAAAGCGGTAGTGAGTCTATTCTGGGACTGTGAGGAGCATGAGAGACAGCAGCGTCACTGAGAGTCAGGGACAGATAGGGGATTTGCTTTCTGAAATGGGGTTCCAGAGAGGCAGCACCCCATTGTGTGATGTGCATGGATAGACTGAAGTACAAAATCTGTTTTTTCCCTGGCTTTTTCACACTTGAATCAGTCATGAGGGGCCTGTGACAGAGGTTGTAGAGAAACATCGAAATAACAATTTCATCCAAGGTAAATCCCCAGATCTGTAGGATGATGGACAAGGGACAATTGTTTAAGAAGCCCATGACATAGCAGCAAAGATGGAAAGGAAGAACAGTGTGCAAGCTCAAGGCTGCACCTCTGGGAGTGTGCAGCCTAGGAGATGGCCCACCCAGATACCCAAGGCCAAGGAAGGGTGCGTCCTGAGAAAGTGCTCACGTTCACGGGGTCCGTGTGAAAGGAGAGAAAGCAGCCCCTTTAAACAAACACACGCCCTGCTTTGTATTATGCTGTGTTAGCAATGACAACCCAGACAATCTGGCTTCCAGTCAGCTGTCTACGTGGGGCAGTTGCCAGCTCTCCTGCTGGGACCATCGTGCCCAGAACCTGCAAAGCGGGTGCTTGGGGCCGCATGGTCATGCTGTCGGCAGAAACACTCCAGGGCCAAATGTGCTCTTGTTTCAAAATCTGGCTCTTAGAAAAACTATGTAACTCAGCAGGATCCAGACAGAGAAAGTCATCATCGCCCTACTTGTAGATGGGCAAGGCACAGAGGTGTTTTTCAAAGTCAATTTGGTGGGTCCACGAAAATGACCAACAGATCTTCTCATGCTTGTAGACATGCCTTAAAGGCAAAGAGTGGAGTCCCTTTCCTTAAAACTTCCTCAGGGTAATGTCTGCCACCTCTCCTCTTGTGCGTTCTCGGTGGAACTCAGGCACACACATGGGCCCCATTTCAGGGGTGAACATGGAAGAAAGGACATCTGAGGAAAGGACATGGTTACTGTGGTTGCAAAATGCCACAAGCTCAGTGGCATAAAACAACACAAATGCATCATTTCACAACTCCACCGAGAATCCAGGTCACATGGGTCCTTCGCTTAGTGTTTCACAGACGGAAATTGTGAGGTGGCAGATCTCTGCTTCCTTGATAGCTGTGGCCCAGGGGTCACTCTCTGCTCCTAGAACCACCCCATGGGCAATTTACAACATGATTCTTGCTCCTTTACCCAGCCCAGCAGGAGTGCCTCTGTCTGGCTTTCTCCTTTGCAGTCAGCCGGGGAAAACTCTGTGCATTTAAAGACCTCACATAATCGGATCAAACCCAGCCAGGACCCTCTCCCTGCTGCCCACCATGGTCACATAATCGGATCAAACCCAGCCAGGACCCTCTCCCTGCTGCCCACCATGGTCACATAATCGGATCAAACCCAGCCAGGACCCTCTCCCTGTTGCCCACCACGGTCACAGGAGTGGTGTGCTGTCCTGTCCCTAGGGGACCTGTGCTTAGGGGAAATTTCACAGGCAAGCACACCAGGGGTGGGGCCTCAGGGTCCACCTTAGAATCCTGTCTACCACAGGTGCCAGTGGGATCTGATCCAGGAACAGGGTTTCAGCCATCATTCCCTCAGGTATGTTGGGCACTGTTAGATCTTTTTATCCAGTATACCTGGGTTCAGCTGTTTGCACCTCCAAACATCCAATCACTGTTTTCACATTTTTGAGTTTTATGGAATGTGGACAAATTGGAGATATTTTGTGCTCAGAAAACATTTCAAATTTCTGCACATCACCTGACCCTCTGTTTATGTGGGGCTTTGCTCTGTCACATTCTAGAAAGCTCTGAGCCCCTGTGTGGGTTGCCGGCTGACCTGACTCATGGTCTTGCTCCTCCTCACAGCAGGGTGTGGACTCAACAGACCTGGAGTTACCTCCTGGGACCCTCCTTGGGCCCCAGAGGTACCCATTGTTTCTGCAATGGTAAGAGTGGATTGACCCACAGTCTCATTTCTCAGCGATGGAGTAGGGAGAAAAGCCTGACCCCAGTGGGTTTAAAGACATTATGGGAGGCCAGGCATGGTGCTTTATGCCTGTAATACCAGCACTTAGGAAGGCTGAGGCGGGAGGATCATTTGAGCCTAGGGGTTTGAGACCAGCCCGGGCAATATGGTGAGACCCCATCTCTACAAAAAATAGGAAAAAATTAGCTGGGTGTGGTGCTGCATACCTGTAGTCCCCACTACTTGGGAGGTTGAGGCAGGAGGATCACTTGAGACCAGAAGGTGGAGGCTGCAGTGAGCTGTGATAGCACCAGCGCACTCCTGCCTGGGTGACAGAGAGACATCCTGTCCAAAGAGAAAGAGAGAGAAAGAGAGAGAGAGAGAGAAAGAAAGAAAGAAAGAAAGACATTATGAGTATTTAACATGTTTCCAATTAGTCTTTAGCCATGAGTTTTTCTCCAGCCTCTGAATGAAGACTTAATATATTAACACTGTATTGATTAACTGTAATTTGTTCCAATTTAATAAACTATACATAGAATCAGATGTCTCTTTTTTTTTTTTTTTTTTTTGAGACAGAGTCCCACTCTGTCACCCAGTCTGGAGTGCAGTGGTGTGATCTCGGTTCACTGCAACTTTCGCCTGCCGAGTTCAAGCAATTATTCTGCCTCAGCCTCCTGAGTAGCTGGGACCACAGGCACACACCACCATGCCTGGCTAAGTTTTCATATATTTAGTAGAGATGGGGTTTCACCATATTGGCCAGGCTGGTCTCGATCACCTGACCTTGTGATCCACCCGCCTTGGCTTCCCAAAGTGCTGGGATTACAGGCGTGAACCACCGCACCCAGCCCAGATGTCTCTCTTTTAAAAGGGGTGCTCTGGCGCTGATGTAGAAAGATTCTGCTTTTGGACTTTATGGCAGCTACAGAGTCCAACATTTGCCATGCCAGCATACCAACTTTATCCCAGTCTAACATTTTACCTGAAATAGATTATTCCTCTACAATCTTATGAAGAAAATTTTATATAAGCACTGAAGGCATAGATTTGCTATACCAGTTCTATTTTTTATCATATGCTCTAAAATAGATATACAGTTCTTAGGGTTTAATATTTGTCAATGTAACATCTCAAACATTTTGGGAAACTCTACTTTAATATGAAGAAAATATCGGTTTCAGCAAGTTTCACTAGAAAAAAGCCATAGCGTTGTATTTCTTTGGCTATATCTAGGGTATTTGTTTAGAAAGTGTTCCAGTGAAAGTTATTCTTGTGGAAGAATACGGTCATACTGACCTTGGGTTCCTTCCCAGTTCCTAGCAGTGCCTTCATTGCCGAGCAGAACTGGGACTAAGTACTTTCAAGAGACCCAGACTGTGAAATTGACCAGAGATGTTGCACTTGAGGCCCACTGATGTTCCTGATGCAAAGGCTGTCCCTGCTGCTGGGGAAATGGGCCTTCCACACACTGAGCTGTCATGCAGTGATTGGGAGTTTCACTGCTGACTGAAGGTCTTCTAGGTCCTTTGTGCTGTTTAATACATTCCCGGCCCGTGACTCCCTGACTTGCCTCTGTCACCACCAGCCCTTGGCTTCCCCCAGGCTGGTGTGGGGACTGCCTCCTCCCTGGTCTAGCAGGACACCTGCTTGGCGTGGCCACTCTCCGGTCACCCTGAGGCTGCTCACAGGTGCTGGGGGTGGCACAGTTCCTGCCTGGTGGGGCTGGCAGGGTGTCCATGTGGACAGTAAGAACTGGGCCCCAGGGCATTAGCTGAATGCCTCCCAGGAGGAGGGGAGGCCTCTGTAGGTTTGAGCAATGACTGTGCTGACAGCAAACACAAACCTCCTCTAGGTGCCTCAGTCCTCTCAAGAATTCATACTCACTGTTCTGTTTAGAAGGCAAAAATGCCAACCAGGTCAAGGTTCTGGGACACCACCCGCTTTCTTTTTTGAGCTGAGAATTTCACTGTATTTGTGGCCCAGGTGAGCCCCACCCTACCTCCCAGACATGTGTCAGGGTTGAGTGTATTTTCTGTATCTTCTAAATTGTTGTGAGTTGGAATGACTTGTGGTCCTGCTGAGTGGGCATCGTGTACATGTAGTGTTTTAGTGTGGAACGAGCGCTCAGGCCACATCCCCATTCCTTCAGGAGGCACAAACACCTGGTCAGCTGAGTGGGGGTGGGGGCTCTGCACACAGCCAACTCGCCACCCCTCCACCCCTCCATTTAGCCAGGTCAACGGGCGCAAGCTTCGTGAGCTCTCTGTGCCTGTTCCCTTGTCTGTAAAGTGGGAGAGGTAAGGCAGCTAGCTTAGCACAGAGCGTTTTGTCAATATCAACTGTGCAAAAAGGAGAACAGGGCTTCCTTGGTGTGTAGTCAGCAAAATGCTAGTAAAAATATACTGGCTAGCCTGCCGAGATACAATTTTACCCAATACCCAGTTTTAGCCTAAAGTTTGTTGGTTAAACTTTAGAACTTCCTACTTCATCTCTCAAAACATCTTAGATTTTGCCTTTTGGAGTTCCAAACTCGAAAAGATTATAATTTGCCATTCTTCAAATCCCTGTTTTACTTTGCTTAAATTAAAAAACAAAAACTTTTACCTCCACCTTGGCAAACCCTTGTGGGAAATGATATAAAGGTTAATGGAAGTTAGTTGCGGACAAGTTGGCTTGGAGTAATTGTAAGGAGGACCAGGAACCCTGCAGAATCGAACATTAGAGATATTAGTTTGGTGCAAAAGTAATTGTGGTTTTTGCGTTGTAGTAGTTTGCCATTTGATACTGGATTACATTGTTAAATAAATGTGGTTACATTATACATCATTTTAACGTGCATTTCTCGCTTTTTTTTTTTTTTTTTTTGCTAATGACTTATTCTTTGCTGTTTATTTTGTGTTTATTTTAGACTATGGAAATGATGTTAGACAAAAAGCAAATTCGAGTGATTTTCTTATTTGAGTTCAAAATGGGTCATAAAGCAGCAGAGACAACTCACAACATCAACGACACATTTGGCTCAGGAGCTACTAATGAATGTACAGTGCAGTAGTGGTTCAAAAAGTTTTGCAAAGGAGATGAGAGTCTTGAAGATGAGGAGCATAGTGGCCAGTCAGTGGACGTTGACTATGGCAAATTGAGAGCAACCATCAAAGCTGATCCTCCTACAGCTACATGAGAAGTTGCCGAAGAACTCAACGTCAACCATCCTACCGTTGTTCAGCATTAGCAGCAAATTGGAAGCGACAAAGCTCGATAAGCGAAAATTTTAAAAAAATCATTGTTTTAAAGTGTTGTCTCCTCTTATTCTATGCAACAATGAACCATTTTTTGATTGGATTGTGACATGCAATGAAAAATGGATTTTACACAATGACCAGCAATGACCAGCTCTGTGGTTGGACCAAGAAGAAGTTCCAAAGCACTTTCCAAAGCCAAACTTGTACCCAAAAAAGGTCATGGTCACGGTTTGGTGGTAGGCTGCCAGTCTGATCCACTCCAGCTTTCTGAATCCTGGTAAAGCCATTAAATCTGGGAAGTCTGCTCAGCAAGTTGATGAGATGCACCAAAAACTGTAACATCTGCAGCTGGCATTGGTCAACAGAAAGAGCCCAATTCTCCATGGCAATGCCTGACCACACATTGCACAACCAACCCTTCAAAAGTTGAGCAAATTGGGCTACAAAGTTTTGCCTCATCTGCCATATTTACCTGACCTCTTACCAACTGAACTACCACTTCTTCAAGCATCTTAACAACTTTTTTGCAGGAAAAATGCTTCCACAACCGGCAGGATGCAGAAAATGCTTTCCAAGAGTTCTTTGAATCCCAAAGCACAGATCTGTATGCTACAGGAATGAACAAACTTATTTCTCATTAGCAAAAATGTGTTGATTGTTATGGGTCCTGTTCTGAGTAATAAAGATTTGTTTGAGCCTAGTTATAATGCTTTAAAATTCATGGTCCAAAATTGCAATTACTTTTCCACTAACCTGACAAAAACCTGGCTCTGGGCATTTTGTTCTCACTGCAAAGGGCAGGCCCAGACCTCTTCACTGCTGCTTCTTGGGCTGGTGTCTGTGTCCCAGGCTCCAGAACTCACTGGTCTCTTGCACTGTATAAGCACTTACTCCTGGGAAAGCTCATCCAGGACCATGGCTTCTGTTCCCTCTGCAGCTAATGGCTTCTGAGTGCAGGCCTCAAACTCATATCCTCCGGCCACCCTCAGCTCCACTCGGATAACTGGAGAGCATCAGAAACCATGCAAGTCCCAACCAGATTCAGCATTCGTGGTCTGCACCCTGCCCTCCCAGTCCGGGAATGGCATCATCCTTCGCAAAGTTGCTTGCCCCCAAAATAGAAATGGCTCCTGATTCTCCTCTGCCTTGGAAACAGTTCCAGAATACAGCTACCTCTTGTTGATCTGGGCCACACTCAGGTCTCAGCTACCCAGCCTATGACCTGTCTCCTCAAGTCTCCTCTTGGTCCCCTTTGGTGTTTCTCCGTGCAGCAGGCAGAGTGAGCTTCCAAATATATGATCTATGCTCCAGACCCACCAATGGTTTCTCATATCACAATGAAACTCTGAATTCCTTGTTGTGAGGTGGATCCTCTATGATTTGTCCCATGTGGTCAGATCTCATCGCTGCCCACTTGTCTGTCCTGTGCTCAGTTCTGCCCACACTGGCCATGTGGTGACAGGTCCAGAATCCTCATGCCCCTGTCTGGAGTTCTATTCCCCAAGCTCTTTGCAAGGGGAGGCCTTCTGCAACCAGTCATCAGAAAGAGCACCACCGTTGCTCCTGTCTTCCTACCTGCTTTACTTTCTTCATCTCCATGATTATTCGCTGAAGCTACATGACTGATTATCTGTTGTCATTTCTTCCCCACTGTAACAGAAGCCCCAGAAAACCAGATATATCGTCTCGTTTACTTCTATAACTCTAGCCCCCGAAATTATGGCTAGCAGAGTAGGGACTCTGTAAGTATATTTTGAATGAACAAATAAATTAATTGATAAATATATTTTGAGTGAATGAATGGCACATTCTAGTACCAAAAAGGACACTGTGGTCAATTCTGTTGATTAATCAGAGTCTATGAAATGTCAAAAATGAGACATTTCAGATTTCATTGTTCATAATCTCCCCAGTATGTGCCTTTGGTGAAAAAAAACAAAACAAAACAAACAAAAAAAAGCCCATGGTCAAGAGTAAGAAAAAACCTCTGGAACTGTAGTATTGACCTTTGAGTATAATTCATTACTCTGTAAGGGGAGCTGTACCAAGAGTGATATTCTACAGGCTTGACCTGTAGGCAATCCCCACCCTGATGGGGCAGCTGGATCTGCCATTACTGTGTCCATTTGGAATGAAGACAGACTTCACCAAGACAGTTCCATTTTAATGTCCCATGAATCCCAGGCTTAACATAGCAGAAATTAGTGTATACCTGCTGAGAATTAAGGACATTCACTTATCAAAGTGATTCTGTGGAGACCTGGTCAGTATGGCGATAAGATCCAAGGTTGTGTTCTGCACTTTTGCTTATGGGATGTTTTCTGTATGCCTCCCAGCAGATTAGAATCTCTTGAAATCACACGACATGACACCTCTTATTTCTGTAGGCTCCTCTCCCCTTCCCCTTCAGAATACTGTCATCAATCTGTAAAGATGCATCTCCTGGCCCACTGTCATTCTTTATAACACCAGTAATCTCTTAATGTTTGCTGATTTCAATGCCATAGAGGAGAGTTTTCAGATTATACTGCCTCCCTCCCCACCAGTTCTGGGCCTCCTTCCTTTCAATACTCCTATCCTCCACTCTACCTCAGCACTCTCTGCCAGGGCAATACCACGATCATGATTACTCATGTCGTTACTAGGAATTGTCCAACAATCCTGCCACAGTTGCCATTTCCAGCACCCTGCTCTCCTAGCGCCCCGCTCTCATCTTCCCAGCTCACTTGCATCTGTGTGTCTGCTGTTATGATTCTTCAGCCTCAATGGACTCTCCCATTCACTGCCTCCTTCATGCCTTAGCTGAATAACCCATCGTGATCACACCTTTACATGCATCGTTAACTCACACAACTCTCTCATTTTGTTGCATGCCTCTCTCTGGAAAGAGCCCTGAGCTTGATGGACCCCATTTTCCCAGGACTGGCATTTTGATTGGTTCTTGGTAGTACAGCCACAGTCCGTCCTGGCTGGCCAATGCTTGTGCTATCACAGCCAGTGTTGCTGGATGCTCTGAAGTTCACCAGGGAACTTTCCACCTCTCTATACTGCATTCATGCACCTGCTGGTGGCAGGAAAAATACCCTCCAGTATGCTACTGGCCTCACTTTAATTTCATAGTATCAGATGGGCCCTCGCTGTTTCCTGCCATCACATCACATTTCCTGGTCAAATTAATCTCATGTCCCACATGATCATTTCATGACTCCTGTCTTCACACCTCCAAAACTTCCTCTCTTCTCTCTCAGCCAATCACCTTGCTTCCTATTTCACTGGGGGAAAGAAACAAAAGGAGTAATCACAGCAAACTTCCACCGCCACAGAAATCAGCATGTACCCTGTTCATTCTTATCTAGAAAAACCTTTCCTCTTGTTCGCTAGATCCTATGCTTTCTAGCATTTTGCTCTAGAAAATTCTCCCCTCTCCTGCATAATAAAAATTTCCCACAGCAGTGAGACATTAACATCAGCATAACAGTGCACCATAATGTTTATCATTTAAAATAAAAACAACAACAGCAACAGCAAATTTTTGACTTCACAGCCATCTCCAGCTACAGCCCATGCTGGGTGTGTATTTTCTATGTTTTCCCCTGTATTCCAGGACATGGATGCCTAGGAGCTACATTTCCCCAAATTTGTGCCAGAAGGCTCTGGTTTAGATGCCACCAGTTAGAGGCACTCTCAAGGTATGTGGAAGGGAGAGGAACATAGAGTGTTCTTTTAGAAGCAAGTCGTTCTGGAGCCTCAGACCATCTTACTTCTATCTCTGGGCCTTTCCGTGTTTTGTTTCCTTGGCAGGGAGCCTTTTCTCCCCTAGAGAGACACAGCTCACCCATTTACATCTTTACTCAGATGTACCCTTCTCAATTAGACCTTTTTAACCACCTTATTCAAACCCACTCCTACACATTTTACTTCCTTTCCTAATTTATTTTCTCCTCTAACACTATCATTGCATGACCTACTACATAAATACAGTATGTACTGATTTCCCTCACTAGGCTGCACACTCCACAGAGACAGGCATTTCAATCTGTTTTATGTACCGCTAGAATAATGCCTGACATAGAGTAGATATGTAATGTATTTGTTCATTGATCAAATGCATGAATATAGCACATTATTCAAGGCCCTAAAATTTCTTCTGAGCACTTCTTTAAGGGTAGCCCATAAGTTCCGGTTTGTCCAGCTTTTATTATGGTCATAGTCTATATTCTGCTATTTGGTTTTAGTTTTCTTTTTGAGTTAGGAGTTGGTTAAGAGATGGGTTAAGAATGTCCAGATTACAGTGATTGTTTGCTTGTTTGTGTGTTTGTTTTGGCAGTTTTCAAATATGGCTTGTTTTTCTGATGCTAAAATCACTCCAGTTTTTTAAGTACCTGAGCAAACTGTGTTATGTAGTAAAGCCCAACTCACATTCTGGTTCCTGCCCAGTTGCATAGGGATGGGTGGGCTGGAACCTCAGATGTACCACTTCCCCTGAGAGGCCCTCCCCCAGGTTCCTGATGCCTTCCCTCCCCATGTCTTCTGACACCCCTTTTGACCTTGCTCTTGGCCATTCTCCATCTTATGTCAGAGTTTACAGGTTTGACCATCTTTAGGCTCATCAGAGATGCAGTTTTCATTTCTGTTCTCTATATTCCTTTTTCCATTGGGTGATTTCTCAGAAAGAAATCTCATTAGGAGAAATAGCCAAGAGATTTAGGAAAGGAAGAAAACAATGATTATGTGCTATCATGTTAAAACCAGATATTGAGAAGTTTAGACTACATTTGGAACAACTTGTTTTAGTGTACAGTTGATCCCCGCTACCTTATTAGATCCCTGTATCTATCCTAGTCCTTTACAAACAACCTGAAGACAGATTAGATGTTTTCATTGATGTCTTTCTTACAGCCACTATTTGTTATAGGAATGGATTTGCAAATACATCACAGAGACTGAGTGCTTCCTCCTAGATAGCGTTTCCTCCTTCTTCACTTGAAGCATTTCCCACTAGGAGAATTATTGTACTTGCCAAGGCTACATAAACCCAATGGATAAATTTAATCAAGAAGTGATGAACTGAGGTGAATAAGGCCAAATAGCACTTTTCTATGAAACTCCCATTTATAATGAAAATAGAAGTATAAGAATGGTTATAATTATAACCTGAAATATAATTAAATAGACATTCAATATATGTCAACATTTTAAATAATTAGGATTGCAGCACTTATAAATTTGTTTTAAATTCTTAGAGGATAGCGTCATTGTGTTCAAAGTACATAGAACCTGGCACATAATAGGTGCTCAATAAATGCTTAGCAAGTGCATAAATATAAGAATACATATAATCTGACTTATATCTAGAAGCATTTCATGTGCTTGATTTGCAAACCTAGCTCTGCACAGTTCCATAGGGTACAATTTTCTGGAGTGTTTGTAAGGACACTGGGGCCACCTATGCCTTCATGCTTATCTTATTATTCTAGTCTCAATTTCTTCTCCCTGACTTTTCTAATTAATGTGAGGAAGGGCTTCCCCAGGGAATTTTGTTTCTGATTGTTAAGAGACAGTAGAATTCTTGACTAACAGTGGCTTCGTGTTTTCACTCAATGTTTTCTGCCTTCTTGCCTCACAGATAATTGAAGAAAATCCCTTAAGTAAACACAGCAGAAAGCTTCATCCTAACCATGGTCACGATACTATTTTTTCCCTAATAGGCGTCAACACTTATTTTTGTTATCCTTATTGACCTTATTTATTGACACCAATTGTGTCTCTTTCTAAGGGCTAGTAATCCTTATCAAATATCACATGGCCTTTCTTACCTAAAACCAGCTCCCAGTATTTAAAAACAAAACAGAACACTTTCTTCCTTAGATTTCAGGTCAACAGTGGTTTCTTTCTTTCAAAAAAAAAAAACTTCAAGTATTTTAGGCAGATCACAACACTCGTCAGAAACACATTGTCAAGTGTGTTCTTATAGTGATATCAGGACTGTGGAGACTTTGCATACCACTGACTGGGCCTTTCTGCACTTCAGTTTGCAGGACTGTGAAAATGGGTATAATGATATGTTTTGCAAGTGTTTTTGTGAGAACTACGTCAGGGAATAAATAAAGCATCGGGCATAGAGTAAGCTCTCATAAATGGTTAGTTAGTTCCCTTGTTTTGACAAAATGAAAGGACTTTTAAAGCACATTTATTTGTTGTTTAAACAGTTCTGCCAACATCAGTCCTGAAGCACAGGCTAAATAAGATGCCATGATTTTCCCTGAATGGAGACCAACTCAGGGAAACGACACAGCATAACAGCTCAACCAGGCAGGCAGGGATCAGAGACCATGGTAGACATGTCATGGTGGCTCCACGAACAACCAACAAGAGGAATAACTCAGCAGCTTGTAGCTGTTTGGAAGCAGCAATAGCAAGCAGCCTGGGACCCTGGCCAGTCACCCCATCTACAGGCACTGAATTTAGAATGAGGGAAGGTGGAGAAGGAAGGGTGCTCCAGAGGGTTACAAAGGAAGTAGCTGCTGGGTGATGCAAGATTTGCAATCCAGATTTTGAATGACCCAGACGCTTTCCTCCCCAGACTGCACGGCACCCTTGTCTAAGGATGATGTCTTATTTCTGGGCTTTCTCATGTCCTGTTTGTTCAGATGAATGTCCCAGCTGTTCTTACTGTCTTCTGTGGTTTTCATCTCAAAATACCAAAATACCAAGACAGTGATTTCTAGTAGTGGGGCAGGCTGAGGGGAAGACATGGCAAGGAGGTTGCTCTGAGAAGTTCAGAAAAGGTGTTGAGGTCAGAGCCAGCCTTCAGGGAAGGCGGCTGGAGTGCCCAGACCCTGGGCAAGCCCATGGCACCTCAATTCTCAGCCCATTGCATGTTTTTGGAGGAGCTGTATCCTTTAATGTTAGGTCCCTGGGACCTGACACTTATTTTGGATCTCCCACCTCTGAGGTTTATGAGCATCACAGTGTTCATAAAAATGCCTAATCTTGGGGAAAACTTTCTAAGCAGTCATGCTACAAATGGAGAAGATGTGCTAAAACTGGTGAAGGTTTGATTGCTAGTAAGCTGTTGGCCAAATTGACAAAGAAGGGAAAACTTTACAGAAATATAGAAATATTTTCGAAATTTTCTTATTGCTATATGCATTCCTGAATATATGCATTTGATTATTCCCATGTATCTGTGATAGGCTAACTTTCATGGCCCTGATGAGCCCTGACATTCACCGCCTTGTGTTGTCCCTCCCAGTGACCTTGGCTTTTGACTTGATTTGGCCAATGGATGTCAGAAAGCATGACCCAGGCTTGATAAGAGCATGCAGTTTGGGCTTATATTCCTGGGACACCCTCTCTTACAGTGCTGAGCCTCATGTAAGGAAATTCAGTTACCTATCTGGGAAAATGGCCACATGGAGAGAAAGGATGTCTGGGCAGCTCCCAGCCAAGTGAAGAAGCCATCCTGGATGTTCCAACCACATCAGGCACTATTACCCAGCCCAGCTGAGCTCAGCCCAGATTGCTAAGTCATGGGGAATAATCAGTTGTCATTGTTTCAATTCATTAAATTTTAGGGCCATTGTTTGCATAACAATAGAGAGCAAAGGCATTGCCACTTATACAAACTGCTTGTTTAATTAGTTTTTCTCTAGCCAATGTTCAAGAAAATATTCTTTTACATTTTTATTCAAAAGATGTGTTCTGACTTTCACATTTAGACCTACAAATGTGTGTGTGTGTGTGTGTGTGTGTGTGTGTGTGGTATAAGGTAGCAATTTTCTCTTATTTCCATATGGATCTGAAGCAGAGCCACTACCACTTATTGGGAAGACTTTTCTTTCATGACTGCATGGCCATCTGCCTTGGACATAAATAAAGCATCCCTCTTACCACACTTCTCCTTGGCTTCATACTCTGTTCGCTCCTTGACTTTGGAGACTGTTCTCTGAGCCTGTTGAACCTGTTGCCCTGCTGCTCAAATGCCCTCTTCAAACTGTAAAATGCCCCCAGGGAAAAGCAGCCCCAATGCTGAGCTCACCTATTGGGATCTCCATCTTCACACAATCCTGACTCTACTTTATTCTCTATTTTTAGTTTTCTGATGCCCTTAGACTGACGATTTGATATTTTATTCTGCTTTCATAGTATTCTCAGCAAGAATTTTGTTTCAAATGACCTAATTCGTCATTACCAGAAGCAGAAGTATGGTGAGTCAGTTTTTATTTTTAATATTTTTTTTTTTTTTTTTTAGAGACAAGGTCTCTGTCACCCAGGCTGGAATGCAGTGGTGTAATCATAGCTCACCACAGCCTGGAACTCCTGGGATCCTCCCATTTCAGCCTCCTGAGTAGCTGGAACTACAGGTGCATCCCACCATGCCTGGATAATTTTTTATTTTTTTTGTAGAGAGAGAATCTTGCTCTGTTTTCCAGGCTGGTCTTGAACTCCTGGCCTCCAGCAATAGTGATTCAGTCTATTTTTTTTATTTTTTATTTTTTTCAGTTTTTTGAGACAGAGTCTCACTCTGTCACCCAGGCTGGAGTGCAGTGGCCTGATCTCGACTCACTGCAAGCTCCACCTCCCGGGTTCACGCCATTCTCCTGCCTCAGCCTCCTGAGTAGCTGGGACTACAGGCGCCCGCCACCTCGCCCAGCTGACTTTTTGTATTTTTAGTAGAGACGGGGTTTCACCTTGTTAGCCAGGATGGTCTCCATCTCCTGACCTCGTGATCCGCCCGCCTTGGCCTCCCAAAGTGCTGGGATTACAGGCGTGAGCCACTGCACCCGGCCGTGATTCAGTTTTAAATAACATTTTCAACATCTTTGGACACGATAGGAGAAACTGTGAGACAATATAGGCCAATGGAAAGACTTCAAAATTGAGCCTAGGTTAGCATCAATGTGGGAGGGAATCCAGGATGTTTAAGACCGAGGGGGAACCTTTAAGAGGCAGAGCAGCTGTGCCTAACGGAAAGAAGGCCCCTGAGTCCGGGAAGGGTGTTTCATTGGTGGCAGGTATTTCCAAGCTTGTTTAAACAAATAACATGCAGATTAATTTAAAATAGCTTAAATGAACAAAAAAGTACTTTTTCCCACATATGGCAATTTCTGGAGTCGGTGTGATTTCAGAGTCTATTAATTCATCAGCCTGCCAATATCATCAAGAATCCAGGTCTCTCTGTCTCTTGTTGGTTTTGGTCTGTGGTGGGCTGGCTGTCTACACGCCACCTGCCACTGTCCAGGCACTGTGTCCAGCCACAGTGGTGGACAGTGAAGTGGCCAGCGACGTCCTTTCCCCTGTCCTCTTCTCAATGGGAAAGACAACCTTCCTCAGTGGTCCTTTCTGAAGATGTCCCCTCATGTCTCCTGGATTACAATGGTCTTTCCTGTCACACCTAAATCAATCACTGGCAAAGGGACGAGACCCCATGCTTGACTCCAACTCCTATTATTCATCCTTTGAGACTGGGATGTGCCCACCAATGTCTCCCAAAGAGCTGCTATGAGCTTCTTTAAGTAGTGGCGGGATGGTCCTTATGTTTGAAGAATACATGGATAGGCAAGGAGAGGAATGAGAGGCTCCTGGACACACAAAGGCTTGTTAATATAGTCCAGGCCAGAAGTGAGGGCCCTGAGTGCATGGAGAGAAAGGAGGTTGGGTGGAGGAATGGAAGGAAGGCAACAGAAGGGAAAAGAGCCTGATGGCCACCAAACAAGAGGTAGAGAGACGTGACTACAGAGTTGCTTCACTCCTAGGGAAAGTATTCTTAACCTCACTACCCAGCTCTGTTTTCATCACCTGGGCAGCTATGTGGACACAGTCTAAAGGGTTCTAGCCCTGAGCTGCTAACACTTTGGTGCAGGCAGTCCAGTTCTACTCCCAGCTTGCAGACCCAGAGGCTTGGGAGGTGATGGGATTAGCTCATGTTGAACAAAAGCATGGGGTGGCCCTTAAGCTGGGCTAGCCATAGTGACAGCCCCAGTGTTACTGGATGGAAGGCCTTGACTGTGAATTGTCCAGGTTCTTGGTGTGTTGAACAACGAGTTCAACAAAATGCACAAGCAAAGCAACAAAAGAACAAAGCAATGAAAGACAAAACAACAAAAGAAAGAAGTAACAAAAGCACAGATGTAGTGAAGTGAAAGTACAGTTCACAAAGTGGGAGCAGGCTCCAGCAAGCAGCTCAAGCATACCCCCCAATTAGAGTTTTTATTAAGCCAAAAAAATCTGGCAACACCCCTATGTGCCCTTTAGAGGCCTCCAATTGGCTGCACCCCATGAAGGCTTGGCCTTTGACCAGTCAGAGGCTGAAGTGGAGACCCTGCCCACGGTCAATCAGAGGCTGAAGTGGAAACTTCTGTCTTAATACAGGAGCGAAGATATGGCCCACACACTGCCCAATCCTGCCCAGAACCAACTGCACCCGCCTTTCCTTTGCTTATGCCTTAACACTTGGTTGCCCTAATTCCCTATTCTCCTGGTCCACCAAGATCATCCACACTGATGTGAGCCTTTGTATAAATCAAGCCTGAGAGGGGCCCCTGGTCCCTCTCTGGCCTTTTCAGACACAATCATACATCAGGGACAGCAGCAACCCCAACCCCAACAGCATGGGCATGTCTGGAACCAGGAAACCATTAATGCCTGAACTTAGGTTGTGGTCATTTTGGGTGTAGCCTTGGGGGCAAGCTGAGTTTCCAAAGAGTCGACCTGCCTGGTTTTTTCACCTTCTAGCAGTTCAGGTCCTCCCTGAGCATAACAAAGTCTCATCTGGGGCAGTCTGTGACTCAGGGAGTAATTCTGGTTCAGAGGTGCCCTAGCAAAAACAGGAGCATCAAACTGCAGCATTGCTTTAATTTGGGCGTAGGGGCAGAACTTCGGGGCCTGGGTTGAACTGGTTCTCTGCGATTCTAGCTAACTGGATTGAGAGGAGGCACATTCTCCATGTTCTCCAACCTGGGGATCAGCCGGATCTTGATTCTATGCTGTTCAATTCCGCAAACTGTCCCTGGGAGCATACACTGCTCCAGGCACCTGGAGGATAGCATGTCACACTTGCCTCATGTACTATGCAGACTGATGGACTGGCCACCCTCTCCCCATCCTCCACATCCCAGGACCTTCTGCAGAACTTGGTATTCCAGTTCCCAGTAAACTTTGTACAGGGCCAGAGAGTGAATAATTTAGGCTTTGAAGGCCATAGGGCCTGCGTTCCAACTACCCAATTCTGTTGGTGTAGAATGAAGGTGGACACAGACAAATCATGAATGAATGAGTAAGGCTGTGTTTGCATAAAACTTTATTTACAAAAATAGGCAGCAGGTTGGATTTGGCCCCAAGATATGGTTTGCCAACCCCGATCTAAATTACTCAGCAATCTTGTTTTCTATGAGAGAAAGAACTTGATAGAATTGTGCACTAATTGTTCTTTCATCTTAATGCAGTATGTGATTTAAACACTTGTTAAAGACGGTTTTTAATTGCCATTTTTAGTAAATGCAATGCATTATAATTTAATATCTTTCTAATTGGCTAAAACAGGAAAAGGCAGCCTCAAATCTTTCCTACCAGGTAAGGCATTTGGGTTTTTAAAAATTAATTAATACATTTTAAATTCACAAATAATAATTGTGCATATTTATGCGGCACACTGTAATGTTTTGATCCATGTATACATTGTAGAAAGGTCAATCAAGCTGATTAACATATCCATCATCTCACCAACTTTTCTATATATATATTTTTTGTGGAGAGAATGTTAAAAAAATCTATCCATTTAGCATCTGGTCTTTTGAGTCTGATTTGCTGCCTGAGTAACTGCATTGGAAATTTCTAATGGAGCCGTGCAGTGGGTGAGTCAGTCTCTAATTATTCTTTCTGTTTTTGTTTGCACTCTTAGGACAGCGTGGACTTTCGGGCTTGTCACCCACTCTCTTTATATCCACCAGTCCTGCACTTTTCACGGTCGCCACCTACACAGTTCGAAGGTATGCTCAGGGTGCCAATCAAATGTCACCAAAGCAGAGCAAAATCCTGCCTGAACCTTCATGAGGAGAGTTGTGTTTAAGCCCAAAGCGTGGCACTCCTCATTTGGCATCGACACTTACATCTAAGCTGAGCGTTTTTAGAGAAAGAAAAGACAGCCTCTGTTGTCGGGATGTGGTCAGTGCAGTGTACAGTGTACAGCATTTGCGTGGGGGTAAAAAATCATTGCCATAAACCTTGGATGAAGTGGTATAGGGGAAAGTTCTTAGCATCAGCAGGTTGGTAAAGAAAGTCAGCAACTAACATTAGAGAGAGCTTGCTGCACCCTCAGAACTGCTCACTGAGAACTGAGCAGTGAGGTTGGGGGCAGGCAACTCATGTTCAGGTCTTCGAGCACTGTGACCTTGGGCAAGTCATTACATTTTCTCTGAGTCTCTCTTTTTGTAAAATGTGAATATGATGGATTGATTGCAAAAATGTCCCCACTTCCCATCCCTTCCCTGTGTCCTTTCCAGTGTGACTCTTCAGCTCTTCCTGTTAAGAGGCAGAGTCTGACTTCCCACCCCTCGAGATGGGATGCTTTGTGGCTCACTTTGTCTAACAGGATGTGCAGTTCTGAGACAGGCCTCCTGAACCTGGTGCCCTTTGCCGGCTCTCACTCCTTGGTCTCTGCCTGCGAACAAGTCTGGGCTGGTCTGCTGGGAGAGGAGACGGTGTGTGGAGGAGAGCAGAGGCGTTCCAGCTGACAGTGAGCCACGTCACCAAAGCACACCCTCTCGCTGACCCCCAGCTTCCCAGACAGGTGCGACATGAGGGAGCCCAGCCCAAACCGCAGTAACAGCCCGGCTGCTTTCAGTCAAAATTGCTGATCAACTGAATCATGAGCTAAATAAGTGGTTGTCTGAAGCTAGCAAATTTGGGGATGGTCTTTGCAACAATAGCTGTTACAGGGGTGCTGACTCTGGCTGTATCTCAGAATGTTGCAAGGAGCAAACGAGGCCATGTGCGTTAGAAGCTTTGTGAATCCTAAGTAGTACACAAATATAAGCTGCCCACCGATTGCATAAGTTTCTATCAGTATTGAGACCAAGCGGAGGATGCAAATCAATATAAACAGCCCCTTCACCCCGCCACCTCAATACATGCAGGAACTTGCTTCTGTCTTCCTGATATCTCAGCCATGTGCGATTCTCTCCAGCTTCACACACTCATCACTCGTGCACCCACCCCATGTTTACTGGCCACCTACAGCATGCCAGGAACAGTTTTTGACACTGGGGATGTTAAGGTAGGCGGGGTAGAGAAGCAAATCCATAAATGACTAAAACAGGGAAAAATAGTGACGTAAAAGGTGATGCAGAAGACAAGTGTTATGGGCAGAATGTTTGCTGCCCCCCCTCACTCATATGTCGAAGCTGTAACCCCCGGTGTTACTACATTTGGAGATAGGACTTGTGAGAAGGTGACAATGGTGCAATTAGGTTGTAAGGATGGGACCTGATCCCACAGGACTGGTGCCCTTATGGAAAGAGGAAGAGACACCAGCACTCGCCCCGTTTCTCCCTTTACCCTATGTGAGCACACAGTAAGAAGGTGGCCATCTGCAAGCCAGCAAGAGAGCCCTCACCAGAACCAGCCCTGCCAGAACCTTGGTCTTGGACTTCCGGCCTCCAGGGTTTTGTTGTGGCAGCTTGAGCCTACTGAGACCATCAATGCAGGGAGAGGCAAAGGAGTCATGGGGTAGCTTCTTTAGGTCAGGTGGTCAGATGACCATGAGGTGAGAAGAAATGAAGGAAAGAAGCCAAATAAAATCCATGGGAAGAATGTTCCAGAAAGAAGGACTGGCAGGGCAAAGGCCCGGTGGCAGGCCCAGCTGGGGTGCACTCTGAAGGCCAGGGAAAGCGGTGGATTTTATTCTCCAGGTAACAGGAGCCCACAGGAGCACCTGAGGGAGGAGTGCTAGGATGGAATTTATGATGGGCCCTTCTGGCTGCTGTGAGGAGCCAGAGAGGAAGCCTGGGTGCCCTTTAGGAGGCTGCTGTGGTTGTCCGTGGGAGAGATATAGGTGTGGTTTTAAGATGGAGAAAGCAGGTCAATTTGGAATAGGTTTGAAGGTGGCCGCAGCAGGTTCTGTTGAGGTGTATTTTGGGATATAAGAGGAAGAGAGGAATTGAGGATGGTACTTCTTTTCATGATGTATACATAAGGCTATCAGAATACACAGGGCTTTTGTGGGTCCTAACCATGGGCTCTTTAACACCTCGAGGATGGTAACACCAAAAGTTGGGAGCTGCTGAGCTCCTTGGGGTCCTGGTACTCTGTCATTGACTGGTGCAGCAGGTAGTGTTACTTACTTACTTATTTTTACTGCCAGAGATGGTGCCACATCCTACTAACATCATTGCCCTTAATACATGGAAATAGGGTGAAGAGATTTATATGGGCATTGATGATCTACTGCCATGCAAAAATTACCCCTAAACAGTTTCTGTGGGTTAGGAATTTGTGATCAGCTTGGTTGGGTGCTTCTGTCTCAGAATCATGCAATTGCAGTTGGATGTCAGTTGGGGATGTGGCTCATCTGAAGACTCCTCTGGGGCTGAGGATCTTCTTCCAATGTGACTTGCTCACGTGGCTGGCACATTGATGCTGGCTGCTGCATGAGGGCCTTGGCTCCTCTCCTTGTGAACCTCTCCACAGAGCTACTTGAATGTCCTTATGACATGGCGGCTAGCCTCCTCAGAGTAAGTGATCCAAGAGACCAAGGTGGGGGCTGCAAGGCCTTTTATGACCCAGCCTTGGAGGTCACACACCATCATCCTGCTACATGCAATTTGTCACAGTAGGCCAGCCTCAATTTAGTGCAGGAGCAGATACCAAGAGGCAAAGTGACCACAGCATACTCTGATTTGCCTAAAAGGCAAATAACATTGTCACCACTGGCTGGAAAGGCACTCAAGTGACTTGTCTATGGTGTGATTTATCCCCGGGTCACCCGCAGGGCTGGATTTGAGTCAGACCACCTGTGTCCAGTGCTAGCTCTTCCCACTTGGGAGAGGCATTTAGCCTCTCAGGGTCATCGTCTGTGAAATGGGCTCTGACTCCTGCCTTGTGGTGTGATGTGAGATTTGGGCCGATTGCTGACACAAGCTGGTGCCTGATAAGTGTTCTTCACTTCCCTCCTCTTAGCCAACTCCTGTTTGCTGTGCAGCACACGCTTGAGCACAAGTCTTTGAAATGAGTACTTTGATTACTATAGACCGTTTAGTAACCTTTGCACCTTGTCTATGTGGAGATTGAATGGATGGATTCTTTTCTTGGCTTTGCCTGACAGCCCTGGAATGATAGGCACTAGAGAGAACATCACTCAGATCTACACATAGGCACGCTGGGCACGTGCATGGCTGCAGGTTCAATATAGGCTAGCTCTGATTTTTGCCAACTTTCAGATATGTGTACAGATTAGATGTCAGTTATATAATTTCGTTTAAATTATTTGCAATCAGCTTTACGCTGTAGATAAACTGGGAGCCACCGATGCTGTTGGTCTTAACCTGTTCTACAAATTAGTTTGTAGGTCAGGGTAAACGATGACTCAAAATCTTGTCTCGGGTGGGCATTAGGTAAGTTTCTTTAGAGCAATGTCATTAGTATCTCGTTCACACGGGAGGATGTTTTTAGACACGTTGGTTTGGCTTGTGTGGGTGAGATGGGGAATAACATTATTTCTCCCCAGTCTACAATGCCAGAATGGGTCCATTTCAATGAAATGCAACTCCTGGGTGGCCAACGAAGCTTAAATAGAAGTCAGCCGCACGCTGCCCGCCACCCTACCCTTGGGCCCTGGCTACTCTCATTTCGACAGCCTCATAAAACTGCAACAGGGGACAAACAAGATCTAATTGGCACTTTTGGTTTCACAGTGAATTGGTTGTGCTCGATACGGCTGCCGATAAGAATTCAGATGAAACATTCTGAAACCATCTGCATGAAGCCTTGATGTTCCTGCCAAGTATACTCATGGATCTAAAGATAAGCTATCTGATCCAGTGGCCTTGGCCATCCTAATTTACTTAATTATACAGTTGAACTCATTGTCAGACATGGGTGCAGTGATGTGAAGGCTGCCGTGGAGTGATTCACATCGCTCGTGAGTTGGGTAATAAGTGGTTCTGTGCTGCAAGCTTGGGGTCTACAGAGTCTGGTTACAACAGGCAGGTGTCTTCATCTTATGAAAAGGTCAGTATCGCGCTCCCTCTTTTCTTTAACTATTATTTAACTCAAAAGCTACCTCTCAGTAGAATACTTAAAGTTAATTGAATTACTGTGTTGTGGTCGGCTCTGCTGCCATAACAAAGTACCACACGCCGGGGGCTCAAACAACAGGAATGGTTTCCTACAGTTCCTTGAGGCTCGAAGTCTGAGATCAAGATGTTGGCAGGGCTGGTTCTCCTGAGGACTCTCTCCTTGGCTTACAGATGGTGTCTTGTCTCTATGTCTCTTTATATTGCCTTTCCTCTGTGTGTGTGTCCTAATCTCCTCTTCTTATAAGGGCACCAGGCCATCCTACAGACTTCATTTTAATGTAGCCCACTCTTTAAAGGCCCTGTCTCCAAATACAGTCACATTTTAAGGTTCTGGGAGTTAGGACTTCAATGTATGAACTTTTGGGGGGACACAGTTCAGCCCATAGCACTCTGCTTAATCCATCCCAGCACTGTATTTCAACCATGCAGAAAAACTTTTAGAATCTATTATTTGAACACGTAGTAAGGCTACTGCCTCCATATGATTCGGTTTCTGACAGGTCCTGTAAATTGGCTTGTCCTGGGGTTAGGAAGAGATGAATTCTGGCAAGATCCCAGAGAAAGGGATCCCTGAGTGGGCAGGCCATACCTGCGCTAAAGTCTATGTGTGTCCAACCTCAGCATTCATACGAATAATCGGGAACCGTGTTAAAGCACAGACTCCTGGGCCACCCCTATTGTTGCTGCTTCAGAAGCTCTAGCGAAGGGTTCTGAAATGTGCATTTCCAGCGAGTTCTCAGATGCTGTGATAAGGGCCCACTACCCTGAGTAATACTGGGGTAATTCATGCCAAAGAACCAGGCAACACCCCAGCAGAAGGAGCCAGGGGCAAGAGGGTCTTAAACAAGGGAAAGCAAGTGACTTTCTCTTCCTCAGGCACTGACTTTATAGCCGAATGCTTTGTAACAATTGTTAGGAAAGGAGGACAGCATGAGGGAGTTCTAGGAGATGCTGGGCACTAGGCAGAGTTTAGCACTGGCCCTTCAGCACCTGCCATGACAACTACAGAGTCATCAGACTGTCAATTATTTACAAGGTGGAACATCCTTCAGTCTTGGTGGACAGTAAGCCTCAGTTTACTCTCTCCAGGTTTGGGAGATTGTGGGGGCTCCGCACTCTGACAGCGGAAGGAACATGGAGCAAACCCCACCCAGGACTTTCCCTCAGAGGTCTGCTCTGCTCCACCTTTGCTTGAATGTAAGATTTTGGGAAAATCTCCTCCCCCTCTGAACTCGAGGGTGCCCATGTGTTTATCTCCAGATGCAGCTAATATCACTCATGGAATTACAGCCGACCCTTTAACAACACGGGTTTGAATATTGAGGGTCCAGTAATATGCAGTTTCTTTTCTTCACGCACATGTGGGTAGCTGAGAGACAACGGAATTCAAACTTGTCCACTGTTTTCTGGAATTGAAGGGTGAGTTAGGAAGAGAAATGGTTAGTGCCCTTTCTGTGTAATCTGACTAGAATGTTGTAAAGCTGTAAAACAAGGTGCTCTGTTATCACCAAAGTGAGGAGAAAACCCAGTGACTCCAGGTTCACCTCCCCCATTGGTGACTCCAGGTTCACATTGTGCACCAGAGGCACCAGGTTCATCTTCCCCACCAGAGACACCAGGCTCATCGTCCCGACCGGTCACACCAGGTTCACCTTCCCCACCAGTGACTCAAGGCTCACCTTCCCCATTCAGGTCCACCTCCCCCACTGGAGACACCAGGTCCACCTCCCCCACTGGAGACACCAGGTCCACCTCCCCCACTGGAGACACCAGGTCCACCTCCCCCACTGGAGACACCAGGTCCACCTTCCCCATCCAGGTTTACCTTCCTCACCTGGGACACCAGGTTCACCTCACTCCAGGTTCAACCTCCCCACTGGTGACTCTAGGCTTACCTTCCCCACTGGAGACACCAGGCTCAACTTCCCCACCGGTGACAGCAGGCTCACCTTCCCCTCCAGTGACACCAGGTCCACCTTCCCCACCAGTGGCATCAGTGACATGGGGCCCCACTCCCCACTGTGACACTACTGACCACTTACCCACCAGTGTCACAGGCTTCCCTTTTCCAGAATTGGCCCAGGCCTTCCTTGCCCACTGCAGTGAGACGGCAGAGCGCCCTGGGCAGCCCTTCCCATCACTACTTCCCTAGGCTCCCCTTAGAGACCCTGCTAAGCGATGTCCCCGCTCACAGAAGTGTCCCAGTCACTTGCCCGAGATTCTTCCATCCTTCCCATGGATGACCCTGACTCTAGATGAGAGAACATTGTGAGCTAGACATTTCTGTCCAAGCCATCCCCAGTAGGGGCTGAATGTCCAGTCTAGCATGTGGAGGGAAGTTATCTATCAGAGGACGGCACAGGCGGCTCAGTCTGTGTTGCTCTGTGGTTCTCGGCATCAGGACCACGTGCCAAGAACCACAGAGCAACACAAATGCCGAGGTCTTTGAGCTTCCTCACTTCCCCTGGGGGTGGGTGGTGTCTTAGTCTTTCCCATCCACTTTGCAGCAGGGTCCGATCCAAGTGGGAGGAACCTGAGGACAATCAAAACCCTCTACTGATTCCCTGCAAACCTGGCCTTGACTCCTAGTCCCCCGGGCTGGTATCCAAACCCTACTCTGCATCATTGCCTGAGGGTTTTCCTGGGTGTCTCGGGAGCTTGTGCACGTGTGCAGGTGACCCAGAAGTACCAGCTGTGTAATGCACCAAAGGCATCCTCAGCCAAGGAGTGATGAGGGAGTAGATAACCCCAGAATCCCATCGTATGGTAGGATGATTTGGGGCAGAGTCCAGGTCACGACTTGGAAGGTCTCCCGGGGACTGAGCCCAGTTGCCCCAGCAGTGATCTGTTCCTGAGTGTACCCTTTGTGGCATCCTTTCCATCCCTGTCTTGCATTTCCTCTGCCTGCTTGGGCTTCCCAGATCACCGCCCAAGTAAACCACCTGCTCTTGAGTCCTTGTTGCAGCATCTGCTTTGGGGGACACCTAAACCAAGATGAAAACTAGGTCTGGGGCTCTAGAGAAGGCATGTAGTCAGTGTCCAATCAGTGTTAGCAATTATTGCCATCACTGCATTCTGGAAATGCCTTATATCGTAACATGGTTAGTTTCATAACATGGTTGTAGAAAATTCCAAAGAAATGTAAGGACCTGATTCCTGGATGGATTTGATACTTAAACTGTGCTTGTACCTGTCTAATGCTTAATTCTCCAAGATCTGAGAGACCTCACTCTCCTTGTGTAAACCACCTGCCACCTGTCGCTATGAGTCACTGCCCCATGGCTTGTGTGGGATGTGGTTAATGTCGTGGCACCATGACAACAGCACATCTCGGTCATGCTCAGTGGAAAAGCCTTCGAGGTGGAACAATGCCTGACTCACAGTCAGCATGGGGGGCTCCCCAGGTAGTGTCCATGATGTCGTTCCGTGGTTTTGTTCCCAGGAGAGGTACACAGAGATGCTTATAGCCTTGTTATTGCAGAACTAGTTTTTATTGAGTGCTTGCTTCTCAGGCAGCTAAAGTGCTGAAGGCCTTCATGAAGATTATCTCTTAATTCCCACAATCCTTCCCTAGCGTTTAGTAGAAGAGGAAAGCAAGGCTTAGGGAAGCCAAATACATTGCTTACTGAATTCAAGTTTCCAACGAAACCTCTTTCTCCTGGTTCCGTCCCCACAGTCTTTGGTTCCCACTGACGTCTAACACACATTGGCATTTGCACACACACACAGACATCCTCACTTTCTCTCTCACATCCCTTTAGACAGTAAGAAGGGAGTTTTTGGCTTACAACGGTTATGTTCTGAATTATTCCCGCTTTCATTCTTGAGTCATGCTGCTCGATTTTGGAGATGTTATACCAGAATTCAGTGGAACTTGGGGGCAAGAAAATAACACAAGGGCAGTGAGACGTGCCATCCTAGCAGAGCGCCAAGGACAGGGTGAGCGAGGGGTCTGCCCTGGTGCAGGCTAGAAGGGGGTTCATCATCTGTGGGGGATTTTGAAACAATAATAAAACCAAGCACCAATGAGCCTGCTCTTTATTGTCACTGCACACTAGGAATTTCTCACAATGTCAATCATGACATACTCTTTTCCCCCAGAATCTTTTCTGGTGAGAATTCTGAACAATTGCTGCAGTTACCCAAGCTTCAGCGATCGGTACATGAGCTTCAAGTGAGCACGTAGTCAGTCCTGATGGTTTAAGAAACACTGTGTCAGTTCAGAGAACTCCCAGCAATACGGTCACGTCTGACACACATGGACTGAGCTTCCACAGGTGCGTCGTGAGAGACGTTTATCAGGGCCCTGGATCATTCGAGCTCGCTCCAGGCACCGCTGGGGTCCTCAGCCCTATGGAGCGACACATTCCTGTTCCTGCATGGAGGCAGCAGCTATGACCTATGCAGCGACCGCACAGTGAAGGTAAAGATGAAGAAACACGTTGGAGTTCCTTCAGCGTGACTTGGAATCTGCGTTTGTGTTTAAAATTCCAGACAGTGACATAGGGTTAGAACTGTGAGGTGCACCATTTTTATTGGGTAAGTTCAGATTTCAGCTCATGCATATTTGTTTCATGTCGTGATTGTTACTAACAATAATTTTGTCTTATAGAAGAGAGGAGTGTTGGCAGTGATCTGCTCAGGGTGTCAAATATGCGAGGTCTGTCGGCTACATCACACTATAACTGGGGCAGAAATTCAGGCTCTTTTTGGGTTTTGTTTTTGCATACAGTTGTCCTACACCTGAAAAGCAGATGGTATATTACACATACTGTTACGTTTTCTCTTGCCAAGGTGCAGAAGAAGGACCTTCTCTTGCCAAGGTCCTTTGTGTGTTGTTCAACCCTCACAATATATACTTTATGGAAAGCGTACATCCCAGTCAAGCCCATAGGAAAGGCATTACCCATTGACCTTTCTGAAACATTCTGCCCCTGTGATTCTAGCAATACAAGAATGACTGCTTGAGAATCTCTAGCCTGGCATCTCCAGGCCTCTGGCTTTCCTCTGTGCTGGAGACCATAGTGCTCCACAGGACACTCCTTTATGCCTGGCACCCACATCCCCCTCCTGATGGAGCAATGATGCTGGAGTCTGTAGCTGAGCCCTCCCCAGGGGTCTGCCCTCAGCCAGGGTCTGCTCCATCCTTGAGCTGCCCCCTATCCAATGGCTGGTTTAGGAGGTGCACGAAGGTCTAGCTTAGTGCATTAGGACAAGCATGAAGTACCCCCAGCTGAGCCTTTCCTTGGGCCTCCACACCTCAAATTCTCCAGCTGTCCTGTCCTGCCTCCTTATGCCCTATGGGGATTGACCCTGGGGGCACTCCCAGTCTACTGCCTATGCACAAGTCAGGGGCTGTTCCTGGGAACTCTGTTATGACACATCCCTTCTCCCCAAACCTACACCTTGCGTAGATTTGGCTTTCTGGCCAGTGCCCTCTTCCCCAAATGCACCTGTAGGTCCCCATCTTGGTCCCTGTAGCAATCAGTGTTGTGCATTGTGTCCTTCTGGGCTTGTGGGAGGCTTTTGTTCCTGGCCCCTGTGTCTGATAAGCTGGGGACACATATGACATGTGTCAGTTCCAAGCGAACTGTTGGTTACAGCAGCACCATACTGAACATCTGACTGATACAGCTCCTTTGGGTTAGAACCTCCCTCCCTGCATTTTCTGGCCAGTTTTATCTTCCAAATTCTGGACAAAATGCAGCCATCTCTGTAGACCTCTGAATCCAGTTGGGATCCAGTGTTCATCTTTGTTCTCTGGAAGTCCATCTTCCCCGGGAGACCGACAATGTCTTCAGGATAGGACGTGCATCTTAGTGATCCTCCATCCCTCACAAGGCCTTGGTCTGAGTAGAGAGGTAATGCTTGCTGAGAGGACGGGGCCTCACGAGGACCTGAGTGAGGTGCCCAGGATAGATGATGAATAGGCACTGGTGATGTCAGTGTGCCAATAGGAGAGCCATTCCTGACACCGATGCTAAATATCACACGTCACGTTCCTTTCATCAGCCATAGAGCAAAATCCCTGAACTCTCACTCACCCACTGAACACCCCACATTCTTAGAAAAAAGAATGATTTAAGTGGGTCTGCAGTATTCTGTAACATATTGTTCTCAGCACCATATGCTTAATACTGATAGCCGGTGTTTGCTTGCAGTTACTTCTGCAGGCTCATGTGTTGAGCAAACATCAGTATTCTGGGGCCCAAATACTGCTGAAAGCAACTGAAAATATGGCAACGACTACCATTAATGTCAGTCCTAATGAACTTCCCATTGTATCCAGAGTACCAATACTGTCATTTCAGCGGCTCGGCGTGGGTCTCAAAGGGCACATCTACTATCCCTGCCCTCTGCAGAGGCTCAGGGAGGTTGACCGCCTGTAGGGGAACCACAGCTGGAATGGGATACCCGCTGGGGGATTCTCACAGAGCAGCGTCCTGCTGCAGGGTAACCGCCCTTTCCTGCCTCTCCTGCCGCTCTTCTGCCTCTGCCATTACTGGTCCTGTTGTCTGACTCACTTACAGTATTTCGAGGAGGACCCTGAGGGCTTTCTTCTTCATTCTGTTCCTGAATTATTTCCCCCAAATTATTTCATATTATGTATTTACTTTTAATTATCTTTATGTTGATCATTTGTTCTCAAACTCTGTTATATTGATTTATTTTAGCCTTGGTATTTTTATAACACCACTTAAGCCTCAGCCGTCTGGCCAGTTAAATGAAACGAATCATATCAAGCAAGCACACGTTGATCTGTAGGTCTGCCTCCTCACACACCTGCCGTGGGGCAAGAATTGGGTTCCAGCCCCTGATCGGCACAGGAGTGCACAAGCAGTCTCCCACGCAGGCAGCTTCTGTGACTTCACAATCAAAGATGTTTCCGAGGCTGAAGATTCTTCCTTGACCTCAGCATCCTCCTTCACCTACTGCAGGGGTGACTACTGCCCAGTACAGGAGCTGGAGGAGATCTTGCAGGTAAAGAAGAGAGACAAGTGCAGTCCCATGAGTCTACCCCAAAGTCAATCAACAGCAATTCTGGTTTGGAAATCAACGCATCTGCACTCTGAGTTGCATTGGATCCTGGCGGACCAGAGCTCTCCACGCTTTCTACTCTCCAGCCTGTGTGCAGAAGTTGTAATACGAAAAATGACATTCTCCAAACTCCCTTGCAGCTAGATTCTGGGCCTGATTTTATTTCATTTTGACTAGGTGCACGTGCTTGCCATTTACAGGACAGAAGGGAGTGGGGGCTGCGCGTTGCCGTGTCTGCTGTTTCCATCGTGAAGCACAGTGGAGAGGTCCTGGTTTTCTGCAGCAGTTTTAGCAAGAGCTCCTGATTTCTGGGCAGTGGCTCTGTGAGTGTGAAGAGCAGGGCCTGGAGCAGTCATTTTGCTCGTGAGCAAGTTGCAGCCACTCATAGTTCTGGGCCTCTTTTTGATCCCTAGTTCCTAAGGCGAGGTATTCCTGAAGCATTTGGTTGTGGCTGGTTTTCCAATTTCCCAATTATAGTAAAGGTGGGTGATCTGAGAGCCAGAGGAAGCCCAGCATCCTTCCTCCGCGCCCCATCGTCTAACTTCTTGCTGGAAGCACCATGGGTGCAGTCGTCTGGCACATCCACTAGGCTGCCTAGAGTAGCTCTTTGCGCAATGGAACTCAATCTTGAGTGCATAAATGATGCATCCATCTGGAAGACTCTTCGAAAGAGCTGCATATCTCATGACTTAGTTAAGTCTCTATGCGCAACAGGTCACAATAAATTGGAAGTGCTAGTGTTGGGATGTTGGGATGATAGGAATTTCTTCATTGGCTTTTAAAAAAACTTCTGGAAGGTGAGTGTTAGGTGGAATCAGATTTGCTGTCCTGTCCCTGAAATTCAGCCTCTCTTTCTCTTTTCTCTCCTCTGAATTAGATTATTTTCTAACTACAGCACAAAGGCAGCCCATGGATTTAATTACTTGGAACCATATTTCCTTTCATTAAAGGGATTTACTTAAGTTCTAAACAAGTTTGACATTCAGCCTATCTACTTTAAATAACAAGTGATTTTCTGTGTTCTCCAAGCTTACTACAATAAACATGTTATTTTCAGGTTTTAAGTGTAAAAGTTTAACATAACCTCTATTCACCCCCTGCTTCCCAAGAAGGAAATATTTTTGCATATACAATTATACACAAGCACATTATTTTGTTTTACTTTATCTTTACACAAGTAGGACTTTAGAAAGCTTACTATTCTGTAACTTTTAGCTCTTCTTTAGCACTTCGGTAACTTTTAGTACATCTTGGACTTCTTCGCTTAGCAGGACAGACGATGGAAAGCCATCAGAATAGCAAGGATGTATTGAGCATTTCTCATGTGCTGTGTGTTAAATTAGCCCTTTAAGTGGATTGATACCTTTGATCTACACAGCAGATAGGAAGTCAGCGCTTTCTAAATCAATCCTGCTCTTGGAGAGGGTTATGCATGTAAACCCCCCTGGACCTCCTCCTCACACTGTAACTCCCTGTGATAAAGCCAACTCCTGCTTTATAACAAATACGCATATCTATTTGGTAAGTCCCTTCTCATCTCTTTTCTTGTTTAGACTTTCTCCAGCTCCATTACAGGGACATATTAAAAGATTCTATTAGTGCTTAGGATATAGAGTACATATGGACAACTTTATACTATTATGCCTTTTATTCAAGAAAAAGAGATTTTTATATATTGAAAGAGAGACTGGGTCAAAGACGCCTCTGGGTATGTTGTTAGCTCCTTTCAAGTACTTCTTATGGCTGTTAGCACAAAGACAAAATTCCTGCCTCCGTGCCAGGTTTTTGCCATATGTCCAGCTTGTCTCATCCAGTATGGGCACACGGCCCTTCAGTTCTTTGAACAAGAAGGCTCCACGCCACCACAGCACAGGCCTTTGGACACAGTGTTCTCTCGGTCTGGGATGGGATGCTTCCACCCTCTACCCGAATAACTCCCACACGCCCTTCAGATCCCAACCTGAACACTGTTTCTTCAGAATGCCTTTCATGGCAGGGACTGGCATTACCAAAATTTTTCTGTCATTTTGATAAAAGAAAAACTACATACAATAATTTTATCTACATTTCTTTGTGTTTGAGTTGAACATGTTTCTTGTCCATTTTTGTTTCCTCATAAACAGCTGGTTGGTACTTTTAGATCATTTTTATGGAGTTGTTCCTTTTTATTTATTCACAGGAACTTATTTATATTAAAGAAATTATTGGTCTTATTTCTTCTATATACCTTTCCGTTGAAATACCAGTTGGTTAGTTGACTGTTACATTTGCTTAAGGCATTTTTCTTTCTCAAAAGGTACTGGTTTTTACGTAGTCAGAGTTATTAATGCTTTCTTTTAATGTTTTTGGATTTTGTGTGGAACTAAGAAAAGGCTCCACTTCTCCAAAGTTAGTAGTAGAACGGGGCACCAGTTTTGTTTTTTCTGCCAAATGACTATCTAGGTGAGCCAAGATGAGATACTGATAAGCCATCTTTTCTAAGTGATTTGATTTTTGTTTTTTGTTTTCTTTTTTGAGACAGAGTCTTGCTCTGTCGCGCAGGCTGCAGTGCAGTGTCACGATCTCAGCTCACTGCAGCATCCGTCTCCTGGGTTCAAGCAATTCTCCCTGCCTCAGCCTCCCGAATAGCTGGGATTATAAGCACGCACCACCACTTCTGGCTAATTTTTGTATTTTCAGTAGAGATGGGGTTTCACCATGTTGACCAGCTGGTGAGTTTTAAATGGCAGCTTAGTCTATACTCTTAGTTGGTTTCTGTTTATTTCTGTACTGCATATTATTTCTTTGATGTGTGGTCTAATTCTGTTCCATTATCAGACTATTAAAACTAATGATGCTCTAGAACAGACATTGGCAAACTCTTGCTGGAAAAGACCAGATGGTGAATCTATCAGACTTTATGGGCTTCATAGGGTCACACACAGGTTTTTAAAAACAATGCTTTAGGGCCAGGCATGGTGACTCACATCTGTAATCCCAGCACTTTGGGAGGCCGAGGCGGGCAGATCACGAGGTCGGGAGATCGAGACCATCCTGGCTAACACGGTGAAACCCCGTCTCTACTAAAAATACAAAAAATTAGCCGGGCATGGAGGTGGGAGCCTGTAGTCCCAGCTACTTGGGAGGCTGAGGCAGGAGAATGGCATGAACCTGCGAGGCTGAGCTTGCAGTGAGCAGAGATCACACCACTGCACTCCAGCCTGGGTGATAGACCGAGACTCCGTCTCAAAAAAAAAAAAAAAAAAGCTTTAAAATTGCAAAAAACATTCTTTGTTCATGGCACATACAGAAACAGCCCAGGAGCTGGCTTGGTCAATTCCTGCTTTATAACAAATACTCATATCTATTTGGTAAGTGCCCTGTCATCTCTTTTCTTGTTTAGACTTTCTCCAGCTCCATTACAGGAACATATTAATAGATTCTATTAGTGTTTAGGATATAGAGTACATAGGAAGAATGGACAACTGCATAATATTATGCCCTTTATTCAAGAGAAAGATAGAGATTTTTATATATTGAAATAATCTTCTTTTATGTTCACACTGGGGACTTAACATTTCCTTCTCATTACGTGTTCATATTTCTTAAATTTATTCCTAGGACTTTGGTTTTTTAGTGTTATTCTGAGTGACATTTTCCTTCCATTATATTTTCTAAAGAGTTGTTATTTGTCTATCAAAAAGGTATTTATTTTATATTAATTTTGTAAGAGCTGCCTTTTATTATTATTATCTCTTAGTGTTTCTAATTGCTTTTCAGGGTTTTCTTTTGGCTTTAAGTATATAGCCCACAATGAATAATAGTAAGCCTTCTCTTTTCCAAAACCTATGTTTCTTACGCTATGATCCTGTTTTATCACACTGGTTAGTACTTCCTGAATGACATAGTGAAACTGAGCATCTTTGTCTTAGTCCTGCGAGGCCTGGACCTGCTGCCCTGGATGAAGCCCAGCCTCAGGGGTGAGGCTGCCCGACAAGCTCCCGACTCAGAGGGATCCACAGCTTTAGTTGTCATTGATGTCGCTGTTGGCCCAGGAGTGAGCTGGTACCACCTAATACCACTCAAGAGGAGACCCAGCCTCCTGCATGAGAATGGAGTATTCCTGGGAGATAGCGTCTCCCTGAACACAGACGGGACCTGGCAGCGAGGACCACAGGGCCTGACCCCTGTGAGCCAATGCCTCCAGAACCTGAGACTTCCAGTCATTGCCCATTGAGGGATGGACTGACTCACAACTCAAAATTCAACCAGATTTCCAGTTGGAGGCCAGGGGAATCTGGAAACATTAATTGCCTCCTCCATTAAACAGATGCATTTACTTTTGTGTTTATTGAATTAATTTACAAAATGCTGCTGTCTTGAGGGAAGCATTCCCTGGAGCTTGCAAATACCAGCTAATACCACGTAGTTAATATGCATTCAACAGAAGCAGTAATGTCAGGGTTATATTAGCACCAACCAAAGAATACAAACATCCAGACTTTTGAATTCTCCAACCTCCAAGACCTCCGTGATTTACTGTCTTTTAGGGTTCAATCTAGATAGGGAAATTGGATTTCCTGTCAGAAGTTTCTGTGCAGCACATTCCTGAACTTCCTTGAATGGTTTGACGTCTTTCTGAGGTTTCTGGCGTCAGTCTCTAGGGCCGACTGCTACCACCTTGAATCCAAGGGGACTGTTTTGGAGGAGAAGAAGGGGAACCTAGTTGCATCTTCCTGGTAGTGGGACAAGTTAGTCTAATGTGTTTTTCGCAGTCTTCTAGATGGGAGAAACGCCTGTGGAGCCCAGCATCCAGGTGTTTCTGAAATTGCTTCCAGTGAATGAAGGCATTTGCCTGCCTCCACCATCCCAATCATGCCTACTCACTCTTTCCTCTTCTGATGAGATCTTTCAGCAAATCAAGGCTGGGGCTTGGCGAGTAACTTCCCAAGCATCACCAGCTCTCTGTATTTTAAGGTCTCTGTCCACACTGCCTGCCCTGAACGGAAGAGAAGCTGGACAGTACCCAAGGAATCTAGAAACAACCTTTTCCTCTGCTCCTGTGCTATCTGGGTAAACTGATCAAACAGCACATTTTCTGAGGCTAGATTGTTTCATTTCTTTCTTTTTAGTTGTTGAAAGTTTGGTGTGGCTTTTGTTCTGACTTACTTTTACACTTTTTTATTATTGACACATGATACTGTACGTGTAATTTTTTTTTTTTTTTTTTTTTGAGAAGGATTCTCACTCTGTTGCCTAGGCTGGAGTGCACTGGCATGATCATGGCTCACTGCAGACACTACTTCCCAGGCTCAGGTCATCCTCCCACCTCAGCCTCCTGAGTAGCTGGGACTATAGGTGCATGCCATCATGTGTAGCTGATTTTTGTATTTTTCACAGAAACAGGGTTGCATCATGTTGCCCAGGCTGGTCTTCAACTCCTGGGCTCAAGTTATCCATTTGCCTTGGTCTCCCAAAGTGCTGGGATTACAAGCATGAGTCACCACACCCATCCTGATGGTTTAGTACATGTGTGCATTGTAGAATGATTAAATCAAGCACATTAGTATATCCATCATCTCACATACTTGTCATTTTTCCTAGATGAGAACATTTAATATCTACCTTTTAAAAGCAATTTTGAAATATATAATACATTATTATAACCAGAGTCACCATGCTGTCCAATAGATCACTAAAACAATTCCTCCTGTCTAACTGAAACTTTGCACTCTCTGACCAGCATCTCCTTTTCTCCGTCCCCCCTTCCTCATTTGTTGCTTAAATTATTTGGACAATAGCAGCTGCTTTGGCCTGAAAATACCTTCGGAAGCCTCGTGCCTCACACTAATTAGTAAGAATAAGTACAGGACACCATGTGACTGCCCCTCAGCAGTGGAATGTATAACCAAGTCCTGGTCTGTTCCCACCAAGGAATGACTACAAGACGGTGACATGATGATCTACAATGGTCTGAGATAATGTGTATGAGAATCTTGCAAAGTAAATTGAGCCAAAGAAGCTGGACAGAATAGTACAAATTGTACTATTCCATCTATACAAGGTATAAAATCCAGTGGAACTAGGCTGTGCTGTCAGAAGTCAGGATAATGCTGGGCCCAGTCATGACCGGGAAGGGGTATGTGGTGTGCCTCTATGTGTAGTGCGGGTGACCCACTGTTCTTGTTCGGAGGCTGGATACGTGGACATGCTCAGTTTGTGAAAATTCAACAAACTGTACGCTTAGGAAAGGTGCTGCATTTGTGTGTGTGTACGTGTGTTTATATACCTTAAATGTGTGTCTGTATACCTTAATTTTTTTTATTTTGACAGAGTCTTGCTCGGTCACCGAAGCTGGAGCGCAGTGGCTGATCTTGGCTCATTGCAACCTCCACCTCCCAGGCTCAAGCGATTCTCCTGCCTCAGCCTCCCGAGTAGCTGGGATTACAGGCACACGCCACCAGGCCCAGTTAATTTTTGTCTTTTTTTTTAGTAGAGATGGAGTTTCACTATGTTGGCCAGGCTGGTCTCAAACTCCTTACCTCAAGTGATCCACCCACCTCGGCCTCCCAAAGTGCTAGGATTACAGGCATGAGCCACTGTGCCTGGCCCTTAAATTTTTTTGAGATGGGCTCTTGTTCTGTCGCCCAGGCTGGAGTATAGCAGCATGATCATATCTCACTGCAGCCTTGACTTCCTGGGCTCAAGCAATCTTCCTACCTCACCATAACTTTAAACATGAAGAAGAGCAAGGACAGTTCTGCTATGGGGCATGCAGACATAAAGCTCCAGTGGGCCTTCTAAAGGCAGAGCCATCTTCAGAAACCACCGCCCTTGGCCCACAGCACTTCCCTCGCTGCCCTGTGCTCTGGTCCCTATGCCCCTTCCCAGGGAATGTGAGTGTTTCACTCAGGGATAGGAGGACCTGGCACTTGGCGGAGGCCACCGGCCCTGGCCCTTGAACTGTAATGGGATCCCTAAGTGCTTTCCTTATGGTGTCATTGTTCTCAAGCTGCCAAGAGGACAACAGAAAAACATGTTGGTGTGGCGGTTGTCGTTTGCAACATGAAGACTCCGGATTATCCAGAACAATGGGAACCCCCAAGAGCATGTGGGCTTTTGAAGAGGAGGATCCAAAGATTCTTCTAGAATGTATTCAAAAGGACAAGGAGATCAGAGAGATCAAAGACCTGAGGGGCAGTCCTTGGTCCCAGAGTCCTAGGAGGAGAGAACCCCAGGAAGAAGAGGGAACGTCGCAGAGCCAAGAAACAGGTTCCCAACTTGCAAACTTTTAAAAGTTATAATCCAGCAATTAAAAAGTTATTATTAATACACTTGATTCATGAAAAACTGACGTTTTCCTGAGGAAGGGATTCAATTTACCTCTTAGAAACTCTTTTTTTAAAAAAAATCCTCCCTAGACAAGAAGAAAAACCAATTCAAAACTTCTACTTCCTCATTTCTTTGCAGAATCTCAAGTGCGCTTAAGGAAAACACACACACACACACACACACACACACACACACAGAAACACACAGACCTAGTTAAAAACAACAGGTATTTTCACACTGGTGCTGTGACCTATTTCTGGATCAGAAACTGGATTGCATGTCCACAAAGCCATCTCCCCACCTGGTGTTTGTTCTGCACAGCGGTTAGGAAAGTACAGCCTCAGGGTCTAACAGAAAATGCATCTCTTCTTCTTTTTTATGATCGAATGCCATGAATTTACTAATTTATAGCATCTACTTTTGTATTACATACAGAGGCCAAGATTGGAGCTTAGCCCAGTCTTTTCTGGAAATGGTTCTTTTGAAATCAGCAAGTCTACTTAAATAAAAGAAATATTCCTCTGCCTTCCCTGGTGACTTGCATCCTCATTTTCATTTGTAGCTTTCTTTTTCAAGACTTTGTTGGGAAGCCGGTAATGGGAGCTCTGTTCCCATTGAAGAGTGTGGTGGTGCGTAAGTCCCGGTGAGTCTATCTGCCACGAGGACCGTTCCATATCTAGAACCATGACAAAACAAATATTTATGAAAGAATTTCAGAGAAGTCCAAATCTAGATGTCCTCATCACAGATAATACAGGAGCTTGAAATACCTGTGCAGATCACCTGGTTCACTAACTACTGAGACATAGGCTGTGAGGATCCAGGATCGCCCAGCCCAGCAATCACAGGGAAGGCTCGCTGCATGGCGAGGCTGCAGAGGGAACACCAAGGGTCCAAGTGGGCACCTCTAGGGTTGCAGGGCGTCTCGGCCTCAATTATTGCCGTTCCACTGTGGATTTACATGCTGTATTTCCACAAATAAAATTTTATTTTACTATGCTAAAAAGAGTTGAAAACCACTGATCTATTTGAGGCTCTTATTTTACCTGAGCAGAGAGAAACATGACCGGCCAGGGATTCTCAAACAGGAAGATAAGCAGATAGATGAGAGCTGTCAAACATGTGAGCAAAATGAATGTTACGGAACAGCGACATTCAGATTCAACGAACGGAACTTGTCCCTGCTCAAGGAAACAGCTACACACAGCAGTTTAAAGTTTTAAAGGTGATCATATTTAATACGTTTGAGAAGATTAGAGAATGTAAACTATCCATGAAACAAGAAGAGGCTTTTATGAAAAAAGAACTGTAAAACCTTGAAATTTAAAAGATGATTATTAATGAAACCTAGCAAAACAGACATGATTGAAGAATAAACTAGTGATCTGAAAGACCAAGGGGTTCTTGTAGAATGTCATTCATCGGGACAAATAAATCCAGGTAAGAGACAATTGACATATGAGAGGGAGCTAGAAGTTTCTTTATGTATTTACTAGGTGTTCCAGGAGGAGAGAACAGAGAGACTCGAGGGAGGAAAATAATTCAATAACTGATAGAAGAAAATTGATCAGAACTTTTCCAGTTCAAAAGCAGGGCCAGCTTCCTGGGTATGTGGCCCCTGTGGTCACGTAAGGCTCTAAGCTCAGAAGGACTCTATGATGGTCTGATTCTCATCTGTTGCCATCTTGAAATGCTTCATTATTTGATCTTTGAACTTGGGTTTTGTAAGTGAAGTCCAAAGGGGCCACAAACTGTGTGCATGTGCAGAGACACAGGTAATCTATGTGTCCCCGTTTCTGGCTGCTCCATTCACGTTTCTAAGGCCCATGCACACAGAATTCCAGTGGATTCCGGTGGAGTTCAGCGACACTGAAGGCGAGCAGAAGGTAAGCATGCTCTACCACTGAAGGAGGGGCATATGGAAGCCCCACAAAGTCACACACGATCTGTTGGAACCAGAACTTGTTTCAAACGCCTAAAGAAGGCAAAGGCCTTCTAAGAAACAGAACAATGAAGGCACCCTATCGCATCCCTTCTTACCTGGGCTACTTCCCAGTATTAGACAACCACGTACTTTGAAAATGATGACATATGAGGAAAGATGAGGACAGAGCAACCCAGAGTTCCTGTCCTTCGGTGCTTTCTCCCTCATTAGTCAGCTGAAGGTAGACGGTGCTGGTGCACGTGCATGTAGCAAGAAGTAAAACACAAATAGTTGAGCTACTTTTGAGGAGCATTGTCACTGTTATGGTAAAAATGAAATACACATGTATGCTTGAGCCACAAACCATAACACAAACCATAACTTCAGTGATTCCTCTGTATTTGCATTTAAAACTATCATTGCACAAAGGATAAAATTCATGCTAATACTTTAAAATTTTAACTTTACTTGGAATGACATTGAATAACATGAAAAACGCAGTGCATCAAGAAAGAGACTCTGGGAGAGAGGAGAAAGCTGTATACTTGAGTATTGTTACGCCTTTTTCTTGCTTTTTGAACAGGAGTTTCACGTTTTAGTTTAGCACTGTTCTCTGCAGACCAGATAGCCAGTCCTATTTAAAAGGGCCCACCAATGCATGGCAGAATGCATTTTAAAAAGATTTATCTTCGAACTTCAAAGGTAAAGAGAAGTTTTTGAAGTTTCCAGAGAGAAAGAAGGGTTAATTTACAAGAAATGAAGTGCCTGGGGCAGCAATGTGGAGCTGGGTCAAGAGTGCTGCAGCTCTTTGAGCAAAGGGCACCCAGACCGTGGCTGGCCAGGGCTTGTGTGTGGCTCAGGGCTTCTGAGTAGGCTCATCCCGTGTCTTCATGTGGTCTGGAAACCAAAGGAAGGAGGAGCGGACAGCAGCTGCAGGGCAGGGGTGGACTGGGCACACAGGGCTCGTTGTGAAATCCTGGGGCGTCTCCTGGGAGCTTGTCTGCACAGAGCTGGCAGGGCCAGTGCTGGAGCCAAGCCAGGTTCTAGGAACGTGCCCAGACACAGCTTGGCAAGGTGGTGGGCTACAGCATGTGAGGACAGGAGGAACACAGTGTCCCTGAGCTCTGCTGCTCCAGGGCTGGGCTCCGCCGAAGAACCAGGAGGCTGGAAAAGGCAAGTGCGCCAGCGCCGAGGTGCGCCCCGGGCTGCTTTCGAGGCTCAGGTTTCCTGTGTCAGTGGATGGGCAGGGCCAGCTCTGTGTGCTGTGGGTTTGTGTCCTGAGACAACACATGCAGATGCACACAGACACACAGATACATGCAGACACACAGACTCATAAGACCCACATGTACATACAGACACACAGATACCCAGATACACACGGATACACAGACTCATACAGACACATGGACATATAGACACACAGACACACAGACACATGCACACAGACTCATACAGACACACAGATATAGATACATGCAGACACACAGACTCATAAGACACACACATACATAGAGACACAGACACACAGATACACGCAGATACACATATACATGGACATACACATGTACATACACAGACCCATACGGGGACACTTAGACACACAGACACACACACCGACATACATGCAGACGTATATACAGACACACACACAGACACAAAATGGAAAGTTTTTCCTTGGCCCTTCAAATACGGAAAAATCATCCAAACAATTCATTGTGGCTAAGCCAACTTGTGCTGGCATTAGGAGTCGGGAGCCAATGCAGGGAGTGCAGCTCTGCCTGCTGTCCTTCTCCCTGACTGCCCTGGTAGAAGCACTGATGAGCACGGCAGCCAAGGCTGTCCAGGAGGGGCGCATGGAGCACAACGCTTGGACGGAGTCCAGCCAGCGAGGAGAGGCTGGCTGGGTCCCTCCCGGGGCCCCCAGACTGTTCCAGGACTGTGGGAGGCCCAAGAGAGGAACAGAGCGACCCGTTTCCCAACAACTCGGCAGCCTCAGTGTGGTGGCGACGTGGTGTTCTGGGCCCAAGGGAGAGGTCGTCAGCCACAGAAAGAGGGAGAACTGTGTGGGGGAAAGAGGCATGGGCTAAGGTTTCAGGCCCCAGGAAGGACTCGCTGGAACAGCACGGGCTGAGTGGGAGCCCACGCCAGGCCAACAGCGAGCCCCGGCGTGGGAGAGCGCCTCGCACAGCCGCCTTGTGAGGAGTCAAAGACGCGGAGGACCTGCTGGGAGAAATGAGCACAGGCAGGTGTGCGTGCGGCGGGAATTCTGTGCGTCCTGAGGAGGCTTCATTTCCAACCGAGGGAATGCAAGTCCACAGAGGTTTCCAGAAGTCATCAACCATGGAATGCTTTCTCTCTTCCACTGAGCAGAACAGTCTGGACAATACCCATGTGAGAACACGGCAGAGGCTGGAATGGTCCTGGAGCAGGGGGAGGCTCCGGCCTGGGAGGGTCTCACTCTACTGCACAGCACATGAAGCCCACCCTGCGAGGTCGACGGAGGGCTGAAGCTGAAAGCCCAGCAACAAAGGACGAGCACCCAGGCTGGGTTTGCCCCCTGGTCTCTTTCCTCCGTGTGGCTTCCTGGGTAGCAAGCACAGGGCTGGGGGGATCCCCACGGCAGGCCTAGGCCAGGTGAGGCAAGTGGGTGTCCTTAAGTGACGCCCCAGTGTCCCTTCTCTCACCTCAGCCCTGGCCCTGGCTGAGGAGAACAGGTGGTCCTCAGCCATCCGGGGGCAATGGCAAGCCTGGAGTGGCGTCCGTGCAGATCACATAAGAACAGGGCTGAGGCACTGGGGATGCCCATGCAGCCCCGGCTTCCCAGGATGGGGATGGGGGTGGCGAAGGGCTCTCCATCCACAGGGACCCCTGGGCTGGGCCATGTAACTGTAGGGCATTGCCAGAACCAGGGTCACCATGGGCTGGGCACTCAGAGGCTGTTCCAGGTGGGAGTTCACACTCCTGGCCCAGGGCAGTGCCTGCCCTCCTTGGTACAGAGAACTCATGCCTTTCTAGAACAACTCGTGAAGGGTAAATAGCTACATGTGAAGAGGGACCCTATGCAGGGAGGACAGTGGTGGTCATCAACATTGACTTTTGTTGTTGTTGTTTTTTGAGATGGAGTCTCGCTCTGTCGCTTTGTTGCCCATGCTGGAGTGCAACGGTACAATCTTGGCTCACTGCAAACTCCGCCTCTTGGGTTCAAGCGATTCTCCTCCCTCAGCCTCCTGAGAGCTGGGATTATAGGTGTGTGCCACAGATGGCTGTGATATGGCTGGTTTCATACCTCCACAGTGAACTACGCACATGCGGTAACTGTGGCTCAGGTGGTACGGAGGGCACAGAGTGACACGCCTGTGGTCTCCCCATAGGTAAGAGGCTCAGGTCATCTGGCCATTAACTCCCACTCTCACGTATCTGGGTGCTTTGGTTCTACGGAACCCATGTCCTGAAGAACCCACATTGGGCTTCTGTCCAGCGAGATTTCACACCCTGGGCATTGCAAATGACCACGGAAAAACGGTGGCTGCTAAGAGTTATTCCTTATAGAGGCAAAGTGATGCGCAAATATTATAGCAGGTCAGTATTATTATTACCATCATCAATATCTTGTGCAGAAGAGGAAACCAAAGCTCAGAGAAGTTGAGCAACTTGTTCAGTTTCACACAGACAGTAAGAAACATTTTTAAAAGATCCTCAAATAGAGGTGCTCTAGGAATCCATGGACATAGTCCACCTTCCTGTAACATCTGAAAAGCCACCAGGTGTAATATGGAGACAATGAGGGTTTGCTCTGTCTCCCTCCCCAGCCTATCCCACTCTCCTTTGACAGCCGTGGCCTGAACTCCAGCTCCAGCATCTCCAGTGATGTCTACATCATGACAAAACTGAAAGTTAAAGATAAAATCACCAATTATCTGCAAAATAGCTAATTTTTGTTTCACTGAATTTGTTTAATTTTGCAGTTGTTCTGGGGATCTCATGATTCATAAGGAGCCCTACAGATCTAGAAGGATGTGCGTCCTCTGATCTAGAATCAGAACCAATAGGACATATATAGATATGTGAGATTTGTTATAGGAATTGGCTGATACGATCATGGAGGCGGAGGGGTCCCATGATCTGCTGTCTGCAGGTTGGAGACCCAGGAAAGCTGGTGGCGTAACTCAGCCCTCGTCCAAAGGCCTGAGAACCGGGCGAGCTGATGGTGTGAGGCCCAGTTAAAATGCAAAGGCTCTAGAACCAGAAGCACCAGTGTCTGAGGGCAGAAGATGGGGATATCAGCTCAAGCAGAGAGAGCGAATTTGCCCTTTGGCTTTGGCCCTCAGCAGATTGGATGGTGCCCACCCACACTGGTGAAAGTGGATCTTCTTAGTCTATTGATGCAAATGCTCATCTCTTCACAAAATGCCCTAACAGACACACACAAAAACAATGTTTTACCAGATATCTGGGCATTCCTTAGCCCAGGCAAGTTGACACGTAAAATTAAGCATCATAAGTCCACTTCTTATCAACTCAACACCAAAATGCATCTTCTTAAACCATGCTAATCTTCAAATAAAGATAATACCAATGCATGCTATATGCCTAACGATCTCGCATACAACCCAAAACTCACTAATCCCTTCCCCACAAGGGAAGGCACGGGCCTTCGGTGATGCTTACGCTTCTCCTTGATATCTCTTAGTTTAAATACTATAATGTAAGATTGACAACACTTAAATATTCATATAAAATCAATGTATTATGTATTACAGGATAAGGAAATAAAAGAGGAAAGAAAAAAAGATATTTGCTTACTTTATATACACAAAAAGGTATTCTTAACAAAGTAGGGAGAAAATACTCATGACAGTTACAGTCCTGTTTCTGTAACCGATCACATGGCCACGGTAAGTATCTATAACCACCTTATTCCACCAACCCATTCTGTATTCTCTTTGCCTTCAGCAAGCCCCTCAGGTGATTATGAGTTTTTACCTGGTGCAGTGACCCAAACCTTCATTCCTGAATTTTCCACTGAGCTTAATCACAGGGCATAGTAGTACCAAGAGATGCCCTAAGGAATTTCCTATGTTCTAGACATACTCTTCCTCACTTCCAATGTGGAGTAGTAGTCCAATTTCCCTTTGATAGGATCAATCACCCCAACCAGCACCATCATTCTCTTCTTGGCCTGTTGCCTCAGAGACGCGAAGAGCCCACACTGGCTGGGTGGCAGTCTTCACTTCCATTTGGAAGTTGTGGAAGTTGTAGAAATTATGGAATCATTGCTGCGTCTCCTGGTTGGAAGCATTCTTCCTTCTGGAGCTAAGACTTTAGGCTAGCAGGGCATAAAGTTGTGGGAACAGGAAGCAAAAATGTTGCCAGTGGTTCACTAGGGGTGATGGTGAGTGGTGTATCTCCCATTTCCACTGCCTGATTCCTGGACCAGTGAGTCCTGGCTATGGGGTAAACATACCATCGATGGAAGGCTGATTCAGAGTGTATAGTTTATGTCCTGGAGCCAAATCTCCCTGGGCATGGATGGGAACTTCCCAGAAGAGCTGTGGGGAGCTGGTTATTTGACACATCGAGCAGCGTGTTTGGCTTCACAGTGATATGCCTGAGTAAGTCCCTTACCTCTGTTTGGTGCTGTCCATAGGCCCCCTTGTCAGTTAGCTGAAAGGTGGTGAGAATACATGCATAGAAATACATAGCTTCTCTGTAATCCCAGCACTTTGGGAGGCTGAGGCAGGCGGATCACGAGGTCAGGAGTTCGAGACCAGCCTGGCCAACATGATGAAACCTTGTGTCTACCAAAAATATAAAACGTTAGCTGAGTGTGGTGGCACACACCTGTAATCCTAGCTACTCAGGAGACTGAGCAGGATAATTGCTTGAACCCGGGAGGCAGAGGTTGCAGTGAGCCTAGATTGCACTGCTGCACTTCAGCCTGGGCAACAGAGCGAGACTCTGTCTCAAAAAAAAAAAAAAAAAAAAAAACATAGCTTCTTATCACTCAAGAAGGACCGCCAGTCACTCCTCTTGACATTCCTCAAAATTTCTTTTGGCTGTGTCAAGAAAGTGGCTCACCTTTGGCTTTGCTTCATGTCTGGAAATCAAGAACAGCTGTGAGCCAGCCCTGCAGTGGGATCTGCTCAAAACTGCCAGTGACGCCACGCCTGGGAAGGTGCTGGAAAGCTGGGCTGGGACTGCAGTGGAGCTCAGAGCAGGTGTTGATGGGATCCCTGCTCTCAGTCCATTGCAGATTTTTAAAAAGTAACTGTCCTCACCTGGAAAGCAGAGGCTGGATTAGATCTGAGATTCTTTTTTCACCTCTTTGGACCCTACATTCTGTAAGGTAGGGCCCCTCCACACCATATTGATTCAGTAGTACCTAAATTCATTACTTGGTTTTCACATCTCCCTTAATCAAAGCCTGGACTAGCAAGCTGCAGTTGGGGAACCTGAGCACGCCTGTCACCTGGAATACCTCCGGCGAACGTGTGACGAGTCCTTCAGTTCCCATCAGCCCAAGGACTCCAGGCTGGGGGCTGGCAGACCCGGGTGAAGGCTCCCTTTCAGCTAAAGCATGCTACATCCCACCTTCGGGAACCAAAGACTCCAAGATGACCGCATTTCAATATCGAACTAACAGAAACAAGTCCACACCAAGCTGACTTTAGCAAGGGGAGTTAGAGAAACTCATTCCAATGCCCCCTGCCGGACAACACTATGACCTCAAAGATTAGAAATGGGTTCCCTGAAAAGAGCAGTCATCTGCCAATCACTTATTTTGAATATAAATCGCTTAAGACATTATTTCTGTACCTGTTGAGACACGATTCCCAATAGTGCATGCAGTTGGTGCCTCTTCCGCTTTCATAAAAATAGGCATAACCTAGGAGATAGCCTGTCCCTTTCCTGCCAGGTGGAGGACCAAGACCAGCTCTTGCCCAGGTGTCGGCTGCCATCTAGTGGGTACTCAAGGAGTAGCACTGAGGGGCTGTGCGGTCCAACTCTCTGTTGTCTGGCCCCAAGTGGACCGACCCGGTGCGGAGGGGAACCCTGCAAACTGCCTCCTTCCTGCCCTGGAGAGCGAGCAGCCCTCTGGCCAGGCCTTCCCACCCCATGCCAGGGACATGGCCCCATGGCCACCCCCCACTTCTTGCTCTTTCCCTTCTTTTTCCTTCCCTCTGTCCTCCTGGTAATGTTTGCCTTTTAAAATTGGCAAGCCAGTTTAAATTCCCAAACCAAGGAAATGAACCCCCCAGACTGAGAAAGCGCAGCAGCAGTGGGCCGTATTTGCCGCTACTGCTTACTTGAGATACTACCCTGAGGATGGTCTTCCTGTATGTAAACCCCAGCCCTGTGGGGGTCTGCACGGTGAAATCCCAGAGCACAGGGTCCCTGGTCTTATCTTGGGGTTTCAGGAATAAGCACTCATCAGGATTGAGACTCATGCCCTGGCCCAGGAGCTCTGGATGGGAGGCTGCCTTGGGTCACAGCAGTCGCTGGTCATTATAACAGGGTGCTTAAGGCTGGGCACTGGGCTGGAACACAGTGGCTGGAACATGTGGGCCATGCGGGTGTTCCCCTGACCTAGCAGTGAGCCAGCAGCCATCCCCACGCCCAACAGACCCAGAGTCTGTGCTGCAGATGTTGCTGAATACCTATGACCTAGGCTGGTGGCCAGTGGGACGGCCCTGGAGTGGGAGACCTGGTGCCACGCTGGGCTTCCCTCAGCTTCAGGCTCTGGTCACACTTCGGGGACAGCATCTCCTTGGCTCCTCCTCACAGCACCAGGAGATATGGGTGGAGTGGGACTTAGTGAGGCAGCTCCATCCGTGGGGCTTCTGCGGTGAGGGCAGCTGTGGGATTAGAGCTGCCCACCTGGGGGTGCCCTGGCCTTGCAGGGTTAGAGGGCAAAGCCAGAACTAGCCAGCTGTACCTGCCCTGATCTTTATACCAGTCTGTCTGGACAAACCCACACAGACAGGCCTGACACCCAGGGAGCAGAAGCTGGTTGGGACGTGGCCCCGGGCAGACATGACCCTCATTCTGTCACTGACTACTACTGGCAGAAAGGCTGACAGGGAGGGCTGGGTGTCACTGGATTGAGGGGATGCTGGAGACTGGGGACCGGCATGTAAAATTGAAGCTCGGCCTGATCACCACATCCAGCTCTACGGAGGTGCAGCAGACACAATCTGAAGAACCCATTTGGGGAAGGCCCATGAGATGTGAGCACAGAGCGGCCAGGCTGGGCCTTGTTCTCCATACAGACTTCAGGGCAGGTGGCCTTGCATGTCTCTGCCCAGCAGTGTCTCTGTCCTCAAGAACAGCAAGCCTGTTGGAGCCATAGCTGAGACCCAGGGATGCCCAGCAAGGGGGGTTCTGCTTCAGCAGGTAGGAGGGGAGTGGCGGGGCACATTTTGACCCCTTGGTTCTATCCACAGGTGGTAAGGCCTGGGGAAAAAGAGGATGGGAAATGTATGGGGCCCACAGGAGGCCTTCTGGGAGCATGTGGCTGATGATGAACCAGTGGGGCTGAGCGCCAGGGGTCCCAGCCCAGGGTTGCAGAAGGAAGGACTAAGGATCCAGGCGGAACTGTTGCTGGGCTTTTCAGAGCATGTCCCTGGCAAGAAAGCATGTGACTCCTTTCCTGGTTTTGGTCACTCCGCATCTGCTGCTTTTCCACCTCCACCCAGTCACAACCTCCTCTATCTCTCCCCCACCCCCTTTTTCTCTCTCTACCTTCTCATCTCCCTCCCTCCTTCCCTTCCTCCCTCCTTCCCTTTTCCTCTCTCACTCACTGTCTCCTAACACTCCTGTTCTCACCATCATATTCGCCGTGGGCATAGGTGGATTCACCAGAAAGCTAATGCAATATAATTCACTTGAAGACCCTGAGTTTGCATGGGCTCCTACCAAGATCCTGGAAAAGGACCCAGCAATAAGTCGCCTTTTTAAAACCAAATTTCCAAAAGTAAGAAATTTTATCTGCAATCTGCTAAGACTGCCTTTTCCCTTTCCATGTTCCTTGTTGTAGCATTGGAATAGCCTTAGGCACTTTTTTTTTTTTTTTTTGAGACAGGGGCTTGCTCTGTCACCCAGGCTGGAGTGCAGTGGTGTGATCATGGCTCACTACTCAACCTCCTGGGCTCAAGTGATCCTCCCATCTCAGCCTTCTGAGTGGCTGACACTACAGGCATGCACCACCACAAGCTGCCAATTTTTGTAGTTTTTGTAGAGATGGGGTTTTGCCATGTTGTCCAGGCTGGTCTCAAACTCCTGGTTCAAGCAATTCACCTGCCTTAGCCTTTCAAAGTGCTGGGATTACAGGTGTGAGCTGTGGTGCCTGGCCAGCCTTGGTCAGTTTTAACATTCAAGGAAAAGACAGCTGAGCTAGAGGACATGTGGTGTGAGCTCTGTAGGCTGTGGTTTACAGTCACTTGATGTGGGGTTACGTTGTTGTCAACCATGCAGTGTAGCCAAGGCCACCATCCACTTAGGCATTGACTTGATACCATGTAGCATACTCAGTTACACACACACCATACTTTTCCTTTTCTTTTTCAACAGGAGTCATGTAGAATCATGTAGAATCGAATTTACCAGCATTCCTGTATTGTTGAGCCCAAGCCTGTAGCTGTCTTATACTCAGTGACAGTGTGGGGAGTTGTATCTCCCAACTATTGGACCAAGTCTTAACTCCATGATACAGCTTGGCTGGAGCCAGTTATGGTCGCTCCTAATAAAATGGTCTTCAAAATTCTCTTTCTTAAAGAGGGCTCAAAAAATCAAGTGAGTGGTGGGCAAGGGGAGGGAGAGCATTAGGACAAATACATAATGCATGCAGGGCTTAAAACCTAGATGATGGGTTGATAGGTGCAGCAAACCACCATGGCACATGTATCCCTATGTAACAAACCTGCACATTCTGCACACGTATCCCAGAACTTAAAGTAAAATTTAAAAAAAAATCAAGTAAGCATCAGACCTCAGAATTGTGAGCATATCAGGCTCCTGAAGCCTGAATCTGCCCTGATCTGGGTATAGCCATAAAGGAGATTTAGTTGTCCTGGTGAGTGAGGTATCATCCCAGGATAATAGCACCTCTGAAATGGGGCTGGTTGCAGCTCAGCACTAAAGATGCAAATCTCCAGGGGAATGTTGGGAAAGGAATCACTTTAGGCTGAAACTTCCTTGGGATTTGCTCATTTTGGGGCATCTCTAAAGCTATCTGGGGATAGAGATGGTGATGTTAATGGTATTTGAGGCTGAGATCTCCTGGGTTCTTCTCCAAGCAAGGCCTGGACTCCACAGGCCACCTGAGACTCTTTTGAGACGAAGTGTCACTCTGTCGTAGCCTAGGCTGGAGTGCAGCGGCGCAATCTCAGCTCCCTGAAACTGTTGCCTCTTGGGTTCAAGTGATTTTCCTGCCTCAGCCTCCCGAGTAGCTGGGTTACAGGCACCTGCCATGCCACCATACCCAGCTAATTTTTGTATTTTTAGTAGAGACAGGGTTTCACCATGTTGGCCAGGCTGGTCTCAAACTCCTGACCTCAAGTGATCTGCCTTCTTACAGAGAGTCACACTAGCCTGACCACAGCTTCCTGATGTCCAGCTCAGGCCTCACCTGGCATCCAAGCCCCCTATTTGTGTGACTTTGCAGACAGAGGTGAAAGGATGTGGCCAGGCTCCCGGCTCTGTTCCTAGATGTGCTGAGCTGACACTCTGGGCATGACATGGACCTCTCTATGCTACAGATTGTCTGTAGATTCCCGTTCTTCCACAGAACATAGGACTAGAAGTCCCAGAAAGGAGATGAGGTTTAACAGGAAAAACTACTGAGTTTTTAGCCCAAAGAATCAGAGACCCTGATCATGTAACCAGTTTGGAATTTATGGGGTATTCGGTGACCTAGCATTGAAAACTTCAGGCCAACACTACTCAGCCGAGAATGAAGAACCCCACCCTGCTGGAACTCACATCTGGGTCTGACCCTCACTTTCCTGTACCAGGGTCCCAAATGGTTCCACATCCTTAAGGTCCAAGCACTGACAACAGGGAGGAGTAGCAGTGATGGCCTTACTTCCTGGTACACTTTTTTTTTTTTTTCTCTGAGATGGAGTCTCACTCTGTTGCCCTGGCTGGAGTGCAGTGGTGCGATCTCAGCTCACTGCAACCTCTGCCCCCTGGGTTCAAGCAATTCTCCCGCCTCAGCCTCCTGAGTAGCTATTACACATGCGTGCCACCAAGCCTGGCTATTTTTTGTATTTTAAGTAGACACAGGGTTTCACCATGTTGGCCAGGTTGGTCTCAAACCCCTGACCTGAAGTGATCTGCCCACCTTGGCATCCCAAAGTGCTGAGATTACAGGTGTGAGCCACTGCACCCAGCCCCTGGTACACTTTTAAAGATTTTCAGTGCCTGGTCTCTGGTCCCAGTCCAGATCCATTACTCCAGGCTCTCAGGGAACAGAGCCTGGGCACCAGCACTGTTAAGGCTACAGCTGCTTTCAGTGGGCACTTGGGCCTGAGAACCAGCCGTGCTCTAGGAAGAAATGGCAGTCTGCTGCTTCTTTTTGGTGCTGTCTACTAAGTCAGCAGTCAGCCTACTTACTGGCTTTTTCATTTGTAAAATGAGGAGTTAATAATAGCAACTATCTCTAAAACTGGTTGTCTTTAGACTTAAAATAGAAAATTTACCTGAAAAGGCTTCATGAGCTATAAAATATTATGCAAATGCAACTTCTATTACAGTGTTCAGAAATAACATAGCATGCATCTATTCTATCACAGCAAGTTAAAGCATTTGCATGTGTGAGCAACGCTCTGGGCATTCACACATTTTGATGTTTTGATTGTAAAGTCATTTGCATGTTAGTGATGAGCTGCTGGAGGGCATCATTGAGCATACTTTGATCCTCGGTACTCACCTGGGTACTCACTCTCCAAAGGCTGAGAATGGGGACACAGGGAGACAGTGACAGCCAGACTCTAATGTCACTGTCAAACGACGTGGATGAATAGTCTAACTGTGGTTTTTCTCCTACAGAAACCTGCTCTGGCTTTAAGAAGACATCGCCAAGAACTGCCAGTGGCCTGAAACATCAGCCGAAACCTGGGAAGGGTCCCTGCCCCACCAGCCGTACCAGGAGCCTGGCAGGGCATGGCTTTGAGCCACACTGGGCCCTGGCAGCTGCTGACACTGCTGAGTGCCGGGAGTCATTGGGCTGGTGCCCCTCCTTCAGACCACGCAGCAGGAGACCACTGAGAAACAAGAGAGATGGAGTCTGTCTCGAGGCTCAAAGCCCGCTTCCCGCTTGGCTGCTTTCTCAGTCCAAGCTGCGGCAGGGCAGACGCTGTCTGAAGGAGAGCAGGCAGTCCTGGCAAGCCCAAGTTCCATGAGAAAGCACCCATGGGTGTGAAGTGGGTGCTGCTCAGTGCCCTCCCACCCTCTGCATGCCCCAGAGGGGCAGGGACAGGGGTCCTGCTTTGGGTTGTGCAGGAGAGGCAGACCTTCCACCGTGAGTGGAGGCGCTTGGCTCTCGTGAAGGCTTAGGGAAAAGTGTACTGGCCTGTTTTGGGCTTCAGGGACCTAAGTAATGGCCTCTCCATTGTTTTATTTTTACTGTGGTAATGGTGGCATCTATCACAGAGTCAATTGCAGGTGGTCTGAGATGGGAGTGGTGGTGTCATGTCCAAATCCGCCGGGGAAGGGCTAACTGCCATGGACACCAGCAGGATGGAAAACCGGTTCTGCACACCGTGACCCAAAAGGGGGAAAACGATGACCAAGCTGGTTAATAATAAAAGGTCATTTTCATGTTGAGAGCATAAGATCTGAAAAATGAAAGGACAAAGACGTCTGCTTAACAGAGACACACACACACCACAAACACACAGGTACACGTACACACACCATACACACACACATACATGCAGATATACACAGGTATACACCCGCAGATATGCATACACACAAGTATACAAATACACACCACACATAGATGCACACACATAGACATATGCCACACAAACACACCACACACACAAATACATACACCACACACACAGATACATAAATATGCATACATATGTATACACAGACATCCCCACATACCACATGCACACACTACATACATCGACACACACATGCCACACATATACAAACACAGATACACCACACACAGATACACACATAAACACACACCATATATGCATGCAAACATACAGACACACGTGGACACACACAGAAACCCCCCAAACCACATGCGCACATCATGAATGGACACACACATACCACAAACAGATGCACACATACCCCCCCTTCCACACACACAGATTCCTGGGGACGTTACAAAAGCCTACAGGCCCCACTAGCTGACTTTAGACCATGCATTTTAAAATCCTGACACACGGAAGTACCGATTCCGAACAGGACGAACCCACCGGCCCATTAGAGGAAGCCCTGGCAGCAAATGAAAAAAAAGCATCCTCTAGAAAGCTACTATTTAGTGCTCAAGAGTAAAGAACTGGGGAGATGCTGAGAAAAAAATTCATAGCACAACATTAAGGAACGGATATCTCATTAATTTTAAAAGAGAAGATTGAATGGACAAGCGTCTAATGTGTTGACTGTAGAAAGCAAGCCAGTTAAAATGGCTGTTTGTTCACGGCCATGCTTTAACTGGGTGATATTTTTCTTTTCATGAATCTCTTCCACTTAAATTCTCTCCATCTTGGGAGGTCCGCCTTATTTCCGAGGTGAGCAAATCCTGCTCAGATCCTGGTCCACTGAGGTCTGTCTGAGGAGTCTTTCCTCGCCTCTGTTGAGATTTCCTGCCATGTACACAGTAGTGTGAGGTAGACGGTCTCGGGAGTTGGGATTGGCTTGACCAAGCATCTTGTTTTCTTTTTTCTTTCAAGGTTGAATAATGAAGGAAGCAAGAAGAGGGGGGAAGAGAGGTGATGGATGGAGGTGCACTGGGCAGCTTGTGTCCCTAAATTCGGATCGATGCCCTGAGGGACAGCGTGCTGCTGTGTAAGTCTGCCCACCTGGATACCGCCGGCTGCAGGGAGCTCTCTGGCATCCCCCAGAACACATCTGTGTCTAGAAAGTGTGCTTTACCAGGCGCTTTTGGTACGAGAGGAGCCATTGCTATGGGTGTGACCTTACACCTCTGGATTCATCAGGAAATGGAAAGGTCATGTCCTGTGCAGCTGGCGAGGCTGACTTGCCTACTCCTATGAGGATCACTTTCTTTCTGGTACAATCCACTTGATAAGGACTCTAGCAAAACCATTTTCTTGATAGTGATGGGCCCTTCATTTCCTAACCTGTTCACTACCCTTGGAGGCTGAGGTCTTCACTCTACTCCTGTTTCAGGGAAGGAAAGAACTAAAGCAGCTGCTCACAAGCAGGGGCATGTTCACCTCACTGTGTTTCAGCAGGCTTGGATGACAGAAATTTATGATGTCATTTGACATGAGCTGTGGAGAACAAACAGTATGAGACATTGGCTCTATTTTTATGAAAGAGGATGAGTTGTTTACGAACAAAATACATTTTTCACTCATTGTTCCACAATTTGATGATAGTCATGGAAAACTGAGTTATTCAAAGACCTCAAAGATTTGCAGATGTTTAAAGTCTTGTGACTCACGGCTTTGGTAAAATAATGCTTAACTAATAGGAAAAATAGCTCCTGGAAACATCCCCAGCTGAGCCGTGTGGGGACTGTGAGCATCTCTTAGCTGTGGGATGCCCCATAACAGGGTGGTGGCAGCAACAGGCTGTGAGGTGGGGGTTCAGGCAAACGCCGGACGTGTGCAGCCATCCGTGGCGATGTGATGGGCACCGCAGTGCAGGCTCGCTGGGTTTGGTGGGTGGGGCTCTGAGAAAGCGTTCTTCCTTTTGCCGCTTAATTTTGCAAAGCTACAAAATAATAAGTGGCCTTAAAAAGCACTCTCTAACGAAACATGAAATTATGTACCTTTCTGTAGGGTCCAGCCCTACAGGGCCTGTGGATTTTTTAAAGTCCCGAGAGGCCAGAGGAATGTTAAAGAAACAGTCTTTAAGATCAATGATGATAAGTGGCCAATACTCAGGAATCATAGCAGGGGATGGCAAGCCGGGTTGCCATGGGTTGAAGGACAGCATGTACTGCCCTGAGATCAGTAAGCATTTTCCACTTACCAGATTTCTTTTGGATAACAAAAACAGGTGAATTCCAAGGGGAAAAAGATTGCTCTATGTGTCCCAATTTTAAGTGTACAAGGACCAAAATATGGAGGGCCTCCAGCTTATTTTTAGGGAGTGGCCACTGATCTACCCAAACTGGTTTCTGAGTTTTCCAAGTTAAGGGGATGGGATCTGGAGGCTTGATAGTGACTGCTTCTAGAAAGAATAACCAAGTTCTGGCCGGGCGCGGTGGCTCAAGCCTGTAATCCCTGCACTTTGGGAGGTCGAGACGGGCGGATCACGATGTCCGGAGATTGAGACCATCCTGGCTAACACGGTGAAACCCCGTCTCTACTAAAAAATACAAAAAACTAGCCGGGTGCGGTGGCGGGCGCCTGTAGTCCAGGCTACTCGGGAGGCTGAGGCAGGAGAATGGCGTGAACCCGGGAGGCGGAGCTTGCAGTGAGCTGAGATCTGGCCACTGCACTCCAGCCTGGGTGACAGAGCGAGACTCCGTCTCAAAAAAAAAGAAAAAAGAAAAAAAGAAAAAGAAAAAGAAAAAGAAAAGAAAAAAAAAAAAGAATAACCAAGTCCTGTTGAATCCGATTTATGAGTAGGTATAATAGGCTGAGTAGTACCTTGTGCTGATTTTTCCAAACCTGTACCTTGAACAAATCCCTTTTTTTTTTTTTTTTTTTGCCATAACGTCTTTACTTTGTTGTCTGTAATTACCTTGTGGAAAAGAAATCTGTGTCCCCCATTGTTGTAAAAGATCTATTCCCCAAAGATTAACTGGAATAGGTGTAATAGTACCAGGGGGTGAATAGTACCAGTCTGTCCCCCTTGGCCCACACAGTGTAAAACAGTGGAACTTTCATAAACCTCTGAAGCCTGACCAACACCAACTAATGCTGTGGATGCATATTCTTTGGGCCAGTGTCTAGGCCATTGATGTAAGGCTCTAATGGAGATATCAGCACCTGTGTCAATCATTCCCTCAAACTTCCTTCCTTGAATATGCACAGAGCACACAGTACGAGTATCAGAAATCTTGCTGGCCCAATAGGCTGTTTTGCCCTGAAAGTCTGTGCTTCCGAAACCTCCAGTTCTGTTACAAGAACTAGATCCTAGTGGAATGTAATGGAGTATAAGAAGTTGAGGATTGCGGTCTCCTGCTGCTGCATACCAAGGTACCGCAGAGCTAATGACAATATGAATTTCACCTGAATAATCAGAGTCGATTACACCAGCATGTACTTGAACACCTTTTAAATTTAGGCTTGAGCGACCAAGAAGCAAGCCGACAGTGCCAGGTGGCAAAGGGCCAAACATACCTGTGGGAACAGCAATAGGTGGCTCTCCGGGTAAGAGAGAAATATCTCGAGCGCAGCAGAGAGCTACAGTGACTGAGCCTGTGGTGGCAGGGGACAAGCATTGTACTGAGATTTGTCTTGGGGCTGAGTTGTTAGATCCTGTGGTACAAATGGCTGAAGTGGGAATTGGGGGGCAGGTTGAATGGATTGGGCCGGGAAAGTGCTCATCTGACCGGCCGCCAAAGGCTGTGAGTTGAGGAATGTCCCATTGTTTGGAGGGGCCTGGGGCCAGCCCCTCCTTCCATTTCCCTGGTTGTTGAATGGCTTTAAAGGGGTTACCATCAATGTGAAATTTTGAGTGACCCAATGATTTCCCTTACGGCATCGTGGGCACAGAGTGGAGGGGAAGGTTTGTTTCTGTATAGGGTTTTGTTGTTGGCGTTGAAAAAAACGGCGGCCTGAAAGCCGAAGACAATTTTTTCTACAATGCCCTGATTGACCGCATTGAAAGCGTTTGCCAGAGAATCATCCAGGCATTCTAATAGTGGTCATGGCTTGTGCCATGACCATTGCTGGACGTAGAGTTCCCCCACGCCTTCACAAGCTTTAATGTAGGAGGAGACTACATCACCTCCTGGTGGAATTTTGCCTTTCATGGGGCGAATAGCTGCCTGACAGTCTGCATTTGTTTGTTCATAAGCTGTAAGTTCTACAACAAGTCATTGGTCATGGCCATCAGGGATTGCTTTCTCTGTCACATCTTGAAGAGGGGCAATAAATTCTGAATAGGGTTCATGTTGTCCTCGTGTAACGGCCGTAAAAGATGGACACATTTTGCCGTCATTCTGAATCTTATCCCAAGCATCTAGGCAACATTTTCGTAATTGTTCAATAATCTCATCATTTAGTATAGTTTGGTTTCGAATTCCAGCCTGTTGTCCCATTCCCAGTAACTGGTCAGCCGTAACATTAACAGGATTAGAGCCCTGATTAAGACGAATGCGTTCCTGGACAGCATCAACCCACCAAGTCCTGAATTGTAAATATTGGGATTTAGATAATACTGATTTTGCTAGAATTTACCAATCATAAGGCACCAAACTGCTGTTTTATCTTCTGCGAGGGCTTTTAATGTGGACCGGACAAAAGGGGAGTTGGTGCCGTACTGCTTCACTCATCCTTTGAAATCTTTGAGGAAGTTTAAAGAAAAACTTTCCCGAGCAGCAGGGCATAGCTGAACCTGGCCTGAGTGAACAGGATCTGGTTGGACTGTTGCCTGGACTGTAGGTATACCTGGAGCTGGCTGCGCCATGGCAGCCGGCAGTTGTGGGGGCTGATTATTCGCCTGAGGAGCCCGATTCTCAGGCTGAGGGACCTGATTCTCAGGCTGTACATCTGGAGAAGCCATGGGATCAGTCGCCTGCTGAGCAGGGTCAGCTGGCTGTGGCTGATTTTGTGCCGCAGGGGTGGCAAGTATAGGAGGTTGTAAAATTCCAGGAAATTGCCAGGCCTCAGGAGCTCCATATTCTCTTACCTGAGCGATGGCTCTCATAAGAGGAGTGTCATCTTGAGGGATGTATGTAACTTGTTGCTTATGAGCGGCAATGGTGGTGGTGGCAACTGCATGAGTGACCGGACCAGAAGGAGAAAGAAGTTAGGGTTTTGAACAGAGGAAGAATCAAGAACCTGTAAGCCAGGTTGAGGCGAGATGACCTGCTGGGCAGGTCTTTCAGGGGCCTGAAGTCCAGGCTGCCGGCGGTAACTGCAGGACAGGCTTCAAGCGAGCCTGATACTCCGAAGGAGAAGCAGAAGTGAGAGATGGATAACCAGACTGCGGAGGGATAGGTTTGAAGGCCTCATTGCCAGGTCAAATAGATGGAAAGTTGACAGCCCTACAGCAGGGCTGAGCAGAGACAGAGTTGAGAGCCTCATTACCGGGCTGAACAGACGGCAGGTTGAGGGCCCTACAGCAGGGCTGAACAGGGACAGAGTTGAGAGCCTCATTACCGGGCTGAACAGACGGAAGGTTGAGGGCCCTACAGCAGGGCTGAATAGGGACAGAGTTGAGAGCCTCATTACCTGGCTGCATAGAAACGTAGTTTAGAGCCTCATTTTCCGGCCACACAGATGGAAGGTAGGGGGCCCTACAGCAGGGCTGAGGAAAGACAGGAGGGTCCAGTTGCAATGGCTGTTGATAATATATTTTGGTTGGATTTTGCTGGTTTGGGGAAATGAGATCATTTAAATCATGTAAAAGTTCATCACAAAGCGATAATGGGGGTGCGGTAGGTTCTGGTGTAGGCGGCGGGGCCAAAGGAATGTCAGAATGGAGGTCCGTCTGTAAAACGACGGCCTCAATCTGTGCAGTATCCTCAGGAGAAAGAGAACTGAGGACTTCTCAACCTCCTCAGAGGAGAGGGAAGAGGGCTCAGTCTCCAGGTTGTTCTCCTGAGTCTGCAAGGAATCCAGAACAGAGCAAACCGAAGCCCAGACTGACCAATTGGTGGGAGGAATAATACGCCCCCCTTTATGAGCAATTTTGAATTGTCGACCAATCTCATCCCACTCTTTGAGTTCTAAGGTTCCCTCAGTAGGAAACCAAGGGCAAAGGAGATCTACGACCTCAAACAATTCAATTAACTTATCGGCAGAGACTTTTACATCTCCTTCTTTAAGGAGAGTTTTTATAAAGTTTAAATAAGCTGAGTACTTAGTACTGGCCTGTCCCATGGTGGCCCGGGATACTCTGAGTGCCCAAGCTTACCACCAAGCTTGTTGACCGCAAGCCTCAGGAATCTGTCGTCGGTAGTCCTCCGCAGAGTTCCGCGCTCAAAGTGCACCTTCACACAGCGAGAGAGAAATCCTCGTTGGGTGCCAGATGTAGGGTCCAGCCCTACGGGGCCTGTGGGTTTTCTCTTCGTGTGCAGAGACGAGAGATTGTAGAAATAAAGACATAAGACAAAGAGACGGAAGAAAAAACAGCTGGGGCCGGGGGACCACTACTGCCAAGACGCTGAGACTGGTAGTGGCCCTGAATGCCTGGCCTCGCTGCTATTTATTGTATACAAGGCAAGGGGGCAGGGCAAGGAGTCTGAGTCATCTCCAATGATTGATAAGGTCACGCAAGTCATGTGTCCACCATACAGGGGGCCTTTCCCTTTATGGCAGCCGAGACGGGGAGAGAGAGGACAGCATACGTCACGCGTCATCATTTCTTCTAAGCACTTACCAGAAAGATCAAAGACTTTAATGCTTTCACTAATTCTGCTACTGCTAGCTAGAAGACGGAGCCAGGTGTACAGAACGGAACGTGAAAGTGGACCCGGAGTGTGAGTGCTGAAGCACAGCATCACTGGGATGATTCCCTTTCCCGCTCTGCTAAGTGACGGGTGCCTTCCCAGGCACTGGCATTACCACTAGACCAAGCAGCCCTCTAGTTGCCCTGATCCGGGTGTGACAGAGGGCTCACGCTCTTGCCTTCTGGTCACTTCTCATCGTGTCTCTTTAGCTCCTAACTCCATACGACCTGGTTTTTCCTAGGTTATAATTCTAGAATAGGGATTATTATAACAGCAGAACAAAGAGTAATTCTACAAACTAATGATTAATAATATTAATACATAATCATATCTATATTCTATTTCTAGTACAACTATTCTTATTATTTTCTTCATTATACTGGAACAGCTTGTGCCTTCAGTCTCTTGCCTCGGTACCTGGGTGACTTGCCGTCCACACCCTTCCATAGCAAAATGTTGTCATCATTTCTTCTTTGTCTTTAGAGGAAAGATTGATTCTATATGTCCCGGAGACAGAGAGAGAGAGAGAGAGAGAGAGAGAGAGTGTGTGTGTGTGTGTGTGTGTGTGTATCTGAGAGAGAGATAATGAAAGACTATATAATATCTAAAAGATAATTCAAAAACCAAAACTTCCCTTTTTCAAAGTGCTCCCTTCCTCCCCAAAATGAGAACATATTTATCGACCAGTTCTAAAGTCCCCTCCTCATCTCTGAAGGACAAGCCCGGGGGTCTTAAACCGCCTCTCTGCTGCAGCTCAGGCTAGTGGTAAAGCCATCTCACACTGCAGTGCAGTGATACATCATCACAAGCTTTCCCCACCCTGGGGTTGAAGCCAAAGGCCAGCGCTTATTTCCTGAGCCGTCCCAGAGCGCACGCTGTCTGCTGCACGCAGCATTCCTTCCAGCAGTTGGCATGATCAGCACAGACCACGGCATCTGCTGACATTTTTAGAATAAGGCCACTGTGCTGGCACTTGCATGTGTCAGCGCAGCCACCCTCAGCTGAAATTGTGGTGCTCGGGGGTTCAATTTATAGGACGTGCCCAAGGGCAGGGCTGGAGCCCAGTGGTCTGTTGTGTGCTGTGTTCTCTGACTTCAGGGTGCTTCACCATCCCACTGTATTTGGAGCAGCCCCCTGTAGGCCACTGGGTTATTGGGCAGTCTCTGTCCTTCCCATCTCCCAGCTGACCCAGGGAGCCTTGGCCCAGCCAAATTCATTGTTTACTCCAAACCTAACTTGGCTTGGCAAGAGCAGAGGGGATCCAGGGGAGGCTAGGATGGAAGAGTGTGAGGGAGAGACCCTTACTGCTTGACCCCAGAGAGGGTGGTGGCGATGATGGATATAGACACGAGGGTGCGTCCACTGCAGGACCACTGCCTCACATGGATTTTTAAGTGGTTATTTGGAGTAAGGTTCAGTATGTGCAGTGGTGTGTGCGTTTTGTGTGTGCTTGTGTGGTGTGTGTGTATGGCATAATGTGTGTATGTGCAGTGAAGGTGTATGTGGTATGTGTTTGCTATATGTCTATGGGTACTGTGTGGTGCATGCATGTTCTGTGTATTTGTGTGCATGTGCATGCATGTGTGCCTGTCTCTGCATATGTGTATGTTTATGTGTGCATGTGGGTACAGGTATGTGTACATGTATGTACATATGTGCACACGTGAATGTGTGTATGTGCACATTTGTGCATGTGCTTGTGTGTGGATGCATGTGTGCACATAAATGTGTGTGCCCATGCACATGTGTATGTATGTGTGTATATACATGTATGCATTAACATATATGCATGTGTGCACATGTACACGTGTGCATGCCTTTTGTGCATGCGTGCATGCGTGTGTGCAGGTATATGTATATGTGTGCATGTCTGTGCATGTGTGTAACCTCCTTAGAACAGGCAGAGATTGGGGCTTTCTTTGTCTACCCCAGTTTCCTTTAGGCTGTCTTCATAGAGAAAGGAATAGCTCAAAACCCACAACCTTGCCTCGCCCTGATGGGGGATTTCTGGGTCTCCTCAGTCTGTCTTTTATTAGGCAGGCCATGGGCTGTCAGGCCCTTGCTGGGTAGATGATCTGCTCATGAATAAGAGATAGAGGCAGGGCAGGACAGGGCCCCTCCCTGATGGGCCTCCCCCTTCTGTGTGGTGGAATCTCACAGACAACTTTGAGTGGCCTGTGCACATCCACTTTTTTTTTTCTTTTTTTCTTTCTTTTTTTTTTTTTTTTTTTTTTGAGATAGGATCTTGCTCTGTCACCCGGACTGGAGTGCAGTGGTGCCATCAGAGCTCATTTCAGCCTCGACCTCCCAGGCTCAAGCTATCCTCCTGCCCCAGCCTCCCAAGTAGCTGGGACTACAGGTGCATACCACCGCACCTGGCTAATGTTTTGATTTCTGCAGAGACAAAGTCTTACTATGTTGTCCAGGCTGGTCTCAAACTCCTGGGCTCAAGAGATCCTCCTGTTTGGGCCTCCCAAAGTGTTGGGATTATAGGCGTGAGCCACTGCACCTGACCCACACATTCACTTTTTTAGGACATGGCAGGGACTTAATGTTTTAGAAAACACTTAGCTACCCCTGTGACAATGCTGCTTGACACTATTGGACAGTGTGACTTACCGTATCCTAGTAACTTCCATGAAAATCATCACAAAGTTCAAGGTAAGTTTTTATTAAAAATCACAGTTTTTAAAAATGTCCAGTGACACAATGTAGCTCTTCTGAAATGAATGGAAAACATGACACACTGCTAACCAGTGGAGGGAGCTCTCTGCAGGGCTGGGAGGCCTGACAATGCAGCTGTTGCTTCTGCAAGTGGAAATCCAGGCCAACTTGCAGTCATTGGACTGATGTCCAAGGGCAATCACCATCCAGCAACTACAGGCAGGGCTGGGTGATAGGGAGTATGGGAGAAGGACATGCTCAGATGAAAACATGCATGCAACGATTTTCACCACTGAACGCACTGTTTTCTGTGACAGAAACACTCAGCCCTGCTGGGGGACAAGATATTCACGGCCCCAGGGGCCAATGTGATGCCTCTAGGGCAGTCTGTCCATGATGCTCCTTTGTTCCCTGCTAAACAAGGACCATAAGGTGAAAGGCACCTTACCTTATGGAGTGAGCCCAGACCCCAGGGAAAAGCTTGGGTAGAACAATCCAAGGGGCAGCCTGGGTATGAGAATCCAGCCCAAGCTAGCTGCTCTAGAAGCCCTAGAAGCCCGGAGGCCTTTCCCAGCTTCCCAAATGTAGCCCTTTTCACATGACCAATCCTTCAATTCAGTTGCCTTTCTCTATTTGCCCTTCTTAGTGGCTGCAGGGGGAAGGATAATGATTCCTGACCGCAGGACACATTTTCACTAGAAAAGACTTCCTCGTGCTGGCCACAGTGGGAATTCTGCACACAGGTGCCTGCTTCACCAAGCGGACAGGCTCAGGAGATTGTCCAGGGACAAGGAGACCCGGCTGGACCTCTGCAGGGAGGTGAGGCCCCTGCCCCCCTCTTGCCCCATCACATTCTGGACGTTTGGCATCCCGAGGCTCCTGGGAGGGGAGAAGTGCTGAGAAAGAGGCCAAAAATCACACAGAAAGAAGACAGAAAACTGCATGCACTTCCTACATAGGTGCTACCATATTCCTACGAGCACGGGGCCTGTGTTAAAGGCTTCCTGTGGAAGTGACGGAAGGAAGCCACCCGGAGTTCAGCCTCACAGCCTCTTTCTCAGATGCGGTCACCACTTTACCAAACCTGGCACATCCAACCACTCCTTTCATAAGTCAAGGATTAGTTAAGACCAGAAAATAATTCTCCGGTCTTGTATCTTCAACTCAAACTCACACTCCAAAAGGCCTATTTGTGGTGAGGCTCAGGGTCTTTGGCTTGTTATGAATTAACACTTCCTTTGGAAACTCTTTAGATGGCTTTAATCCCTGTACTGTCCCCCATTACAGACACAGAAAGCAACAGGGGATTCTGGCAGCACCCTCTCTGTGGAGGAGAGGAAGGTGTGGACCACGTTCAGGGGAAGGCAGCCCGAAGCTGTCCTCAGTGAGACGCCGGGGGCTAGGCCTCTTGCCCCTGCTCTGCAGCCTCCATGCAGGGCTTTATTTACCAGTCACCAGGTCGTCAAGACAGTCTGCAGGAGAGAGGATTTCGGGGGGGAAGTAAGCCAAGCCAATTCATTCAAACGGTCCCCTTTTATCACAAACATGTAAGTCTTCCATCTCATAACAGAGACAGTAAAAGCAGGATCCAGGCCTTTTTTTTTTTTTTCCTTTCCTTAACTGGTTACATGCTTAGAAACTGCACTGGTCAAACTTGATTTTCTTTTTAAAGCCTCAAAACATTTTTATTGTCATGAAAGCTTTTCAGTGACCAGGGATCAGTCTCATTGGCTGTCACAGCCATGCCGTAGAAGCAGCCAAATTCCTCTGCCTTTGCCCTCCCTTCAGGAGTCACATGCTAAGGCATCCTTGGGCATTCAGAAAAGGCCGCTTGGGGTGTGAGTGCTCTAGGCCACTCTGCAATGCCCCTGGGTGCAATCGGTAACAAATGCACTCCAGGACCCAGAGAAGGGGAAAGACACGAAAGGGATTTGGAAACAGATTGTAAAAATAACCTGTTTGAAAATCACACAGACAAGAAAACAAACAAATCCATCTAGCCCCTGGGATCCTGCCATTCATCTTCTCCCCCAGCATTGCCTTTGCTTTGTGGAGGGTGAGTCCCGGGACAGGCTTTGGGTGACGCGTCACGGGCGTGTTCCATCCAAGGCTGGCTCTCCCAACTGGCAGAGGGAGGTGGCTGACAATCAGTTCCTCTGGATACATTTTCCTGTGACTGTTTCTGTGATCAAAGACAGCCACCGACAGGTACAGGAGCGGTTAGTTCACCACGTCATAGTAGTAGTTGCGCAGCCGCAGTTCCACTGCTGCGAATCCGGGCCTGTTCTCCACACTGGAACGGGAAGAGATGCATTCTTGTTTGTCAATGTGCTTGTGAAAAAATGCTGATCACAAGCGGGGCCTCTGCAGGCTGCGTACCAGTGGTGCTGCTCCCTGGTGGCTGACTCTAGGGCCTGCAGCTCACAGTGTGGTCCCTGTGCTCCCCGCCCCAGGGTGACCAGAAGGCTGTCGGAAAGTGTATGCCTACTGTAGACCTAAATAATCCATATCTGTATTTTAACAAGACCTCCAGGTGATTCACGTTCACCTTAAAGCAGGAGACTTTTTGCATTAGAACTGGGAGTGGTTTAGCCCCAGGTTCAGATATGCGGCACACAATATGCTTCTGTGCCACAGGCAACAAAAAGAGGCTGTCTCGTTGTGATTTTAGCAAAACAGGTGTCTGAAAATACTCGGCACATGTACTGAGGATATAGTCAACATCTGACTCGTAATCTTGTTAAGAGAAGAAATACGAACATAGCTTTAATTCTTCCTTTCCACGCTCTAATCCATGGCTCTGGATTTTCTGAAAATGGGCTGTTGATACGGGTTCTTATGAAAACTCAAAACATGTCATGGCAGAAGCAAAGACCTGGGGCTTGTCTATGATCCACCTTAATACAGCCAGTCCTTACTGCCACTGCTGGCCAGGGAGGCACTGATGTCAGTGAACCACGGGCAAAAGCGTTAACAATTCGCAGTCTCTAAACAAACATTTACAGACACTTCTGTTTACTCTCACACAGATATCCTTTACAGATCAGTTGGAAGCAAGTACTAAAACCCCGATAATCAATCCTCACTTAGAAGTTATTTTTCTTATTTTGCAAGATTTCTGGATATATTACAAGTGGGTGAAGTTGAAATATAATAAGTGAAAAAGTGAAATAGAATGTGAGGTTAAATTGTATGAAACCATCCACGTTCAGTCATTTTGACCTATGGCAATGGCAATTTCATATGGTTCAATGTCGACACAAGAGAACGGCCATAGAACGTGCACCAGGACCAAGACTCACTCATCATTTTAAGAGCAGAGTGGCTTCTACAAATCAAAATGGGTAGCTTTGTCAAACGGCATCAAAATACATGGTTTCACTTATAGCTTTCAATAGCGAGCAGAATGATAAAACTGCTGGAATTGATCAGTGTGGTCAGCCATCTGTGGTCATGTCTGGGGACACGGGCCTCCCACGGTGTCACTGAGAGGGGCCTTGTCTCTGGCCACCAAGTGTGTTCCAAGAGGGGATATGGTGGCCAAGCCTCTGGTACAGGAGCATGCATCCACCCAGAGGGACAGCCTCTATCTTGCTCCTAAACTTCTACAGTCAAAGAGAACATACTTTAGCATCTTTGCAAAACAGGGGGCTCTGCTCCAACTGTGGGGATCCAAATGGTACAAAGAGCACCTTTGGATCTTGCTCTGGGGGTTCATCTGCCCAGCAGCCAAGCACCAAACAAATAAAGGGAAACAGGAATACAGACTCGTCCTCAGGAAAAACACCTGCTCAGGTCTCCTAGGAAATCTCTCCTGTACATCCATGGGAGATGCTGCCTCCGGGAAGCCGGGACACAGCTGTGCTTCAGCAGCAGGAGGGTGATGCAGTGCCCTTGTGTGCCCAGCTTCCTGCCCTGCCCTGGCCTGCCACTCTGCTTTCAGGCCAGAGTGCAGTTTCTGCTCTGCCCCTCATGCCCAGTGACCCTTCTCCTCTCCCCTCATCCCTATACCCAACCTTGCTTCTTAGCCTGCACGTGTCAGCTGCAATCCCTAAAGGTGGCCTATTTGGAGCCCCTGTTGGATGTGTGACCCTTCCCTCCCCATAATTTTCTGTTCTCTTTTAAAGTTTCCAGTGTGTGATTTTATATAAAGAGATATTCGGTCTTCATCCTGGGTTCCTGGCACAGAGCTCCTAAAACCCGTGGAATTTCCTGATTGTTGGGCTGAAAGCAGCATCTTTTGTTACTCATAATAAACCCCCTTTAACCATACCCGGGTTTGTGCTAATGAGACTGCTTCTCTCCCTCCCTCCCTCTTTCTCTCCCTTCATCTACCTCCCTCCCGCTCTCTCTGTCTGTCTCTATATATCACCTTGGAGAGGGTGGCTGTTTACAACTGAGGAAAAAATGAAAAAACAAAGCAAAACAAAGCAAAACTAAACAAAACAGAGAATACACTAGGACCACCTGTAGTCCCTTCATTGAATCCACCACATTCTAGAAGCTCCAATATGCTTCTGTGCTACAGGCAACTCTGAGAAACTACTTCGACACGAGAGGGCTTAAAAAACCCCATACACACACGTGATGTCCTCCAGGCCCCTGGGCCCTCCTTGCTTTGATTTCTCACTGGAGTCATCTCTTTCCTAAGACACACCATAGGACACACTTATTTTTAGCTTATTATTTATTGCCTGTCTGCTCCAGTCCCAACTATAAGGTCTGATAAGGACAGGGTCTGAGGCTTCTGTGAGGCTTGCATCTGGGGCGGCAGCCTGCACAGCATGAGCTCCGGCAGTGGCCACCGACCCTGTGAATGACCCCGGGCTCTCAGAGGATGTGCCGCTCAGAGGAAAGCTGGCTGAGGCTGTGCAGGGAGCCAGGGCAGATCTCACCAAAGTCCTGGGAATTCATGCTGTATCTTGGGCTTACTGATCTTTAAACAGGAATTGGAGCCGCATCTCGAGCCTCCCTGACTCTCAGAGAAACTGGACAGCCCAGGAATTTTCTCCATTCAGCAGAGGCCCCCACCGGAGGGCTGGGACTATTAGGAGACTGTTTTTCAGGATCAAGAGCACCAGCTTCTCTCCATTTGCAAGGGCTTGCCCCACGGGTGTCTTCAATCACCCGAAGCACGACTTGGCTCTGGAGAACACTGCAGTGGAAGGCTTCCTGACTGAGTCCTGCTTTCTAAGGGCCAGTGTTTCCTTCTTGGTTTTCACGCTGCCTTCCTGAGTGACCTGCATGGGGCGGACTCTAATGTGTTTCCTCTTTGGAAAGCTGGAGGGGGAAAGAGTGAAGCACGGGCCATCCCAGAATATGCCAGATTGGGGTATTGATTATTTTGAGTTGAAAATATTGGATAAATTGTAGTTTTGGAAAGGACGAGCTGACCCGTCTCTTTGTGTCTGCAGCAAGCCATAAAGATTCCTCTGGGAAGGAGACCCTCCCTGTAGCAGGATGAGAAAGTGGCCCTTATCATCAGAGACTGGGCACTGGAGCTGCAACGGGCCTGAGTCAACATGTTTAACAAAGTATCCCTTGTCTTCCACTGGTTTTACACCATCCTCATATCTCTGAGTGCCTTCTCTAGAAAAATTACTCCTAGCCAGATTCGTCCTGTCATTTCTTCTTAAATGTATGGCTCTTTGTCTAAAAAGTATAAAAGCATCTTGCTTTGGCCACTTCTTTAGACTTCACTCTCTTGCGAGTCTCCCCATAAACATGTAAAACTAATAAAATTGGTATGCTTTTCTTTTATTAATCTGCCTGGTATCAATTTCTAGGTCCAGCTGAAGAGCCCGCTAAGACCAAAAAGGGGTTGGAGGTAATCTCTGGCTCTCTTACAATGGTGAGTGAGGGATGCTGTCTGCCTTCTCAGGGCTCTGTCACTGAGGCTGGGAAGTCCCTTTGAAATCCCTCCAGGACCACACCCTGGAACTGATGACAAGGCCTGCGGTGAGGGACCCCTGCACCTTCTGGAGGGCCTCGAGCAATAGCCCGGGTTACCAGGACCAGCCCTTGGCACTTCTGAGTTCTCCTTGTGGCCCTGCTCCAAGGAATGTTTTTCTTTTTTTTTTCATTCAACTGCACCTCATTGAATTTCTTACGTTCAGACAAAGTGATACGGAGCTAGAAAGAAATTATGTAGGCATATAGAGTGGGTGACAGAGTCCTCTGTAAGGTTTCCTTGCAATAAAAAGCAGCCCCTAAATCATGTCTTTTTCTAACAAAAAGCAGCCTGAAAAATCAAGCTGCAAGCATAGATAAGCAAGCTAAAAGTTCGCATAGGTAAATGCTGGAAGCTGTGTCGATAGAAAAGGGACACCTGGAGGCCAGGGATATTCAACATGGAGGTTCCCTCTTCCACTTTCCTTGTTGCCAAGTGTGCAGTAAAAAAGCAGGCAAAGGCCGGGCGCAGTGGCTCACACCTGTAATCCCAGCACTTTGGGAGGCCGAGGTGGGCGCATCACGAGGTCAGGAGATCCAGACCATCCTGGAGCCGAGATTGTGCCACTGCACTCCAGCCTGGGCGACACAGCGAGACTCCGTCTCAAAAAAAAAAAAAAAAAAAAAAAAAAAGCAGGCAACATGGCACTGGCCAAGTAGAGACCTCATCTGCATAATAAAAGATTAGGGTGGGGCGACCAGTTTTTTTCCGTGTTATGTAAATGACCCACCTGGTCCAACCAATCTTTGGGCCCTATGTAAATCAGACTCAAGCTCATCTATAAAACCCTGTGTATTTCCACAGGAACCTGAAGAACCACTTGGCAGCCCTTATCTGTCTGCAGGAGAGAGAGCTTTTCTCTTTTCTCTTGCCTATTAAACCTCTGCTCTTAAACTCACTTCTTGAGTGTCTGCATCTTCGATTTGCTTGGCGTGAGGCAACGAACTCAGGTATTACCGCAGACAAATACAGCTGCTTCAAAAGTTTCTGAACATTTCCCCACCTCCCCCAACCCTGTTTGAGGTCACTACTAGGAACATTGTAACCTTCAGAAATATCGCTTTGCTGGGAAATAAATCAAAGTCTGATAAAGAGCTGCGATTTCTAATCTGGGGCATGGGGCATCGTCATGATTTCCCTTTGACTGGGGCTTGTGCCCGGGAGCTGACTCCTCCAAGCCTGCAGAACTCGCAGAAATGCACCACTGCAGAGCGGACTGGGGTGGGAACCAAAACGGGAAAGACACCGCCTGCCTGGGAACCTCACTCAGGTTCCATCTTAAATCTCCAGGCGGGAAAACACGTTTAGAAAGAATGCTCTCTTAAGGAGACTGTTTACTGCTCTACTTCGCTGTAATTCTGGTGAATATCCAGTGAGTATCACGTAGACTGCTTTTCCTCCCCGGCCTCCCCCTGGTGGACCATTCTGGAAATAACAGTGCCCACTGTTAGTGTGTCCATGGAGGACAGAGGTGGGCCCAGCAGCCCCCATCCTGATTCCTTGAGTCACAAGAATGCACCACGACCCAAAGCGTATTCAGCAGCCTCACCGCAGCCACCTGGGAGCCAAGTGGGAGGTGGTGCCCCTGGCTGCAGCACCTAGCCCTCTCCCCACCCACCTTTCACTCCTCACTGTAAAACACATACCACAAAGAAGAATCGACAGAAATAAATAGATCAGCATCAACGTTAAATGCAAAAACTCCCCACTGCGAGTTCATTTTTAATTCCAAGTTTTTGCATTTGTATCACAATGATTTAAACTCTACCCTCTTCACCCTCCTACAGGAAGGGAAGCCTTGCAGGCAGGACCAAAGAACACTACCAGCAAAGGGTCACAGGCTGCCACGTGCCCAAGGGCTGCCCTCCCCAGGGTCCAGTGCTGCCAGTGCCTACCTGCCAATGGTTCTGACAATTCTGGTTTGGGCACTGGGAGAATTAAGCCAAGACTTAGGAATAAACATCCTCCTAAATCCATGAATAACACTTCCCTCTTGCTGACACTTAGCTCTCCCTGTAGCACTAACACTTGGGGTTGGAGAAGATGCCCCAGGGTCCAGGCCAGGCCCCTCTCCTGAGCCATGGCAGCAGCAGGGGCAGGGTAGCAACTACCCACAGTTTGCCTGCTGCCTTTGTGGCTGTGCCCTGGGTGGTTTCTAGATGGAGAATGAGATTATTTCCCCATCACTCACAATTGTGGTAGAGTGATACTCCCAGGGTGGGGAGGGGAGGTCTCGGAACCCCAGGTGGCATCTGCAGCATTTGAAATAGCCCTCATCTTTCAGAGGCTCTGGCAATGTCAGCTGTATCTGAGGGCAAACCTGATTCCACAAAGCATCAAATCAATGGCCAGGATTTGTGATGTCCTCCTGATCACAAACCACGTCGATTCTAAGCTGCATGGGCTCTGTGTGTTCAGTTCAGTACCAGGGAGCTGGAGACGGCAGCTTGGGTCACCGTGCTACGCACGCACAAGCAGGCTGCTGAGCCTGGCAAAGCTGTACTCCTAATTTTCAGTGACAATGCATTTTCCTTCCCTGTTCAGCTGCTCTGAGCATCACCTGAGAATAATGCCAGATGTACTTTACAAGCATAACAGCACCTGGATCCACTAAGCGAGACATATGATGGCAGTCAGGGTGGACTGAGGCCACCACTTCAAGGACGAGGTAGATTCTAGGGAAGTGCAACCTTAGCCAATCCATTTGTGACCTGGCCAGAGTCCGAGGTCACCGCTCACTGCTCATGGTCATCAGGGAGTCAGGAAAGTATAACATCCCCTACTGAGTACTGCTACCAGAAACGGCATCCAGCCCCAAACTCTTACAAACACCTTTTTAGTTTGACTGCCCTTGCCCCATATCTCCACCATTATCGACGTTTAAATTTGGACACTTGGGTTAGAGTCCCTGTCTAAACTTAAAGCAGGACCAGCCCCCACCATTGCTTGTTTAGAAAGGGGGCACATTCCTGATTCATGAAAAGGTGAACTTTATGCTTGTTTCAGACGCCCAGCCATTTCACCTGTCTCCAGAGTATTTAAATACGTCGCAGGCAGTGTTAGGTACTCACTCGTACGTCCAGCACAGGTTCATGAGATCGTACATCTCTCTTGGACATCCTGCAGGGCACCCCATCCGCTCTCCTTTCTCTAACATAGCGGTGACTTCACTTCCTTTCATCCCCTACAACATGCAAGATATGCATAAGCTTTTTTTTTTTTTTTTTTTTAAAGTGTTAGCCAAACAAAACAAAACAGCCACTCCAAGACATGGAGGAGTACACACTGTATGATTTCAATTATATGAAGTATAAAAACAGGAGCACTTAATCTGTGATGCTGGAGTCAGATGGGTCAGCCGCGGGGAAGGCTGTGTGTGCAGAGGAAACGGCCTCTGGGGTTCTGTTCGTCATCTGGGGGCTGATTTCACGGGTATGTTTCATTTGTGGAAAAACCACTGTGCTGCATGCTAAGAGTTGTGCCCTTTT
>NW_012104154.1:659407-671221 GCF_000951045.1 Mandrillus leucophaeus | reverse complement strand
TATATAGACAACGGAATAGTATTCAGCCTTCAAAAGGAAGGGAATTCACTACAATATGCATGAGCCTGGAGGACATTATGCTGAGTGAAATTGAGACAGGAGAATAGGGCCTGGAGGCAGGGAACCTAAGGACTTCCTAGAACTAAATCGAATGGAAACACTTCAGATATGACAGGAAATATCCTCTTCATTTACACAGGGCGTACACTCAGTAAATGACTTTGTAACGTTACTTCATCCTCTTCATTTACATAGGGTGTACACCAAGTAAATAACTCTGTAACTTCACTTTAGCCTCTTCATTTACATAGGGTGTACCCCAAGTAACCAGTGAACACCTCTAGAGGGTATTTAAACCCCAGAAAACTCTGTAACTGAGCTCTAGAACCCTATGCTCAGGCCCGCTCCCACCCTGTGGAGTGTACTTTTGTTTTCAATAAATCTCTGCTTTTATGGCTTCATTGTTTCCTTGTTGTGTTTGTGCGTTTTGTCCAGTTCTTCGTACAAGATGCCAAAAAGCTGGACACCCCCCACCCATAACAAAATAAGCCAGTCACCAAAGGACAAATACTGTATGGTTCTGGTGAGGTACCAAGAGTAGCTAAACTCATACAGACAGAAAGTACAATGCTGGTTGCCAGGGTCTAGTAGGGAGGGAGAATGGGGAGTCGGTATTTGATGGGGACAGAGTTTCCGTTTTGCAAGATGAAAAGAGTTCTGGATATTGGTTGTACAACAACATGAATGTACCTAACACTGCTAAACTGTACACATAAAAAAATGATTAAGCTGATAAATTTCATGTTACATGTATTTTATCACAACTTTAACAAAGAATAAAATCCTGAGCCACAAAATACTGTGTGTGTACGTGTGTGTGTGTGTGTGTGTGTCTGTCTGTATGTTTAGTCTGAATTTTAAAGATACTATTAAAAGCTTTAAAATTATTTAAAAATTTTTAAATGTATATATTTAATATATTTATTTATATTATTTAATATATTATATTATTTATTTAACATATTAAATATAAAATCTTTGCATCTTTTAGTCTTCTCCTCTCATCTTTTCTTTTGGTCACACACAGCTTCATGGGGAATGTAGATGGCAACAGACAAGTCAAGTCTGAATATTGCTTTATGGTTATGATCCGAGAAATACTGGGCTGTTCATAAGTATATTTAAGTACTAATGTGCGTATGTTCACAGTTTTAAGCCAATTTCAATTATTTCTTTTTAAAATTTTTTTAATTGATACAAAATATTTTACATATTTATGGGGTACATGTATTTGTTACATGCATGGAATGTGTAATGATCAAGTCAGGGTATTTGGGATGTCCAGCACCTTGAGTACTTACCATTTCTATGTGTTGGGAGCATTTCAAGCCCTCTCTTCTAGCAACTTTGAAATATACAATATAATGTTGCTAACTATAGTCACCCCACTCTGCTCTCAAATATTGGAGTTCATTTGTTCTGTCTAATTGTATGTTTGTACTCATTAACCAACCTCTTTCATCTCCACTCCCATCCATACACCCTTCCTAGCCTCTGGTATCTATCATTCTATTCCTTATCTCCATGAAATCTCTCTTTTTTTTTTAGCTTCCACACATGAGTAAGAACGTGTGGCATCTGTCTTTCTGTACTTGGCTTATGCCATCTAACATAATGACCTCCAGTTCCATCCATGTTGCAGTAAATGACATAATTTCATTCTTTTTCAGGCCAAATAGTATTCCATTGTGTGTGTGTTATATATACACACATATATATGTGTGTGTGCGCTATATATATACACATATATATGTATGTGTGTGTTTATATATGTGTACGTATGTGTGTATATATACACACATATATGTATATATGTATATATACACACATATATGTATATATGTATATATACACACACATATATGTATATACACACACATATATGTATATACATATACATACATATGCATATATGTATATATGTGTATACATACACACACACATACACACACATATATATACACACCACATTTTCTTTACCCATTCATCCATTGATGGCCACTTACGTTGATTCCACATCTTTGCTATTGTGAATAGTTCTATGATAAGCACATGAGTGTATGTATCCCTTTGATACAAGTTTATTTGCCTTGGGATAAATACCCAATAGTAGGATTGCCGGATCATATGGTAATTCTATGTGTAGTTTTTTTTTTTTTTTTTTTTTTGAGATGGAGTCTAGCTCTGTCACCCAGGCTGTAGCACAGTGGCGTGATCTTGGCTCACTGCAAGCTCCGCCTCCCAGATTCACGCCATTCTCCTGCCTCAGCATCCCAAGTAGCTGGGACTACAGGACCACCACCATGCCCGGCTAATTTTTTGTATTTTTAGTAGAGACAGGGATTCACTGTGTTAGCCGGGATGGTCTCGATCTTCTGACCTCTGATCCACCCACCTTGGGCTCTCAAAGTGCTGGGATTACAGGCGTGAGCCACCGTGCCTGGCCTGTTTTTGTTTTGAGGAGTCTCTCTACTATTTTCCATAGTGACTATACTAATTTACATTCCCACAAATAGTGTGTAAGAGTTCCCCTTTTTCCTGCATCTTTGCCAGCATTTTTAAAAAAATCTTTTTAATATAGCCATTCTAGCTGTGATAAGATGGTATCTCACTGTGTTTGTAATTTGCACTTTCCTGCTATTTGGTGATATTGAGCATTTTTTCATATACCTGTTGGCCATTCGTATATCCTCTTTAGAGAAATGTCTGTCTATGTTCTTAGCCCACTACTTAACAGGATTATTTGTATGTTTGGTTTACCAGTGAGTTTTATACTTTTGTGCATTTTTATGATGGTAAATATTGTCCTTTTACTTCCACGTTTAGGATTCATTTGAGTACTTCTTCTAGGATTAGTCTAGTGGTGATGAATTCCCTCAGTGTTTGCTTACCTGGGAAAGGCTTTATTTTTCCTTTATTTATGAAGGATAGTTTTGCTGGACATGGTCTCCTTGGGTGGCAGTACTTTTTTTTCAGCACTTTGAAAATGTCATCCCCTTCTCTCCTGGACTGTAAGGTGTCTGCTGAGAAGTCCACTGTTAGTCTAATGCTGCTTCCTTTATGGGTGATGAGAAGCTTTTCTTTTGCTGTTTTTAGTATATTTGCTTTTGCTTTGATTTTAAGCGGTTTGATTGTAACGTGCTGTGGAGAAGATGATTTTGCATTGTATCTGTTGGGGACTTTTGGGCCTCCTGTATCTGGATGTCTAGGTCTGTTGTTAGATTTGGGAACTTTTGATCTAATATTTCATTAAATAGGATTTCTAATCTTTCATTCTCTCTTCAACCTTGGGAATATTGATGATTTGAATATTCAGTTGCTTTGCACTGCCCCATATATCATGAAGGGTTTGCTCATTCTTTTTTATTCTTTTCTCTTTATTTTTGTCTGAATAGATTGTTTCAAAAGACCTGTCTTCAAGTTCTGAGATTCTTTATTTTGCCTAACCTAGTCTATCAGTGAAGTTTGGGATATATTTTTTATTGCATTCAACGAATCTTTAGTTCCAGAATTTCTGTTTGGTTCTTTCAAAAATACCTATTTCTTTGATAAATTTCTCATTCATATCCTGAACTGCTTTTCTGAATTCTCTCTAGTATAGTTTTTCAGAATTCTCTTATATCTTATTTAGCTTCTTTAAAATCAATATTTTGAATTCTTCATCTGGGGTTTTGTGAATTTCTTTTTGATTGGGATTGTTTTGCTGGAGAATTATGTGTTCCTCTGGAGGTATCATATGTCCTTGCTTTTTCATGCTTCCTGTGTTTTTACATTGATATCTGCCCATATGGTATAACAGTCATTTCTTCCAATTTTTTGAAATTGCTTTCGTAGAAAAGGTCTTTTTCCTGAAGATGTATATATGTTGTTGGAGATGTATATATATATAGCTTTATAGCTCTTTGGGTTTGATTTGGGGTGAATACAGTATTTAGTCTATGTATAATTTCTTTGGCCATAAACTGCCTCAGTGACATCTGTGATTTTCTCGGTGGCTCAGGGTATGGTTATTAGTGGAGGCTGTCGTGAAGGTGTACTGTGAATAGGATGCTAGGTGGGCCAGTCTTCAGACCACAGTGGTGACAGCAGTGAGCTGACTATTCCTGTCCTTGGGCCCTAGGGCGGTATACACTAGCACTGGTGTCAGTTGGTCCAAGCAGGTTGACTCTTGGGCTTTCAGGTAGACTGTCTGGATGCTGCAGTGGCTGGGCATGTGGGTGCGTTCTTGGGTTCCTGGGCAGTGGGTGTGACGTGGGTGATGGCAGTAATGGTGGTAGGGCAACTCACTGGAACCCCAGTGGTCCATGTTGGTGTTGGCGGTGGCTGCAACAGGATGTCATGCTCAAGTATTGGGGCATGTGACTAGGCCAATGGACTTGCGCTCAGGCTCCCTCGTAGTGCATTCAGGTGCTGGCTGTGATACGCAGGGAGGGGTGGTCTCTAGGTTGCCAGGAGTGGCGGCTCTGAAGGCCTGCCACCAGAAAGGGTAGGGCCACTCTCAGTAGGTGCAGAGTAGGCAGGTAGCTGTGGGATATGCAGTCTCCTTGAGCCTTGGTCTCACAGCAGCCCTCAGCAGTGGTGGTGGGATTTGCTTTTGTGGTAGGTGAAAGTGCCTGGCCTCTCTTCTTCCTGTGTGGCCCGGCAGTGGCAGCATCAGCCCTGGCCCAGGGAAGGACACAGACCTGTGGAAGCTTGGCTCTCAGAATGGCGCTGGCTATGGGCCTGCTCCTGGGGAGGCTGGGGCCATTCTCAGGGGAGCTACAGGGGGTGGGCAGGCAGCTACAGGAGGTGGGATTTGCTTGTGTCTCAGTCCCACAGCAGCCTGCAGCAGCAGGGGGATCTGTCCCTGGGGTGTGTGGCGGTGTCCACTCTCCTCTCTGTCCTTGGCCCGGTGGTGGCAGCATCCGCAATAGTCCCAGGGCAAGATGCAGTCCTTTGGGGGCTTGGTTCTCAGTATGGCACCAAACTGCAGCGACTCAGAGCTCGGAAGCCTGTGGGACTCAGTGTGAATTCCCTCTCTGGAGCAATGCCTCTGTGTGATCCCTAGGCAGCTCCCTGTGGTAGTCTTAAGGCCCACGTGAGTCGAGGGATTCTCCTGTCGCTAGGACTGTAGAAGTCCTTGGCTGGAATGTGGAGCCCTGGGGATCTCTCACTTATGCTTTCCCCACATCTGGAAGCTTCTTCCAGCTCCCCAGTCATTCCTGGCCAAGCAGGCTGCCTCGTTTCCCTCTGCTTTGCTTTCCGTGCTTCCTGTCGCTCCTCGGTTGCCTTTGTGTTCTCTCTTAGATCATCTATTGGAAGTGTGAATATGTACTTGTTATTTTGGTCCCGCTCCATGGAGGAGCATATACTAGTTGCATTTAGTTGTCCACCTTGATCAGTTCTCCTCCCAGGTCAATTATTTTAGCATACGCTATTTGCTAGCATCATTAAAAAATGATCTAAGCTTTCTAATATCCTAATTTTAAAAAGCAAGTGATAGTACAGAAGTCAAAACTGTATAGCAAAACCCTCTCTTCTGGGTTTGGGATTCGGGGGCACACAGTGGAGTCTTGTTATCTTCTGCTGATGTCACCTGTGTGAGGTCTCATTGCGGTGGAGGGAGGGACATGATTTCGGCGAAAACTGATTTCATGGCACTATGGTGGATCACAAGGAGACATTCAGGACATCAGTCTGGAGACCATAAGGTGCCCTGGCATTTCTCTTCCAAATGACACGACTGATTATACTTCTGTTTCCATCACCTGGTGTGCTATTTTAAAATGTTGATCTTACAAGTCATGAACAATACAGCCATGTGTTATTTCAAGTTTCTTCTGAATTCTGAGCTGATGAAAAAAGTAAACCTTTGACAAATCCTAAATGCAATGAAAGTTAGCCTCTCTCCAGAATAACCTAGATACATGCATACATAGGTAGTATTTACTTTTTTCTGGTCAACAAACTAGGGGCATATTCTTTTTGCACTGTACTTTTTAATTTTTCTGCCTAACCATGTATAGGAGACATATTTCTAGGTCAGCACATGCAAATGAAGTCACTTTTAAAAGCACTGCGTTGTGAGCTTGCTGTGAATCTGCTATGACTGAATGGACCAAACTCTGTGGAGCAGCTGTCAGGCAGTTTCCAGATTTTTGCTACGGCAGCCCGTGCTAGAGCGCACATTACCAGATGTGTGTGTTTGCTCCCGGAAGGAGCTGCTGGATCAAACAGCACTTGTGTTTTCAGTCATGATGCTGCACAAATCCACACTGCCACACATGGTTCCCTGAGTGCCAGAGTTCATTTGCTTCCACAGCTAGAACTTTTCTTTGATCTTGTTTCACTTTTTATTCTTTTTTTTTTGAGACAGAGTCTCACTCTGTTGGCCAGGCTAGAGTGCAGTGGCACGATCTCAGCTCACTGCAACCTCTGCCTCCTGGGCTCAAGGAATTCTCCTGCCTCAGCCTCCCGAATAGCTGGGATTACAGGTGTGTACCACCACGCTCAGCTAATTTTTGTATTTTTAGTAGAGACGGGTTTTCACCATGTTGTCCAGGCTGGTCTTGATCTCCTGACCTCAGGTAATCCGCCCGCCTCAGCCTCCCAAAGTGCTGGGATTACAGGTGTGAGCCACCGCTCCCGGCCCACTTTTTATTCTTCTCCATGTCACTTTGCTTTTTTTTCATAAAGAAATCCTCCACTACCCTGTCTTTTCAGTAGTTTGGTCTGTTTTTGCTGCTTCCAACATGGCTTTTATTTCCATAGTGGCTTTTTTTCTTCATTGATTGTCCAAAGACAACTTTGGTTTACTTTTTAGTTTACTTTAGTTTACTTTCTAATGGTATGCTGTTTAATATCTATGGCGGTTTTAGAATTGGCCCCATGTTCTTTGACTCTTTGATGCTTCTCCTCACAAGGGTGGTTCTATCTATCCCATCCTTTGAAACTGGCGGCCTTGGCTGCTCTGACCAACAGGATCAGGTGGTAGTGACCCTGAGGCAGTTTCTGGGCCCGGCCTTATAGGCCTGGCAGCCCCCACTTCCTGCCTCTTGGGTAACTGCTCTCAGCCTGCAGCTGCCATGCTGTGAGGAAGCCCGAGGGCCCCAAGGAGAGGCTGTGTGCAGGTGAGCTGGCTGACAGCCCCGCAGAGGTCTCCAGCATGGGCCGGGTCTAACCAGCTGCTCATGGCTGAGTAGTGTGAGTGAGCAGAGTGGAAACGTTCCTCCTGTCCTTCGGGCCACCGTACAACCCCCTGTTGTGAGCAGACGCACTAAACCCTGCCCACCCGGCCCTGCCCACACAGCAGGATGGCAAGGAAACCAACACCTGGTGGTGTTTTTGGCACTAAGTTTCAGGTGGTTTGTTATACAGCAGTGGATAAGGTGACCAGCATTCATGTTTCATCTTCTCTATCTCGTCTGTGTCCTTGTTTCAGACAGGCTGTCTTCTTCTGTCTAATGATCATGATGAGGTACATGCAGCTTTACAACAGGCTTCTTTCTCCAGCGTATCCTGTGCTGCTCATCCTAGGCTGCTGTCTCCCTTGCTCCGCTTCCCTGCTGTCTCTGTCCAGGCCCATGCTGATGCCCTTCTCACAGTGGCTCACCTCTGAAGGGGCTTCCTTCTGGGAAGCCACCGTATGAAGAATGGGGTGAGGAGGGCCAGCCTGAGCCCTGCTATACTCTTGCCTGGCCTTTGTGCTCAAGATGGTGGAGTCTGCCTGCCTGCCTCAGAGCTTGGCTCTTGTGGCTCACCCTTCATGCAGTCCCTTTGCTGGCTGAGGTCCACCGTTCCCCATCACCTACTGGTCCATGGACTGCCTCTTAGGGAATGGTGAGTGGGCGGGTATTGTCACTCAGGGTGGAGTCGCTGACCACTGCAGGGCATGAAACTCAGGACCCCATCTGCCATCCACTAGGTAGATTTTCAGGGTCTGCCATCTATTTCTGAGCACATAGACTTCACCAGAGACCAGCAGAGTTGTCAACCTGCCCTCGGCACCCTCTTTGACTCAGTGGGACCCAATCCCATCACATTTTCCAGTTGGTCAACACAGACCCTAGGTATACACTATGGATGAGTTAATATGAAGATGGAGCTTTCTTATCGTTTCTTCTTTTGGTTGTTATTGGTTCATTTGAGGGTTCAGAGAGGGGTCAAGTCATATTAGCAAGGGGATTGGTCACTGTGAAATTATTTTTTAGGAAGTCTAAGCCTGCACCCAGAACTAGTTTCTACTTTATGTTTTGCTGGAAGTCCACCCTTAATTCTTGATAATCTCTGCCTCACCAAACTGAGGGGTATAGATTTCTTTTAGCTTCAGTCACATAACTGTCTAGATCTCTTCTTTCCAGCACTGCATTTATTTTTTGACACTTCAACTCCTCAGGATACCAGTTAAGCCAATAGAACAATTTCTACATATGTAGTGGACATACACAGATGATGAGTTTATTTGATAAATCTTCACTTCCTAACTTTTACATGTGTAGATAGGTGTTCATTAGAAGGTTATTTTGGAATAGCTCCAAGCTGCGATACTGGAGCTCCAAGCTCCAATAGCTCCATGCTGTGGAACAGTGTTCCACCAGATGTTATGAAATGTCCTATCAGACATGGATGAATCTGGTTTGAGAGATGCAATGCAGCAAAACCCTCTACTGAGATTTGTAATGTTGAGTAGCATGAAAAGGGCTTTGGGGAAATCCTGCAAGAATCAAGCTGTCCAATTCAAACTTTTGAAATTAACTTAATGAAGGAATCCCATTCTTCTTTTTTCAAAATGAATCATCACTTAATACCTCGATTCCTGATCATTCCATGAAACATAATTTAGAATATACTACATTGAGTAAATCTCAAGGTGTGATATATTATTTTTATTTTTTAAACAGTAAAATCAAAGATTATGAGAACATTTCTTATATAGTTATTTTTTAAGTAGCAAAATTGCTTTTTAAAACCATACCAATAGTAAAATAAAGAAAACATACATTTATCTTGTATTTTTTACCACCGGCTGCTCTGAATATTAGCTAAGTTGTACTTACCTTGTAGTAGTTTTCATCAGCACGTAGTGCTTTGGAAAGTCCGAAATCACTGATCTTGGCATAATGTTGAGTAACTAGCAACACATTTCTTGCGGCCAGATCTCTGTGCACAAAATTGCACTCCTCCAGATACTTCATGCCCATGGAAACCTGATGAACCAGTTCTATGATGTTCTTATCCTTGACATGTCTGAAAGTCACAACGATCTCATCAGCTATAACCGACAGTGACCCATTTCACAACAAACAACCATGCTCCTCATGCAGACAGTAGGTGAATCTACTTCCCTCTTCTTAAACAACAAAACTCACAAGTGGTGACAAATAACTTTGTTAGCATATAGCTCTTCAGGACTGAATGCCATATTCTCCTGGTGTTCAATGGGATTGAGTTTCCTGGCATGCTTGGAATTGCAAGACAAGCAGTATAACAGGGTGGTGAGGCCTGGTTCACAGACAGCCAGGCACCACCTTAAATCCTTGTTCCAGTATTGCACAGGTCACAGAACTAACCCTGAGTCTCAGTTTCTCACCTATAAAGGGTAAGAACACCTCCCTTCCATGGAGACTAAAGAGACAATCTAAGTACAAACATAGCACAGCAAACAAAGCAAGCTCCTCAGTAGCCATCATTCTGTCTTACGCCAAGTGAGTTTCCTCATCTCAACAACAGCTTTAGATGAGAACACGATTATTCCCTTGATGGATGTAATCAATTAGCAGCGACTGATATTTTCAGAAGTCATTATTCATGAGGACATAAGGTCAGCCAGATAAAACATAACTGTCACCTCTTAGAAAAGCACTTATTTTAAATGTTTCTTTAAAAAGAATGTGTTCTTCCCAGTGAGAAAGGAGATTCCCTGTCAAGATATTCTGAGGCTGAGTCTATCACTAGGCCAAGACTGAATGAGTACAGAAAGAAAAGAAAGACAAAACTGTCGAATGAGTTCTTCTCTGAACAACTAGAGCTAACAGAGCTGAATCCAAAGATTGTGTCTCCCTTTGTCCCTCTGTCAAGGTCCCTGAGTATGGACCAATAAGGGGAAGGCACAGGAGGGTGGGAAGGCTTCCCACGGAAATCAGGCTGCTCAGCCCATCCAGTGGTGGGCCCTGTCCCTTAGGGGATAGCTTCCAGACCTGTGGGGGCACCTGACAATACCTGTTCTGCTGCAAATACTTATTGAGGGGACCAAGTTCTGCCATCTCCATAACCAGCATCCAGGACTCGGCCTCGCATATCCCGATCATACGCACGATGTACGGGTTGTCCAGCTGCTGCATGACATTTGCTTCTGCTAATAACTCATCTTTAAGAGCGGGGTCATTGGCCTCGTTTTTCAGAATTTTCACAGCCACTGTTTTCACAACTCTGCAAGAGAAATCATAACACTTTCCGAAATGCCTCACTTCTAGATAATCTTCTCCTGTGAAGCATAATCCCCGCGTGGAACCAGTCCCATGGAAATACCTGCCTCAGAGTGACAATGCGTCTTCAGAAGCCTGTAATGGATGGCTGGCCTTCCAATCTACATTCCCTAATTTTACAGACAATGAGAGTAATGCCCCATTACTAAAAAAGAATGGTGGGGGCTGGGCATGGTGGCTCATGCTGATAATCCCAACACTTTGGGAGGTTGAAGCGGGAGGATTGCTTGAGGCCAGAAGTTCAAGATCAGCCTGGGCAACATAGTGAAACCCCGTCTCTAAAAAAAATCAGCTAGATGTGACAGTGCAAGCCTGTAGTCCCAGTTGCTTAGGAGGCTGAGGTGGGAGAATCACTTGGACTCAGGAGTTCCAGGCTGCAGTGAGTTTCTTGCTACTTCACTCTAGACTGGATGACAGAGGGAAACCCTGTTTCTAAAAAATAAAATAAAATAAAAAGAATGGTGAAGAACAGTACTGAAGAATGTCCCAACCAAGCAAAAACCCTAAACTGTAAAATATTTAAATAACTTGTAAATAAACCTCACCAACGATGACATGCACAAATTCCTGTAACATCTTGGGATTCACCATCTCAGATTACGTGTAATGAATGTGAATATAAAATGCCTTTCATAAACGCTGAAAGTGAATTTCTAGGTGCAGAATTTAAAAGGATACATTTAAATGTAATGCTTTGAAAAGGTAAACAACTCTCCTGAGAGAGGCTGAAGAAGACCTAGTAAATGCGGGGATGGGCTGTGTTTATAGATTGAAAGACTCAGTATTGTAAAGACATACTTTTGCAAAATTGACCGAGAGAGCCTCTCCTCTCCCCAAACTCTCTAGTTGAAATTATGTCCACCGTCATAGCTATGTTAATTCACAAATTTAAGCAGAGAATAAAGATCACAACCTTTCACAAACTGAAAAAGCTTATGATTAACACAGAAACATTTTTGTTCATTGTACAAAATGACTGTGATATACAAATATATTTTAAAATAAGTATCACAACCAATTTTGATTGTGTGTATACATGTGCTTATGTATATACTTGTGAATGTATACGTGTGTGTATGTTTGTGTGTGTATACGTATATACATGTATGTGTATCTGTGTGTGTATATGTATATATGTATATACACAGAGATGCACATGCACAAAAACAAATGGAAGGGACAGATTGGAAAGCAAGCATTTCTCCTTCCTTCCTTCCTTCCTTCCTTCCTTCCTTCCTTCCTTCCTTCCTTCCTTCCTTCCTTCCTTCCCTCCTTCCCTCCCTTCCCTCCC
>NW_012104154.1:648063-659357 GCF_000951045.1 Mandrillus leucophaeus | reverse complement strand
TTCCCTCCCTTCCCTCCCTTCCTCCCTCTTTTCTTTCTCTCTCCTTCCTTCCTTCCTTCCCTTCCTCCCTTCCTTCCCTTCCTCCCTTCCTTCCCTTCCTCTCTTCCTTCCTTCCTCTCTTTCGACAGAGTTTTACTCTTGTTGCCCAGGCTGGAGTACAACAGTGTGATCTTGCCTCACTGCAACCTCTTCCTCCAGGTTCCAGCGATTCTCCTGTCTCAGCCTCCTGCGTAGTTGGGACTACAGGTGTGCACCACCACACCCAGCTAATTTTTTGTATTTTTAGTAGAGACAAGGTTCTACCATGTTGGTCAGGCTGGTTTCGAACTCCAGACCTCAGGTGATCCACCTGCCTTGGACTCCTAACGTGCTGGGATTACAGGTGTGAGCCACGGCACCTGGCCGAAAAGCATGTATGTCTGTGTATACTTTTGTCTATATTTTTAACCTACTTGAATCATATAAATTACCTACTCACACATTTTGTTTTTTACAAAAATTCCTTAAATTTGAAATACCATGAAGCTACTAAATCCAACCACATTCATATTAGTATCATACCAATTCAAAGAGAGGGTGTGTTTCAAAGGATTTTAGAAACCAGTATTTTTACTTGTACATTCCATGTTGGATACTTTCTAAAGACCAAAAAAAAAAAAAAAAAAATACAAAGATATTTTAGAAATTTAGCAATTTTAACTGTTGTATAATATGTATTGTTATTTGAAATCATAGGATATCATAGGATAAAGCCAATAAATAATTATACTAATCATATTTGGAATCAACAATTTTCACAGTAAGAAAAACGAGACATAACTATAAAATTAAAGAAAATAAATGTAAACACTGTATTGTTATAATGGAATGATTTTATTTTAATTAAGTAATATGTGTGTGTACAACTAAAGATCTAAAAATATATACTATAACGTTAATTAACAGTAGTGTTTAGTTAACAGTAGTAGTGTTGGGATGGTATTATACAAATATGATGTTTTTCTTCTTTTCTTCTCTCTTTGTTTTTGAGACAGGGCCTTGCTTTGTCACTGAGGCTGTAGCGCAGTGATGCAATCATGGCTCACTGCAGCCTTGGCCTCTTGAGCAGCTGGAATTATAGATGTGCACTACCATGCCTGGCTAATCTTTTAATGTGTGTGTGTGTGTGTGTGTGTGTTTTGTAGAGACAGGGTCTTGCTATGTTTCCCAGGCTGGTCTCAAACTCTGGGTCTCAAATAATCCTCCTACCCCAGCCTCCCAAATTGCTAAGATTACAGGCATGAGCCACCACACCAGAGATTGATGCTTTTATTTTCTTATGTTTCTGCTTGTTTCTATTTCCTAATTTTCCATAAGGTGCATGTTCTTTTAGGTCGGTGCAAAAGTAATTGCAGTTTTCGCCATTAAAGGCTTTCATTATAATAGTACCAGAAACTAACGAGAAAGATAGCATTAATTAAAAAAAGGGTTTAGTCATGCCAGGTTACATTTTGTTATTCTCAGTCGTGTCTAGAACCTGAGCTCCCATGAGGGTGAGACCGGTGGAGCATTGTGACTTACTTTTTCATTTGGTAGTAGCCCTTTTTCACAGTTCCAAAATTACCAGAGCCCAGTTCTTTGTCTTCCAGCGTCAGCAGCTTTCGGTCCAGGTAAACCTCCTTGGGCCTGATCTCCTCAGGGTCCGCATAGGGGCTCTCATACACCTCTGTGTCCATGGGTAGGGCTTCTCTCTGGGGGCCTGCAAGGCAGTCAAGAAACATACAACCCGGAGCTGGACCCCACATCAGGATTCATCATTCCAAGAACATGATTTTCATGGGAGTGTGAACTCAGAGTAGCATCAGTGTTGCAAGGGATGAGAAATTCTGAAGAGCGGCAGGGACGTTTCCAGCGTCGCTGGGTGAGGGAGGTGGGAAAGACCATTTCATTCAATAGCACCACCACCGCTCATGGGCATGTGGTGCCTGCTACCTGCCACCAGATGTGAGTGTCTCCGTGGCTAACTGTGGCTGTATCGAAATCACGGACGTGGGGTGGATTCGTGAACCAACTCTACAAACTTACAAGTGACCACGTGCTTCGCTCTGTGAATGTCCCTTGAATGAAAGCAAGTCTCACCTTTTTCTGCAGCCCAGGGTGCAACTTCTGGCTCATACGGATTGAATGACACAGTACTCTCTGGCCGGTTCCCTTGGGCAGGGGAGGGCTAAAGTACATAAAGGACAACAGGTTATTTTTCTTCATCCATACAACTGTTAAATTGATCTGCATACTTATTTTTATTTTCCAATAATCACAGTTTAACTTTTGCAGAAAAGACAAAGGACAGAACAGGGAGGAAAATAAGGCTGATCTCATTCTTCGGGCAATTATTTGGATCTTGCAAAGGCTAAAGCAAGCTTGTGCTGCTACAACTCAAGGGATCCTGCGAGGTGTTCAGAGGGTGTGGTGAGAGTCAACTCCAATGGCCTGAATAGAGCTGCTTGCCCACTCACCCCCTGGCACATCCTATTCCCACCTACCAAAGGTCACTGACGATGTGCATGTTCGCCTTGGATGCATTTTCCTCCTTTAACTCGTGCTCTTCAATTTCATATTACAAGGACATTATTTAAAGAGGAAAATTTGTCCTCATCAGCTGCTCCCATCTACTTCCCAGCTCCAAAGCACGTATGTTTTCCTAGTCTCCACCCAAGTCTTTATCTTCAGTGGAGATGCAGCAGCATTGGGGTGGATGGCAGAGGGTGGCACTGGTCAGTGACTACAGGTCCCAAGGGAAGGCCAGTCGCTGCCACCTAGGCCAGCAATGCTCTTGCTGCCATGGCTGCTGCTGGAAATCAGTACCCCTGTGAGACGGGGGCTCCTCTTTGTGCAGCTGAAGGAAGGCAATTCTTCCTGATGCCCACAGCAGGTAATAGAGGCATATCTGAGACAAAGTTATGCAGTCTGTTAACAGCAACTTTCCCTATTATTTGATCCACATCAGTTTATATCATGAAACAACTGGGTGGAGGGAAATCTACTCATTACCCTAAGGACTTTCCCTTTTGAAAGTCTCTGTCTTGAGTTTTCCTGACCCACCCTTTCTTCCCAATTAAAACAAGATTCTTGCTACTAAATTTAATTCACAGGAGAACCATGATTCAGATTTTTTTTTTTTTTTTCAGTGTGAGTTGAGTCACAATTCTATATATCGATTGACCTCTTCAGTGCCCAAACACTGGCCACGAAGAAATGAGATACTGCCAGATTTTGGAGACAGTTAAAGAAACAGAGACATAAAGCTTAACATGACAGTCACTTATCTTATGGTACACACTAAATCCTCATGTGCCTTATTAATATTACAAGGCCAGAAACCAAAAGCAGAATAATGAGGTCACAATGCACCACTACCACCACTCAGCCATCGTTTCCAAACACCCAGACTTTCTTCTTTCACGCGGTCTGCTGAGTACTTCAGAGGCAGGCATTGCTCACCATGGCCCAAGCCCATTGACGAGGCTAAAGGACATCGGGTCTTATCTGTAACAATGATGTCGACGGGATCCATTTTTCTCACAGACTATCTCAGCATTCTTACTGAACTGATTAACAGAAGTAACTATGATACATCAGAATAAAAATAGAATATAAGTGCAAGGTGGGGGAGACATTTATTCACCGCATTGGGGACTGTGCCACATCCACAAGGACGCTCAATAAAAATGTGTTGAACAAACATATGAATGAATGGATGGGCGAATGAATGAAAATAACTTCTAAAAACTAGAAGATGTGAATGAAGTATAAACTAATGTGCTTTAAAAATTAGCTCTCTCTCAAGCCTTTATGCTAATGAAGAGAAATAAGAATGAATAATTCCAAACAACAGTCTATTTCTTTTAAACATTTACATATGATTACAGGACTGTGCTGTGGTTTCACTTCTGATTTGTAATACAATTACCCTGCCTCTGGAAAGCTGAGTGAGGCAGGTGGGAAAGACCATTTCATTCAATAGCACCACCACCACTCATGGGCACGTGGTGCCTGCTGCCTGCCACTAGATGTGAGTGTCTCCATGGCTAACTGTGGCTGCATTGAAATTACAGATGTGGGGTGGATTCGGGAACCAACTCTACAAACTTACAAGTCACCACGCGCTTCGCTCTGTGAATGTCCTTGAATGAAAGCAAGTCTCACCTTTTTCTGCAGCCCAGGGTGCAAACTGGGTGACAGAAACTGGGTGATTCCCTAGGCTTTCCATCCTTCTTTTTTTTCTCAGTTCTCTCCCTCCCGCAACCAATTCTAGGCTGAAAATAGGTTGTTGTTGTTTTTTCTTTTTTTTTAAAGCCTCTTTAAGTGTTAACATTTACTGTCATTTCAACTCCTTTGATTTTCCTTGCAGGTAGGCACATTCTGAGATCCAAAGACGAAACTTGAACAGACATGGCATTAAAGGATGTCCTCGGACTAGCCATCACAGGCGATGAGAGGGAGCATCACCCCTTCTTGACGTAAGACCTCCTGTCCCTCCCACTGAGGGCATTATCCTGGGGTTGCAGCCTCTCTACACTCACAGAATGTTCTCCAGACCAGGAGGACTTCCAAATGGCTTGTTCCAATTAAACCAGAATGTAATTCCCTGACATACGAATCCCGTAGGGAAGAATTTTAAAACAGAGATGGGGTTGTCAAAATATGCTGAAAGGGATACTAGGGTGTCAGGAATGAGTAAAAATTAGTAGCGATGGACACAGAGAATCTAACCCCCTGGGCATGAATAATTTATACCCTCACTAGCAGTGTGTTGTTCAGCCCTAGTCTATCTTGGCTTATGGATCGGGAAACAGATGGGAGATCTTCCTTGGAAGTTAGAACTCCATGTTTATAGCCAAGGAAGCTTGGGGCTTCATTTCCATGCTGCCCAGCACAGACCACTATGTGATGATGAGCCTTTTAAGCCAAGCCACAAAGAACTCTCACGGCTCTCAATAACCCCACATCAACTCTCTCCTACCCAGATCCCTGGGCTCCCTGCCCTTATCGCTTTCTGGTGACTAACGGGACTGGAGCAAAGAATGATGCCACAGTTGGAAGAATGTGGAAGAAATGGGAGGTTTCCTATTGAGTCAGTTAAAAGAACAGTAGTTATTTTATGATAAAGATGATGCAAAATCCACGTTTCATCTTTCCCAAAGCACTTGGTGAATATGCCACTTAGTAGAATAACTAAAATAACCTCTAAAAGAAAATGCTCAGTTAAAAAGAAAAATTTAGGTCGGGTGCAGTGGCTCACGCCTATAATCCCAGCACTTTGGGAGGCCGAGGTGGGTGGATCACAAGGTCAGGAGATCGAGACCATCCTGGCTAACATGGTGAAACCCCGTCTCTACTAAAAATACAAACAATTAGCCGGGCGTGGTGACAGGTGCCTGTAGTCCCAGCTACTCAGGAGGCTGAGGTAGGAGAATGGCATAAACCCGGGAGGTGGAGCTTGCAGTGAGCCGAGATCATGCCACTGCACTCCAGCCTGGGAGACACAGCGAGACTCCATCTCAAAAAAAAAAAAGAAAAAGAAAAAGAAAAAATAAAAATTTGAGGAGTTTGTAAAGAATGAGCACAGTGGCATAATGATAAGTTGTAAAAATATTATTTTAAAAAAGTAATGACATTCAATTTTAATAAAAAATGTATTTCCAGTCTACATTATTATTAGCCTTTTATTCTTTATGTTTGTATTTGAGAGATCCATTCTGTCCTAATCAGTAAGTGTCATCTGTTCTGCACGGTGAGCAACAAGATGTAAATGAAATGCTGACCATTCCATTTTCTTCATTTTCGCCAATACTCAGAACAGGCTCAAACCCGCAGTCCACCACTAGATGGCATGAGCCACCTTAGCTTTCTACCTTCCGAAAGAACAACTGGTGATTTTTCCTTAAATTTTATGAATTCAGGTAATGACATCACTCTGCAATAATAAGTCCAGTTATAAATTATTATCCCTGATTTCCTATTGGTAAGGTTTAACTTCAAATAGAAAATGTACTTCACAAGTATTCTTTGAGCACCTATGTTTAAAAGCTGGGGATCCAAAAGTGAACAAAAGAGGAAAAAATTATTGGTTTATGGAACTGACAGGCCCATTCAGAGTTTCCTGATTCCAGAGTATTGCCAAGTGTCGTAACATCCATTTACTAGATCTTAATTTTTACTCCCAGATTCTTGGGCCATTTTCAAATTAGGCAATAGCAGTAATGCAGATGACAATATAGTCATCAGTCATCACAATAATAGTGACAAAAGAGCCAGTTGGCTTTAGAATATTGGCTGCAATAAACTAGGTGTGGTTTCCTTTTTTTGGAGGAATTACCCTGGTTCAGTAGACCCCCCACAGGCGAGGGTAGACTGTTGGCCAGGAAATAGGCTACCATCAGCCTTGCTCTGAGATCCATGAAAATAACACCGACCTCTGCAATTCCTCTTCTCTTACAGCGAAGATCTAAAGTCTGTTCCTTTCTAATTATATGAAAACACATTTTCTCAAGGGTCTAGTCTACTAAGGCATTACCAAGCAAAAGAGTATGACTTGAGGATGTTTCTTTCTTTTTTCTCTTCCCACTGAGCCCTGTACTTAAATGTAAGTTTTAAAATATTATAATCACCAATGTATGTGTTGGAATAAAACATGAAAAATGGGTTTTAATTGGAAATTCTGGGACACATTTCAGTTTAATCCTCTTAGGGGATGTGCCTTTGAAATGCAAAGCTGAAAAGTTCCCTGGAAGTCTATAGGGATGCTGCTCTTCAATTTCCACCTATTTTCCATAAAAGAAGGATAAGGTTCTGTGCTTAAAGCAGCAGAGAAAGAAATTCCAGGACTAATACTGGGATGGGTTTAATTCATTTAAAGACTACTAGTTGTATTCTTAAGTTAATTTTGTTTATATTGTATAAGCATGTTACTACTTTCTTTTCTTTTCTCTTCTCTTTTCTTTCTCAGAGTCTTGCTCTGTTGCCCAGGCTGGAGTGCAGTGGCACGATCTCTGCAATCTCCGCCTCCCAGGCTTAAGTGATTTTCCTGCTTCAGCCTCCTGAGTAGCTGGGAGTATACGTGTGTGCCACCACGCCTGGCTAATTTTTGTATTTGTAAAAGAGACGAGTTTTCACCATATTGGCCAGGCTCGTCTTGACCTCAAGTGATCCACCTGCCTCGGCCTCCCAAAGGGCTGGGATTACAGGCGTGAGCCACTGTGCTTGGAAGTATGATACTAATTTCTAAAGACAAGTTTAAAATGCATCAGCCTGTTAGTAATTTTATGAAACATTTCAATTATCTGATTGATAATCATCTTCAAATCAACACATACTTTTCATCAACTATCTAGATGCTATAGGTAATTCAAGTTCTAACATATATATATTTTTTGTGCCTGAATTATTAAAGCAACTATTTATGCTGAGAAAATTAACAAGTTCAAGAAAGTTATTTATCTCTTAGCTAACATGATGGGACATTTGACATAATTCTCACAATTCTTTTCTCATGACTGATTACATAATGGAAAGTTCCCCGTGTGTTTGTGAAAATATACATATTAGCTCTAAAATATTTCTGACAAGCAATTAAAATATTTTTAGTCTATAGCTTAAACCACACAACCTTGATCTTTTAAAAATTATCTCTTGATATTTTTGGCACTATATATGTGTCATCATTAGTAATACTTATTCCCAGTTTCTTACTTCTATAAAAAATTCAATGTATACTTTAATGTTCTTATAAACTTAAATAGAAACCAAACTTTTTTTTTTTTGCCAGAAAGGTATTTTCACAATAGTAATAAGATTAATTACTCTCTACTATTTAATTTTGTTTTAAAAAATTGATTAAAATTTTTTAACAGGCTCAAATTTAAAAAGATACAACAGAATTTACAATGAAAAGTGGAATTTCTTAACATTCCCATCTCTTACTCCAGAGGCAACCAGCATTGCCAGTATTTTCTGTATTTTTCTAGGATACTCTATACGATATCAACACATTCTGTATATATGTGTGTGTGTGTGTGTGTGTACATGACATTGTCTTTTACAGTTAACATTATATTTTGAAAACAATTCTAGATCTCAGCTGTCTCCCACGGTAGCAATTTTACTGTAACTAATTTCATTTGTCTTCCATTGATAAGCATTTAAATTATTATCAGACTTTGTCAATTATACAGTTTTGGAAAAAACACCTTCACATGTACATGATTTCACATAAATGCAAGAATATCTCTACATACTTAGAAATACAATTGCAGAGCCTTTCTTACAGATTGCATCATTTCAGACTTCCCCAAGGAAGAGTAGGAGTGCTAATCTACCACGCCTTTACTACAGAGTTACCAAGCTTTTAAAATGTGGATCCGTTTCATAGGTGGACACAGTTAAGCACTATAGTTTTAACTTGCATTTCTCTTCTCATGAAGTTAAACAACATTTCATATGTTTAAAAACTATTTATGGCCGGGTGCGGTGGCTCACGCCTGTAATCTCAGCACTTTGGGAGGCTGAGGCAGGTGGATCCCGAGGTCAGGAGATCGAGACCATCCTGGCTAACACGGTGAAAACCCGTCTCTACTAAAAAATACAAAAAATTAGCCAGGTATGGTGGTGGGTGCCTATAGTCCCAGCTACTCGGGAGACTGAGGCAGGAGAATGGCATGAACCCGGGAGGCGGAGCTTGCAGTGAGCCGAGATGGCGCCACTGCACTCTAGCCTGGGTGACAGCCGTCTCAAAAAACAAAACAACAACAACAACAACAACAACAAAAAAAAACAAAAAAGAACTATTTATATTTGCTTTACTATAAACTACTACTGATATTCCCTGTCCATTATCCTAGTAGACAGTTAATATTTTTCTTAATGATTTGTAGAATCTCTTTGTATATTAAAGCTATTAATCTATATGTCAGCATTAGTGCTACTTACTCCCAGTTTCTCATTTCTCTTTTGATGATGTTATAGTTCTTATCTACACACATATTTCTTTATTTTTAGGTGGTAACTGATATTTTCTTCAATTTTTTTCTGACATGTTCTCCTGTAGTCTAAAGATGCACTAAAACTTATATTCTAGGTATTTCGTTAGCCACTGTGGGTAATCTGTGGGCGTGGTTTGCCTTGGGTAAACATGAAAAACAGACATAGTTATTTTATTCAGGTGTAAAATACACCTTTTCTTCCTCTCAAACACTGCATTAAATCGTTCTGTTCTATGGTTAACATGATTGAGAACTTCTTGAGTACGAGTAAACTTGGAAAATTATTACTAAATAAAACCTCACGGGTTTTATGTCTTTTATTTCTGCTGTTTCTAATAAATACTTTAGGCAATCTACTTTATGAATGGATGCTCAATTATATGCTAAAATATCGGTAAAAACACCAATTACTATGAAAACAAAAAGAATTTCTGATAAAAAGAATCAATTTTACCCCACTGATAATAAAAGTAGAATGGAAAAAAAGCAATTCAAGCACATCATATATACATATTTTGGGGGAAGGAATAAATGAGTCATTATAAATAAAAGTCATTAAAAAGAACTTATTTTTATTTTCCCTCAAAATCCAATAATAGAACAAAACATGGAAATCAATGAGATGTCAACATTACTGCCTCAGAAAGAAAACTGTTTTTTCTAGTCCTCAGATTACACCTCTTCCTTACATGTCACATTTGCAGTTCTGTGTTAGACGTTTAAGCCATAAGGAAGTCACCATGCACTGCCTGACCTCACTGTGCAGCGCACCTCACAAAACCCGGGCGTTCCCTCCATCACAACGTAACTTACATAATCAATTACCAGAACACTGCAACACCGGAGTCTGGCCACCAAAAAGTAAGTGGGCCATCTTGGAAAAGATTTTCCGACATGATAATTAGCTATGACAGATGACGCCAACCGAAACGACTTTAAAAAGACACTTGAGCACAGAAAGCATGCTCACACTGATGGACTTCCAGCTGACGGACGGAGGACCCACACAAAAAGCACATGATGTACCTGGGGTGCGGCTGCCCAGGAATGGCAGGTGTGAGCAAGGGCAAAGAGGCCTGGAAGCAGAGTGGCAAGAGGTGGGGGGCAGCGCACACGCAGGGCAGGCCGGGCGGGCGGGAGCTGAGTGCGGGTTGGTCCTACCACTTAGTTGGACAGCAAGCAGGGGATGCTTTAGCACCTTTCTGTGGCCAGGCTTTGGGAAGGAGTATGATTTGATTCTTGAGATTATTCCACCCGCTGACCAAGTCTAGAAACCACAATGGCAAAGAGGAACAGTAAATGTTTCAGAAGACAAATACAGACCCCTTCCATGACATGCTACTTAAACTTGCTTCTGTAATCGCACCACTAACCCCCTCCTGCCCCCGCCAATGAGATCTACCACGGGCAACACCTGATCATTGGGAAGGCTTCTGGAAGGGCCTGCCACTTGGGGAGAAGGATCTAGAAATATATTTGGGAAATATGTTCCACTGAAGGCTACAAAATTAGAGCTGTTACATTTACTCGCTCATGCTTCATGTGGAATTATTAAGTCACAAACTCAAGACAAACCACCCGAAAGAAACCACAAGTAGATCTGAGTGCTCAGTTGTGTTGCTTCTTCATGGTGGGTGCTGGTTCCATGCTGGAAAATTTTTGTGGAAATTAATTGAGTTGTACATGTAGGACCTCTGCATTTTTTCTCCGTACGTATTTTACCAGTCAATTAAAAAGTTATTCCAAAATATTTAACTTCTTGTAGCCATTGGGTGATGATGGCTAAACACAGGGCTTGACATTATTTTAAGAGTTCTCAGCCCTAAGCCCTCATCCACCTGAAGGGTATACGGATCTGTCTTATGGAGCCTATAATATTAAGGTAGAGTTGCCAGGCCTGAGAGCCCTGTAAAGGGCAAAATAAAGTCACACCTCCATAAAGGCATTACATTTTGATCCCAAAGTTCACTGGTATTTTAGCAAATTCATGTTCCCTGCATTTGATAACAAGTGCTGCTTCTGGATGGCCTCCCCTGTTTCAACCTGGGCTCAGCTCCTGGGCAGCCAATTGTCCCTACTGGAGGCAGGATGTGTATTTGGCTTTCTGCAGATTTTGTTTTTCAAGGGTTACCAGGCAAAAAGTGAGGTGCAGAGGGCACACTTCACAGATGGCATTAAAGGGCATAAAAAGTCCATATAGGCTGGGCTCACGACTGTAATCCCAGCATTTTGGGAGGCCGAGGTGGGCAGATCACGAGGTCAGGAGATCGAGAC
>NW_012104154.1:608049-647803 GCF_000951045.1 Mandrillus leucophaeus | reverse complement strand
AAAAAAAAAAAAAAAAAGAAAGAAAGAAAGAAAAAAGTCCATATGAAGTCCCCAAGAAAAGATCAGGAAAAGAATTCCTGCTTAGAGCATAAATCTGTACCTGACCTCCTAACAGGCTGGAGGGAGGAGAGAGCTGGGGTCCTGTGGATTATACGTGTGTTAACATAGACAGTTCAAGGATGAAGTTAAAAAATATGTTCCCATTTCTCAAATATTGCAAGAGGCCTACTTCTGATTTAATATTGGGTTTCATTCGCATTGTGTATATTCTCCAAAAATGAAGAGAATTTCACCTAGACAAGAAGTTAAGAAAATGTGACTAGGCAGGGTGTGGTGGCTCATGCGTGTAATCCCAGCACTTTGGGAGGTTGAAGTAGGAGAATAACTTGAGGCCAGGAATTTGTGAACAGCCTGACCAACATGGCAAAACCCATCTCTACTAAAAAATACAAAAAGTAGCCAGGTGTGGCAGGCACCTGTAATCCCAGCTACTCGGGAGGCTAGGGCATGAGAATGGCGTGAACCCAGAAGGCAGAGGTTGCAGTGAGCCGTGATTGCACCACTGCACTCCAGTCAGGGTGACAGAGTAAGACTCTGCCTCCAAAAAAAAAAAAAAAAGAAAAGAAAGAAAGAAAAGAAAATGTGGCTAGTTTATCACTAACAGTAGGCTGATTGTGCCTAACACTCACTAGAAATTCCAGCTCATCAAGGAAAATGCTTTGAAGGGCAATCAAAATATCAGTGACCACCACTCCTGTTAGCTAAAACATGCTTTTCATTTGTGAAATATGCAACAGCTTCTCATTCAGTGGTATTCCTAGTGACACTTACCGCAGGATGGGAACCTGGAAGTTGTGGACGACCTCCAAAATTAACATTTCCTGGTTGAGAGAATATGGACCATTACTACTCTATCTGTGGAAACCACTTCCTTTCCCCCCACCCCCTGCAGGTCGGTCAATGAGATCAGGATGTGCTGCTGCTTAAGAAGTGAGCACGTTTTCTGCAGGTACTTCTGACCCTCTTTTACTTTTTCCCGCATGCAATTAAGACAAATAATTACAATTTTTTTAAAAGTTAAAGCAACCAGCTATTTTTTGATTCATGATCTACAAAATTGGAGTGCTTTGATAACGTTATTAATCAATCCGTAAGAAGTCCTCATCCAACCCGAAACTGCAATCAGCTAAGTCGAAAACGAGGCTGATTGTCACTGATACCTCAAACAGTGAGACTCCGGTGTCTCGGGAACTCACCCTGTGTGCCGATTTTTTGACACGGGACAGTAAGAACTCTTAACAAACCATCTGCTTTATAAGAATAATGCTCGACGAGCTGAAAGAGAAAAAAGTAAGAAAGTGTGGTAAATAACAAGGTCAGGAAACAGAGAAATAGTGACTGAGAGCTGCTGACTGACTGTTGGGCTTTCAAAGTGGCCCCAAGACGCGTAAATGCTTTGATGTGCGTAAGTCCACTCCACAAGGGTGGCTGGGGAAGTGGGCCCACAGCTAGGCATCCTCCCTCTTGGGCTAGGGGCAGCAAATTTTTTTTGTAAACAGAAAGTGGTATTTTTGGTTTTTGTGGGCCTCATACCATATCTGTGTCCTTTGTTTACTTATTTATTTATCCAAAACAACATCTTTAAAAGCATAAAAACCATTCTCTTCAAGGACTACACAGAAACAAGCTGAGAGCCAGATTTGGTCTATGGGTTTGCAGATCCCTGGTCTACAGTAAAGAATATTGAAATAGGGTAGTATAGCAATCACCAATTCTCTGTGAAATGGCACTGGGGCCCTGCAGTTGGGGTAGGGTACAGAAGTACCTTACAATGCTGTCAAGAAAAATCAATGAAATCATGCATGGGAAATTGGAATGTATTGCTGGCATTTTTGAGGTAGTTTCCTAAACACAGTCCCTAGAAAATATACAATGAGGAATATATAATTAGAGATGAATGCTATGATCTACCAGGGGAATCAATAAAAACAGTAAAGAGTCTTGGGAAGGACATTCTCCATAATTAGAGATGCTTAACACCATGGTGAGCGCTCAGCCTTTGAAACTGTGAGAGAACGCCACACACACAAGATGCCCTTTCCGGAGAAGGTGAATGAATGGCTGTTTATAAGTGATGGGGCCTGGGACCTTGGAGCATTAAGCTGGCATAGAGGACTCCAGGTGTCCTTGCATTCCAGAAGGCCACATTCCCTGCTCACCTCCCTGATACGCTTTGGGGCATTGAGGGTAGAAAGGTTAAATACTGTTTCGAATCAATAGCGTTAAAAGAAAGAAGCCTGTGGTGAGACATGGCAATGAGCCACAAAATCAAAAGACAATGTAAATGTTGTGACTAACATTTTTTAATATGATCATATTCACATTCAAAAAAGGAGTATTTTTTTTCCCCAATTACAGCACTAGAAACCAAATCACATTTGGAAGTAGTAACTTTAAGTGCTTTAAAGGGGCTAAGGCTCTGTAGTCTCAGTTTTTGAAAAGACAGGATTTTGAGTTGAGTCCTTTCCTCAATATTGACTGCATGTGTGGCCCCAGCTGGGCTTGGGTGAGGACATCCGAATGTGCCTTGATTATGCCCCTCACCCATACATGTTCGAGGTAGCTGGTGCTCTGGGGTGGTGGGGTAGTGGCAGTCAGTTGGCTTTCTCTGTGTCTCTGAACCTACTACAGTTTACAGGATGCTCTGCTAAGATGATGTGTGAAGTACTGTTACTTTTATTTCCTTCATTATCAGCCAGTGTAGCTGTGATGCAAAATTAAGACAAGCAATCTGTGCTCACTGCGATTCAGGGAAAGCAGCGCCGAGCATTATTTTAGTGCTTATTAGTGCCTAAGGAACTTCCAAATTGTGAGTTGTTTCAGGGTTTGCTAGTAGCTGGGTCAGGAATATGCACTTTTTAGACCAGGGCTGTGGCAATCAGTATGAGTAGCAGCCTGGAGCCCGGGGAGTATGCTTTCTAAATTTAGGATGTGCTTCCTACACCGCCTTAGTTTCCACAGAGGGAGACTCGATTTACAATGAGGAGGACACCTGACATTTGCTGTCTAATTCAGCCTCTCACACCACCAACAAAGGCCTGCTTAGCTCTTCCCAGGCCTCCTTCCCTGGGCATCCATTCCTCTATTTTGTGTGTCTTTGTCTGAAAGGCTGTTTTAGGCTGTAGTTAGAATATCCTAGGAATAAATATTTTCTAGCTCTCCAAAAGACGATGTCTTGTTAAACTCTGAACACAGACCTGCACGTACATCACCTTGTGGCACCGACGACTGAGTGGCCCTGAACAAGCCATGGAACCTTCGCTCACCTCACATGACAGCCTCTGGACCAGTGCTTTTCAAACACAGAAGCCACCTGGAGGCTGAAAGTGGGGTCTGATGGGCAGGTGGGACAGGGGCCCAGGTGTGGGGCAGGGGCCCAGGTGTGGATCCAGGTGTGCGTTTCTCATGAGCTCCAGGGCTGCTGCTGGCCTGGGGACCACACCGTGGGGAGTGGGTGGTTCGGTTCCTCTTGTGTCTCAGAGTCCATGGGACAAGAAGCCCCACGTGCCCTGTACTCTACCCACAAGGTGGGGAGAGGAGACCGGGTACCTGCCAGAGTGTGTCGAACTTCTTTCCCTCGGGGATGGAGAGCTTCCCTGTCTTGTCTTTGTCAATGCGATAGTGCAGCACCTTCCCTTCATGCAGCAGGCACAGGGCGTAGGAGCCGTTGTTGTCTCTGGCTCGGATCCTAGAAGAGAGGATGGAGCTGCATCATCCCCAGGCCTGCCAGTCCCCAGGTGGGACCTGGGAGGAAGCACCCTGACCTGAGTGGTCAGCAGCCGCTCCCTGGGGCCTGTCACCCGGCAAGGCAGCCGGAGGGCAGAGTCTGGAGCCTCCAGGTCAAGGGCTTTGCCCAACCCAGGAAGGCCCCGTTTACCACTCAGGGATGATGCCAGTGGGCGAGCTTGCAACAAGGAAATGTTAGCAGGTTGGTGATGAATGGACCATGGCTAAGCTCTAGCAGGGCCCAGGAGCTCTGGGCAGTGGTCAGGAGAGCCTGGTGCTTGATAGCAGTGATGCTGCTCAGGGCAATGAGCACGGGCGCTCCATGGGCCCTGATTACTGTGGAGCCCAATGGACTCATCTTTCTTCACCAGGGCCTGCATTTGGGTCAGATCCAAGATGGACAGCTCCACTACCCGGCTTGGGGTGTGGGCGGGGGTGTTTGGTGGGCATTTTAACCAGCCATCTTCTGGACCAGAGATGGAAGGATATGGAAGCTTCCATCCCCTGGGCCTTCCTCACTCCCTCCCACACTCCCACTGCAGGAAAGGGAGGCAGGGCTGGACTTCAAACACTTTCAAAGGATGATATTGTTGGGTAACACCCCCAGTAGAAGAAAATGACATCCACTGTGGGGTGAAGAGACAGAGCTGAAACCAGAGCTGTGCTGGCCGTGCTGAGCAGCCAAGGCTCTGTCTTCATAGTCATGCTGGGCGACCCTCAGTACCACCCCCTGCCCTGGGTCCTGGTGAACAGAGACACGGGAGTCTGATGCCAGGCAGGGAGCAACACTCCCACTGCAGTGTATGCGACGCGAGGGACTCACGGGGAGGTGAGAGATCCCCTGGAAGACCTGTAGGACTTGGGGAGTTCGAGGTCCCGGTGGAGGCTGAAAAGGCGTGAAATGGGTGCGAATCCCCCAGTTTAGCTTCGTAGTGACACCCACAGTCCCATTCTCCCCTCTCCACAGCTGCAGCCCTTTGGATCATGAGATCCTAGGTTCTGAGGGTGAGTCATGAAGGCCTAGGAAGCCCCTTTGGCCTCTGCATTTTCTAAAATGAGGAAGCTGAGGTCCAAAATTGTTAAGCCGCATGCCCAAATGCACTGTACTTGGGGCAGAGTTCAAGGGTGCCCAGCTGCCTTGGGACATCTGGGTACTGGGGAAATTTCTGATGCCTCCTCCTGGTTGCAAGAGGTCAGATACATGGCCACAGGGAGAGTTGAGATGGCCTTCAGAACTGGACATGGCCACGCTTTCCTGTCCCTTGCCATGGAGACTCATCTCAAAAAGCTAACCCAAGGCTTGAAAGCTGAACGACGGCATGGGAGGAGTGAATTTCAGAATAAGTGTCTTTTCTAGCGGTGCTTGGCTGTGCACAGCGCCCCACAGCTCAGGGCAGCTGGCCAGGGTGCAGGACACACATCCAGGTTCTCTGTGGTCTCAGCAGGTGGCTGTGCTGAAACCTTCTTACTGTGAGAACAGCCTCTTCCTCCCAACAACCAAGTCGTCAGCACCCGAGGTGTGAGCTCCCTTTTCACAGCCACATGGCTGATTACAGCCAGCAGTTAGTGATGGTTAAAAACAACACAACACAACACAACAAACAAAAAACCATACTGTCATCTTTTTATATAAAGAGAGAACTGAGTCTGCTTTATAGGGAGAGTATCTTATAAAGCGAGACTATTTATGTTTATTCGATACACATCCATGGCTTATAGTTTGAAGGTGTAAAGAGCTATCCAAATACCACAGCAGTAAGAGTGGATGCATATACCTATAAAAGTTGGCCTTGAAAGAATGGTGACAATATGCCACTCCAAAGTATTTCCTATCATTTAATCTTTTACGTCTGTGACCTCAAGGTCATGGAGATAATACATGGGATCTGAACCAGGTGCAGTGGCACACACCTGTAATCCTAGCACTTTGGGAGGCCAAGGCAGGAGGATTACTTGAGCCCAGGAGGTCAAAGCTGCAGTGAGCCAAGACTGCACCATGGCACTCCAGCCTGGGCAACAGAGTGAGACTCCATATTTACAAAAAAAAGATAGTAGTAACAAATGGGATCTGAACTCTGGTTTCTGAATCCACGTCCAATCTGCTGTACTCCATCTTGCCCTATGTCTTGATTGACATTTTCTTGTTAAAAACTGAGACAGACAAGCACAGACTGCCCTGAGAGATGATGCCATCAACCTCATTAGGCATCTGGCAAATACGAATGAAGACCACAGGAAAGTACCATTCCACGCTCTTCAGACTGGTGGAAGTTAGAAAGATCGTTCTAAGTGCTACTGAGAGTGGGGAGCAGCAAGGCCCCTCCTACGTTGTTTGTGGGAACATAAATGGCTTACCCACTTTGGAAAACAATTTGGGACGGTCTCCTGAAACTGAACCTATTCATTCACAGCCCTCGTGAATGAGCAGTTCCACCCCTAGGTGTACGAAATGTGTGCACCATACACTACAGGGCTACTTACAGCAGCTTCATCTGTGCTTATCAAAAACTGCACATAACCTAAGTGTTCACTGACCACAGAGCAAGTAAATTGTAGGAATTCACACAATACAATATTATAAAGCAAGAAAATGAGCAAATGGTAGCTATACAAAGCACAGATAAGTCTCACAAACATAAAACACACTTCATGCTTCCATATACACAAAGTCCCCAAACAGACAAAAGCCACCTGTTTTATTTAGTGAGGTACACCTAGGTGGTAAAACTAAAAAAACAAACACATGAAAAATAACAACAAAAAAAGCAAGGGCGTGATGAACACAAGAGTTCAGGAGGTGGTGCCTCCCAGGAGGCCAGCCAGGCAGACGGGTGTGAGTGCGTGAGGGCGGAGGGGCTCCGGCAATGCCGGGTGCATTTCATTTCTTGACTGGGTTGTGTTTGCTTGATAATCATTCATTAAGTTGTACCTATTTAGTTATGCACTCTTCTGTGTTTTATATTTCACAATAAAAGCAGTATAAAAAGAGAGCTGGTACCAGGAGGAAACAGAGAGCAACCCAGAGGAAACAGAGAGTGCTCTTTGCTTTTGAACCAGGAGTTTCTGCAAAGGCCCCACTTCCTTGAGGCTCCTCAAGAGGCCAGGTTCTGCAGGCGATCCCCTCTCTTCCTGTGCTCCACCAAGCAGTCCCGGCCAGCTCCCGGCAACAGGTAACTGGAAGGTACAGGGACTGACCATGGACACGCAGCCTGAGTAGCCCCCGTGGCAGGTGGCAAGAAACAAGAGCAGGGAAAGGAAACCCACAGGCCCAGCATCTGTAGGTGGCAAAGACCAGAAGGCTCGTGACATTAACCACCAGCAACTGTGAAGTATCCGCTGGCTGCAGGCAGATCCTGGACCAGGGCTATTTTTAATTTCACATAGGAGACAAACTGATTTGGAAGCCTTGCTCCTCCTCCTGGCTGTGTCCTGTTACTGAGAGCTTTGCCCTGGTGGTGGCATCAGCACACCCAGCCAGGCTTATGGCTCCACAGACACCCAGAGCAGGCGTGCACACAGGCAGGGCTCCCGGCTCCTGTCTGGTTTGTCGCCTTCCGCCTTCAAGGTCAACTGGCCTCAGGCTGTTCACAGAAGCCTTTAATATTTTTTCCCAGTAATTGTCTTGGGAGGAGTAAGTGAACAGATTTGTGTTTTGCTATTGCAAAGCCTGAGATTTCCAGGGCTGGAGCTCGAGATGATGCTGAGAAGCTGTCCTAACTGGTTTTGAGACAGTCCTTGACCTGCGGCACGGCTGCTTTCCCAGGGTGGGCAGAGTTGGCCTCTGGGGTGAGCAGGCCTTGTGCCTCACAGATATTAGAACACTATGCAAAGGTGAGGCGTGTTGACTCTGCTGGGGCATGGCCTGGAAGGGCCGGACTCCTCTACTCTCCTGCACCCTCCTGGGGGGACAAAGAATAGACAGAGGTGATGCCCGGGCACCAAGGGGAAAGTGAGGATCCAAGAAGTAGTGAGACACTCAAGGCGGCCTCCCCAGGGCTACTGGGGACACTGCCTGTATCTGCTGTAGACAGAATAGAAAAACCAGGCCCATTCCAGCCCACTAGGTGTTCTCATTTTCCCCTGCCGTTTGTTTGTTTTTTCTCCTTTTTCTCTCAAAGGAGACTTTAATCAGCATCAATGAAGTGATATTGACATCAGATCACAACTCTCTTTGAACTTTCAACTTCAGACAGGTCATGACTCTTTATGATGACCTAGGTCTGCAAAACCACGTGTGTCAAATAAAATGTCATACTTTGATCAGTTACGGCAGCATATGAGAGCACTGCTGGAGCGGAATTTTTGTTGTGGCAAAGGAGGCTTGTGACAGCCAAACAGTCTCATTCATCAATGAACAAGGAGAAGGTTTTTCCTAAGCCGCAAATTCACTTTTGAAATTGAAGTATAGGACAAAAAGTGAGCTGAAACTTGAACAGCCAAAAGTAAGTGGCAAATAAGAGCAATTAAAGTGGGTTTGGCCAAAGGGCCAATGCTAATCTCAGCACGGCAGTGGACAGGGACAGAATCTCAGGCCAGCAGCACAGTGAGCACCTGGATGTGGGATTCCCACCTTAAAGCAAGGGCCTGTGAAGAGGAAATCCCCCTCAACTCTGGAGGAAAGCGTTCCCGGCATTGGATACTCAAGATTCCCACAGATGAATATTAACCAGGCACAAGCTCAGAAAGATCACTGAAAATATAAGGAAGCGTGAGTTATGAGAAAAGGGATAGGGAGGGAAAGAGAGAGGAAAAGATAGAGATTTACATCCTCCAAAACTTTCAGTAGTAGAATAATCAGATATAGAATATAAACTATGAAATGTTTAACAAAATAAAAAATGGAACTATGGAAATTAGCAACCAACAAAATACTCTAAAAATACCCCAGAAATATTTGAAAAACAAACAAACAAACAAACAAATAGAACTGCTAGAAATTTTCTAAAAAATGTAAAAGTTTCTACAAATAGAGGCATTTTCAAAGTTAACTTTATTGGAACCAGTCCAATAATAAAGTATTTGGGCATTTTGCAGGAATTGCAACTGCAAATGTAGTTATAGACCCTCCAATGAACTATGAAAATCTCAAATGATCAGAGTTGTTAACCTAGCCCAGGTAGGTAACAGGTATCTCAAACAGGCTCACACCATATCCCCAGACCAGCAGCATCAGCATCATTTGAGAACTTGGTAGGAATGCAAATGGCTGAGTCCTTATGCAGACCTGTGAATTAAAAACTCAGGGGATGGGAGGCAGAAATCTGTGCTTTTGCCGGCCCTCCAGATGGTTCTCTCTCTCTCTCTTTCACACACACACACACACACACACACACACACACACACACACACACACATTCACTCACTAGCTCATTTGATTACGGGCTCCATGGGTGACCCTGCAGGATAAACCAATGAACAATAAGAATAGATAGTCCAGAGAAGTTTGTACCCCATTTTTTTATGCAGTTGAGGACCAGAAGATGCAGTGATTCTGGCTCTCTAAGAAAAAGGGTTGTGTCCATCAGAATCAGGGGTGTGCAAATCAGAGCCATACAGCCCTCATCCAGGAGCAGGCCCTGGGTGGGACCCAGCTTGGGGACACTAGATAACATACTTGTCACCTTGAACATCAGAACAACACCTCTCACCAGTGTCCATACCCTTCACCTCCCCACCCCAGCATGTGGCTTGCATGGCAGGTGACGCCTTGCTTTGGAAACAGGTGTTATTAATCCTTTGCAGTGCAAGTGGGACTCAGTATAAGGGAGTCATAAAAAATTTATTTACGTATATCCCATTTCTCTGAGAAATTGAGACAGTTCCTAAGGACATACACTTTAGTATTCTATATGACCAGGAAACAACCCTAAATTAGGATAAAGCATGGGAAATGGATGCAGTACTTTAAGTTGGGCTCCACAGGTTGTGCACAGGTCCACAGGAGATGATATGCAGCTGTGGTTCTCAAGTAAGAGTGTGTATGTGTGTGTGTGTGTGTGTGTGTGAGAGAGAGAGAGAGAGAGAGAGAGAGAGAGATGGCAGCGTGGAGGGGGAAGAAGTGAGAGGATGGGACTGTGTGCAGATGTTAGGGAAAGGAAGGGGAGAAGAGAGGTGGAGACAACGAGTGTGTCTTACTGCACCTGGAACTTGGCTAGTACAAAAGGGATGACTCAAAGATTACACTGCTTATTTCTTCTCAAAAGGGACAGGGGAAAGAAGGTCAGGAGGCCACATGAATTTCAGCTGCAGAGCACACAACAAGCCACACAGGGATTCGATGGTGGCATGGGGGCCGGGAACGGGTGGCTACCAAGGCCTCTGAGGGCAAATTGCACTCGCAGTTGGTCTGTGCTCTGAGGGCTTTCTGCGCTATCTTTTTATCCTGTCCTGCACACTTGGAACAAGGGCTTCCTGCTGATTGTTTTAACTAATGTATTGAAGAGCTGTCATGGAAAGGAGCACTTCTAGGGTCCCAAGAGATCATGTACAGCAACTGTGGCCTGAGTAGAGTACATCAGGCCCACTTAGCTGCAGGGGACAGTGATGTTCTTGCAACTTTAGGACCCACCAAACCTGTAGGCTTCCCACCCTCCTCACTCACTCTTCAACATGCGTGTCTCTCAGATTGCTGAGGCTCACAACCTCCTGGGCTTCCTCTCCGACTCAGTTTCTCTCCAGACATCTGCAAACTACTGGGCCTGATCACAGCCCTGCTCTCCAGATGCCTCTCCTGCTGTGAGCCCTCAGAGCAGCTGCCCTGTTTCATGCTGCATACTCAGGGCAGCCAAGCAGTCAGGGTCTCTCTTAACACCCCATGGTGTGGCCTGGGGCAGCCACGCGCCACTCCCTCCACCACCCGGCCAGTCTGCCTCCATCCAGGAAAACTCTGCCACCATCCATAGAATCTCAGGGCACCAGAATGGTCTCAGGGCACCACGTGACTGTGACCATGACATGATGCTGTCTCCTGGGGCTCGGACTGGGGCTCTGGAGATGTCCGGGCTCCTGAACGCCCACTCGGCATCCACTGCTTCACTTCCCTCCCTCTCCCGCAGGCATCCAGGCCTGCCCTGGCCTCCACACCCATGCTACCCCTGAATCTCTTGCGGCCTTGCTTTTGTTGCCTCTGCCTGGTGAGGTGTCAAGCTCTGCCAAACCAAGTCAGCCCACTTGCTCTGACGGCCACTTCCCAGTTCCTACAGTTAGCGACACACAAGATGATCATCCAGCCTGGGCACCTGAGACAGGCCCGATGACCCATGCTGTCCCTCCTCCTATCCAAGTAGTGGCCTCCGTTCAAGTTAGCAGCCAGAATGTTCCTTTACCCAGAGAAATTTTTCCCACCAAGACGATGTTCTAGGTGCTGGGTTGCACTTGTGAAGGCAGCAGCCCAATCTCTGCCCTTGTGCATCCAGAGCAAGTGGGGGTGGGGACAATAAACAAGTAAATGAAAACAAAATAAAGATCATGCTGGGTAGGCACAGTGTCGTGGTGAAGAGGACCTACTGCCAAGCACCGCAGACTCTGCAGCCCGTCAGCTTGCATTTATCATCTTCCCCCTGCAGTCAAAGTCCGGTGAGGGCAGGGAATAAGGTCTGACTTAGTCCCCACAGTATCCAAGTCCTATCACAATGCCTGCTGCATGTCTGGTTGAAAACATGTCTATTTTGTTGAATGAATGACTATTTTTTAACTTTTTTTTTTTTTTTTTTACACAGTACATTTCTAAAGTCAGAAGGTAGAAACTGTAGTTAAAATGGAATTGGTGACTTACTGGTTGGACGACTCTGTCCACAGATCTGAAATACTACCTTTTATTTTTAACATTAACTGAGCTATTTGGAGAGCAGCCACTTACGTGTCTTAAAGGTCACCTTGGACTTATTCTTGGCTTTGTAAGATTTACAAGGACTCTTAGCCAAAAACAATAAAATATTTACCTGGATACTAAACGCAAAGAAAACGACACTTCCATCTTTAAAATTTTGCCCAGCATGGACTCTTCAGAGCATTTCCATCCTAAGATCATTTATAAGATGAAATGAAGGACACATCCCATTACATTTTAGCAGAGTAACGTGTGTGGGAGAATTGGCTGTGCACAATGGCAATAAACCACATTGTGTGAACCAAGTGGATGAGGGTCAGAGATGAGTTGATCACAGCCTCCTCCAGACCAAGAGGAGCCCAGCAATGTGACTGCATGGCCGTAGGTTTTGCACAGATTGTAAAAGATATTTTAGTCACAGCCAGGGAAGATCACTCTGTTCTACTTTAACCTCCCCTCCCAAATTTGACAAGGATTCTAAAAATGTACATGCTATTACTAATAATGAAGTGTGAACCTAGAGGAAGGAGTGAATAGTCTCTTTTTCTATATATAGACAAATATATTAATAAATTATTGTTGAACTAAGATGCAGTCAAACACAGTGAAATCAAGGACATGGAGGAAATAAAAGGCGTTACAGAGACGTGTCAGGCAATTAAGTAAAATATGACATTATCTTTTCTAAATTTTGTATGCTTGTAGTATTTACTAGCCTTTAAAAAATTCTAATTTATTGAATTTTTTTCTTAGTCTAGAAAATATGCTCTATTGTATGCCTAATTTTATATTTTTTCAAAAATAAGAGGGTCTTCAAATTGTGTATGCTTCGGACCCCTCAATCCTGGATCCTCCCTTTTGGGGAAGGGATATATAATTTTTGGAAAGTAAGCTTTGTTTCCTTTTTCTAACAAATTCATTTTTCACAGACAGCTGTGACTAGCTTCTCAAAATAGCAACCTGTGCTGTCATACAAGGCCTCTGGGGGCAGGGGCTCTCCCTCCCCACTCAGCACCTCTCCCTAGACTTAGTCCCTGATGTCACCAACGAGGCAGCACTCTGACCCTCACCCACCGAATGTGGACTGGAGGACTCCCCCTCTAGTGCTCGCTTCTAGCCAGCTAGACCCCAGACAAGGGCAGGGCCGCTATGGCAAAGGCCAGGTGATGAACATCACCTCCAGAAACGCCACAGGCGACTGCGATGGACAACCACTGGCCCATACTGCCCAACCCCTCCACGAACAGCCTCTGTCTATATTCGTGATTCTTCAAGCACATGTGCAAAGGCCCTGTAACTACCTTCTCAGAGTCACTCCTGAAAGGTGTGGGTTAGCTGTGTGGACAGGACACAAGAGAGGGGAAAGCTGATGGACACCTCTGTGTATTCTGAGATTTCACACGGACATGGACATCCCCGGGTGCTGCACCTTGCACGGGGAATAGGGAGGGGCCCATGGTTGTGGAGTCTCTGGAGATGGATTTGGTTGCTGGCTGCTGTTTCTGCTTAGCCGCAGACAACATCAGGGACCTGGTTTTGCCTTCCAGCCTTGGACAAGCTCCTCCACAGCTGAGTTCTTCTTTGAAAAACAAGAAATTTCGCCCCCGTAAGTGGTAAATGCCCTCTGGCTCAGGTGTACTGTCACTGTAAGTGGATTTCACGTATAGTTCCTGAGGAGAGAAAACTGGGAGCCGAGTTGGACAGCATCTCCCAGACGTAATCTGCTTCTATCATCTGCATTTTGAACTGCATTACCGAGGATTTATAATCTGATCTAGCTCTCTGAAATATGTTGCCTTACCCTCAGTGTTTTCAAGGTCTGTTGGAGCAAAGGCATTTTGCGATGGCCATGGAGGGTGCATGTGTTTCAGGAATTCTTTTGTTTTTTTTTACCTTTTAGTCCAGTTCTTACTAATGCCGCTTTCCACATAAAGCGATTCTCAGGCTGAAATGCTGGCATCTGAATGGTGGAGACCGCATATTGGTACTCACGATGGAAGTGTGAAGAGTAATTGCTGGGATTTTGTTTACCCGTATTATCCACCAAACTAGTAAAATCCTGTTAGTTTATGGCTTGCAATGCAAAAATAAACTTCCAACCCCCTCTGTGAAATAATAATAATAATTTTTTTTTTTGAGATAGAGTCTTGCTCTGTTGCCCAGGCTGGAGTGCAGTGATGTGATCTCGGCTCACTGCAACCTCCGCCTCCTGGGTTCAAGCAGTTCTCCTGCCTCAGCCTCCTGAGTAGCTGGGACTACAGGCACGCGTCACTACATCCAGCTAATTCTTGTATTGTTAGTAGAGACAGGGTTTCACCATGTTAGTCAGGATGGTCTCGATATCTTGACCGTGTGATTGCCCGCCTCCGCCTCCCAAAGTGCTGGGATTACAGGCATGAGCCACCGTGCCTGGCAGAAATAATTATTCTTTATGTAAGTCTGTCACTTCATAAAAGCAAAAGCTTAGTGTGAATCCTTTTATGGCCAGACAGTGACTCTCACTGTATATATTCACAGCCACAGAGTGGAAACAAACACCTACGGCAGACTGAAGAACAGAAGGGAAGGATAAGGGAGACCTGCCTGGTTTTCCCACCTGCAGAAGAATGACTCACCTGCAGAGGCCACGGTACACCTGTGATGCAGGGACGGGAAGAGTTTGCATGGAGGACCTGACATTCAGTGTATGTTACTGATGCATCCAAGTGTAGTCCAGGTCACTGTAGCGGGAGGGGGATGAAGTTGCTTCATTCAGTGCCAAGCACCATGCAGAGGGCCTTCAGTTTATGATACTCTATAACCCTGAATGACTCTGAGAGTCAGAGATGACATTAAAGCTATTTTACAGACAATAAAGCTATTTTACAGACAAAGAAATGAAGGAGACAGATCACTGAGTAAGTTGCTCAAGGTCCCATAGCTGGTGATACGGTGGAGCCAGCATTTGGGGCCAGGCAACCCGAACGATATGTTGTTAACAGTCCACACGGCCTCCTACCCAGAGAAAGCAAATCTTACAAACCATGGAGTGCACAGTGTCATGTTTTTATATTTCTATATCTATTGCTGTGTCCCTGCATCTATCCATCAGTAATGATTTAAGAGGAGGTAGAAAGGTGCAAGAATCCCCATTCCTTCCCCAACACAGACAGGTGTGGGGCTGTCCCCACACAGAACTGCAGTGGTATGACTACATGTCAGGAAGTGGAAAGCAAAAACGAGCAGGGAGATGGAGAATGGGTCCAAACAATTCATTGATTTAGGCGACAGGCATTCATTGAACACCTCCTAAGGGCCAGCCCACAGGCCTGTACAGGACCCAGGTCAAAGCACAGTGGGTGGGGTGGACAGGAGATCAGAACGGAGACAAGCTGACTGATGCTCAGGCATGAGAAAGTGAAGGCCCTGAAATCACAATGAAGAAATCAACACATTTGGTTTGCAAATACATGAACACGCACACCTCCCTACAGCAAACCGGTGTAGACAGGCAGAGCCCACCGAATGTCAGCTGACCCTGGCCCTTTGCTTCCTAAAGACAGCCCCCCAACTCGCCCAAAGTAGGGTCCTCCCAGTGCCGTGAGTGCTCTGCAACCTGGCCCCCAACTCCACCCTTCTCCATTCACTCTGTGCCAGTGACACTGGCCTCTGTGGGTGCCCAGGTCCCCAGGCACACTCCTTCCACAGGGCATTTGAATGTGCCATTCCCTGGGCAGGGATGTGTCCTCGCTGCCTTCAGGCCTCTTCTCAGTGGCCTCCCTCACAGCAAGGCCCATCCTCTCCACGCAGCAGAAACAAGCCCCAGCATCCCGACCCCAGTACGCTCTACACCCTTACTTAAATGCAGTCTTTCCCATTGTTCAGTGTCCTTTCTCCCACTGAAATGCAGGCTCCACAAGGGCAGGGGCTTGCTGATTGACTTCTCCCTTCCCAAAGTCCAGAATGGTGCCTGGCACTTAGTGCTTCAAGCAACTACAGACTCCAGTAACGTTGGTCCATGGATGGATTAGCTGACATGATGGTTGGAAAGCAGACATGGGCACATTCTTTAGGAGAATCTAAATGAGGGCCCAAGAAGAACGGTGGGAGAAAAACAGCCGCTGGCTCAGTGAGGACATCCAGCAGTGACTGGAATCTAGTTCTCACTCCAAAGACCTTGTGCTGTGGCTATTCGTTGCAAATAATGGACTTTCATAAAACTGTCTGCAAGTAGGGCAGATTTGGATGATTCAAAACCAGGTGTGGGACTTCCTGCAGCGTTGGCCTGACCCCACAGGGGAGTGAAGGACAGACTCCCGCAGTGGATCAGGAGCTGACGCACTCACACCGAAACGGCAGCCACAGCATCTGGTGATGGTTCACAAGAGTTCCCTGGAGGCTTTTAGCTCTATTTCCCATGAAAGAAACACACAAAGAAACACTTCCAAAGATGAAAGAATCTGGACCAACATCTAGGCAACCTGGACTTGGGAGACATTGCATTCAGGGATGCACACTGTGCCCCATGCTGGAAGCATGGTAGATTTGGACTGTATTCAGTACAGTGGCAAATTCTCCATGCTCTCCACAAGCATACACAACCATATTCAAACACTCACAGGATAACACACCCCCTACACTGCAACAAGGAATGTTTACACACTTGGCAATAGCTAAGAACCCCAGCCAGGTTCTGTAGGAGATGAAAGGTTGTCATGAGGTGAAATTGCCAGATGGTAAAGCCTTCCAGGATATTTCCTCACATTTTCTCTGTTAAAAACACCGTAAGATACCCTGACAAGGAGACTTTCCTGGTCCTCATGATGGAGAAAGAGCATTGAAGAGAGAAGAAAAGCTACACCGGTGATGACCACATGTACTGTGCTGTGTACATGGTGTGCGTTTTCACTGAATCCTCAAGACGGTCACAGACCCAGAGGAGCAGAGCCTGAGAAAGTTCCCCTTGGCCTAACGTTCTTCAACCATCATGGGAACATGGGTTCTGAAGCTAGGTCTTGCTGCTCAGGTTTAGCTCTACTCTTCGCTCTCACTAATACCCTGCCTGATGCCAGGCCTGGGCATGGGGTGCTATGCACTGCCAGTCCACAGGTGAGCCCTGCAGGTGTGAAGGGAGCACAGGAAGGTGGGGGACTGAGCTGTGGACAACACAAGGGAGAAAGCCTTGGAAGCTATTATCTGGGAGGTTGGCGATTATGGGGTGATAACTGGGCAACTGCAATATAAGGTAGAATAGGAACCCAGGAGAAGAGGACAGCTAAGGAGGGGGCACTTGGTGAAAATGCAGAAGCCCAGACTCCTTTCCCACAGGCCCATGCCTGGTTAGCTCTGACTCCAGCTGAATAGGAAGCACAGCAAGTTTGAGACTCTCTTGCATAAACCATAAGCCCCAGTGTCAGGTGCATGTGCTGTGAGGACACGAGATGTCAGTCTGCACAGGGCAGATAGAGAACAAGGTATGTTCGGCAAATAAGAGCTTTACCTCCCAGCCTTCCGCATGGGGTTTATACACGTCCCCTGGAAAGGAAGGAGAGAGCAGAAATCATGGCCATGAAGGGTGCAACTACTGTTTTCAGGAACAGACAACTCTGAATAAAGAAATGGCTTTGTGGCTGAAGAGGCTATGAGCAGGCTTCTTAACCAGCAGGAAGCTGGCCAACCTCATCGTGCGGATTATGCTATTTTGGGCTGACTTCATATGCCAAGATGCTATGTGCATGGCTCCATGACATTCATGTTGGAAATTACTGCTGAGAAGATGGTAAGAGGCCAAACCTCAGCAAAAACAGCCATAGGTGCCTCCAGTGAGGGGCAATGTCTTCCCTCCCCACAGCGTTCTGCTGCTGCGTGGGGCTGCATCCCAATAAAGACTATCGCTGTAGGCACCGCCGCGTGGCAACCTGGGCCACTCTTCCTTCTTCTTTTTTTTTTTTTTTTAATAGTATTGTGGTCAATTTCTTTTCTCCTCTTTTTTCCTTCTTTTGAGACAGGGTCTCACTATGTTGCCTCAAACCATAGTGAGATCACAGTGAGGATCAAGTGATCCTCTTGCCAGGAGTAGCTGGGACTACAGGTGCGTGCCACTGCACTCAGCTAAGATCATTTTTGAAATACAAGGTATGACAGTCAAGTCTGAGGAAATTCCTTTGACTAGATGGACATGCAGAGAAAACACTTCTAAATCCAGGAAAAGTTTACAAAGTCAGCTGGGGATTCGCCAATTGCCAAACCATGAGGCTGCATCGCTGGTTCTGGTTATGCTTCCAAGGTAAGCACCTCTGTAAGGACACTGAGAGGTGACCAGGGGATCATTTCCCCCAGAGACAGCCGCCCCACTGAGCCACCTTGACCAGGCACCCTCGAAGGAACAAGGTCGACATCTCCCAAAGACAGTTCTTTACCTTCTCTGGACAACTGACTGACCACGTTGGCCTGTATCTCAGAACCTTCTACAATTTAGATTTACACTGAACCAGTGAGGATAACAAACAGAACCCAGGATTCAGACAGACCCTCTAATGATTGTGGGCCTAAGGCTGAAGCCCACAAACCCGCACTCACCACTCATGGACGCTACTCCCAGGAAACTTTCCTGAACATCTTTCGTGTTAGCATCTTGTTTCATGTAAAAATAGAAGTAAAGTCTGAGATCAAGGGGGTAGTTTGAGTGAAAAAAACTGCAGTATTTTAATTTCAGTTGGATAACCACAGAATTTGCTATGCATCCTATAATTTGCCATTAAAAGGAGAATATGGGGCTGAATCACATTTTCTTTAAACGTTGTGTCCCTCGGTGCCCAAAAAGAGTGTTCATTTTAGAGTTAGACTGGGCAAAATAAACACTGGGTCACAGGTGATAGCTTTAGTTAGAAATGTCTTTAGGACAGGCCAGCATGCATGTTGTCAAACGACAATGTATGGCCCCTTCCCAGGGTCATGTGAGGCCAGTCACAGGGAAGCTGAATTATTCCCAATTGTCCCCACAGGCCTGGTGGCAGGAGGTGAGGGGGAAGGCACAATACTCACAGGAACTTTCCGTTTGTCTTTGATCCTATCAGGACAATTTGCTCAGACTCTTCTCGAGAGATTTTTCCATGGAACCAAGGCATTTTTTCATGGGCTGTGGTGGCGATCAGCTTCTCCAGCTGAGGCTTCTGGCTGATGATGGCCTGCTCCAGAGCCTGACCCTGCCACGTGGAGAGCAGAGCAGAGTGAACCACACCGAGGAAAAATGAAAATGATGCAGAAGGCATTTCCAGTCTGTCTCGAGTCCTGGCATGGTAAAACAGGATCAAACCTTATTCACTCATTCATGCAGTAAATAAAACCAGAAAGATCTTTACACATTACTTAAGTACTTTCAAGTGTATAAATAAAAAGAATATGGCTGGGCACAGTGGTTCACACTTGTAATGCCAGCATTTTGGGAGGCCAAGGTGGGTGGATCACTTGAGGTCAGGAGTTCGAGAGCAGCCTGGCCAGCATGGTGAAACTCCATCTCTACTAAAAATACAAAAATTAGCCAGGTGTGGTGGCACGTGCCTGTAATCCCAGCTACTTGAGAGGCTGAGGCAGGAGAATCGCTTGAACCTGGGAGGCAGAGGTTGCATTGAGCTGAGATCATGCCACTGCACTCCAGCCTGGGTGACAGAGCAAGACTCTGTCTCAAAAAATAAAAAATAAAATAAAATAAAACATACATATCCTTTGCTGTGGCAATCCCAACCCTTTCAAAGTTTATCCTGCAGACATTGCATATGAGCATAGTATACGATAGGTCTAAAGCAATGTTGTTAGCAGCGTTTATTCATAAACAGCAAATGTGTTCATCAATAGGTACTAATTAAATAAATTACGGTGCATAGCAGGTGACACCAGATAGCCAAAGAACAGGTGATGCAGCTTCATGAGTGTTGACACAGAAAGTTCTGCAAGAGATATTAGGAAGCCATAAAATCAAGTGCCTATCAGTGTGTCTAGTAGGACCTTGTCAGATAAATAGAAACCAGTCAACACCTATCAATGCCTCTCTGAAAAGGCCCTCCATGCACTGGGTAACGGTGGTTCCCTGTGGTGGAGAAACCCACATTGCTGGCACAAAGGGGCCCACCCTCTCAGCTGTGGCTGTGAAAGGGGAAAGACTCGTATTAGAGAGAGGCACTTTTTGGTCAAAGTTGATGCTTCAGGAGGTGGTTGTGTTATTTGGGCACACCGGGTACATAGGCATAGGTGTTGCATGTAGCCAGGAAGTCTGTGTGGGGTCACAGGGCCCCCTGGGTCCAGGGAGCAGGACCAGCTGTGGCGCACCTGCAGGTTCCATGTCTGCTTCACATATTCCCTGATGAGGTTTTCCTTCAAGTCCTCAAAGGGCCCAGTCTTGGGCTGCACCCCCTGGGGCCGGTTGAAGGGCTTCTTCAGGAGGCAGACCAGGCCATCAGACTCCTGCGAGTGGTAGTGGCAGAGGTCGGCGGGGCTGGCGTGGGTCCTGCCGCCGGCGATGGCGTAGGTGCCGTTCAGCTCCCGCTCGATGGTGTAGTGGTGTGCCTTCCTCCCGTGCGCCACGGACAGGGCGAAGCCGCCCAGGTAGTTGCGGCTCTGGCGCAGCAAATAGAGCCCATCGCTCATGCCCCCCTGGACCAGGTAATCTTCTGCCTCCTCCCGGGTGATGTTGCCGAAAAAGAAGGGCAGGTGGTTGGCGTTGTCAGCCATGCCGCTGCTCGCCATGCTTCAGAGGCCGGAGGGCACACGCCTACGCAGGTGTCCCCCTGGGCAAGACAGAGACAGAGAACTTTGGTGAGGAACCCACGTGGCAGGGAACATTTGCTAAAACCACCCAAACTCTTTCAAAGCGGAGACAAACCCTTCCAGCTCTGAACAGACACTTCCCTCTTTGGCCCTCCCAACACACAGTTGTCTTTCTGTTCACATCATTACAGTTTCCAGCATGCCTTCTAACTAAGCTAAAATCAGAGTATTTGATGGAAGTGACCAAATTAAATAATTATTTTTTTGTCGGCGGGGTGGGGAAGGACAAAGAATTCTAAAAATAAACATGCCACAAAGAGAAGCAAACAGAAGGGCTATTGCAAAACAGGACTCTCGGGCTGACCCTAAGGGTCCCAGCGCACACAGGAGGCAGAGTCTACATGAGCACAAACCACCTGCTCCTGCTGAGTCCAGACAACGTTAGAGAAGTCCCGCTCCTCATCACAGCGTCCAAGGAGGACGCTACCACCGCCTCACCCACCTGGGCTGCCAGACCCTGCCTGGAGCCGTCAGTCACACGCTGCTGCTGAGCCCCAGAGGTGAAGTGAGGCCACGTTGAGGGCCCACACGGAACTGTGACTTGCGGTCACCACAAGGCCTTCCCACCTTCAGCCCAGGGCTATGACAGCAACAAGCCACTGCCTGAGACATGAAGAGTGACACCCTCCCAGCTCCCGAGGCCTGGGGCCCATAGGCTGTCCTCTCCCCACTTCTCCAGACCACTTCCTGGGCAACTCCACTTCCCATCTGCAGGGCTCGTGTTAAAGAGATAGTGCCTGTTCCCAGGCCACGAGGACATCTGACATAGGAGAGACACTGCTTGCAGTAAATAAATACATTTCAGAAGCAAAAAGGAAGGCGGCCAATGCATATTTAACATGGAGAGTATTTCCTCTCAATCATAGTTGTAAATGAGAAGGATACATATTGCCAGCCCCAAAAGTATCCAACAAGGCACATTTTAACCAAAAGGGGCTCGTCATGAATGGAAAATTATCTAGATGACTCCATCCATTCATCCAGGGAACAAAGTGCATGCCCCTCATGGTCCGCACACACACCCCACCCCCCCCATACCACATGCATACCACATGCACGCCACACACACTACGAACACATACCACACCTGCACTACACACACACCATGCCCTACACGCACACTATACGCATCACACACACCAAACACACAAACTGCACACACACCACACACACAAAACACACTACACACATCACACACTACACTACATACACACTACACACACAAAGCATACACAAAACACACACCACTACATGCACAATACACATATCACATACACTACACACATCACACACTGCACACACAACACACACAAATTACATACACACCACACACAACACACACAAACTACATGCACACCACACACACAATATACACAACACATGCTACACTACACACTACACATACAAAACACACACAAAACACACCACACAACTACATGCACACTACACGTCACACACACCACACACACACAAACTACATACACACTACACACACAAAGCACACACTGCACACATACCACACACAAACTACATACACACTACACACTACACACTACACACATCACACATACTACACACATATCACAAACTACATACACATCACACACACCATAATATACACAACACATGCTACACTACACACTACACATACAAAACACACACAAAACACACAACTATATGCACACTACACATGTCACACACACCACACACACACAAACTACATACACACTACACACACAAAGCACACACTGCACACATACCACACACAAACTACATACACACTACACACGCAACACATTACACATATCTCACACACACTGCACACACGCCACACACAAACTACACACACACTACACACACATTTCACAGGTAACACACTACACACACCACACACACACCACATACAAACTACATACATACTACACACAAAACACTACATGCAACACACAAAACAGTACATACACACTACACACAGAAAACACACACAAACCACACCACACCACTACATGCACACTATACACATCACACACACTGCACACACACCACACACAAACTACATGCATGCCACACACACACCATAGTACACACTACACACACAAAACACACACGTGAAGCACACCACACCACAGACCCCGCACCACGATGATGTGAAGTGGCTTCTTCTCAACATGCACTATCCTACGAGGGGCTACAACAGGTAAGAGCGTCAGCCTGACACAGGCAACAGAGTTCTCCCCAGATGGTGTCCTCAAGTCAGTACTCCTGGGCGAGCCCCTAATGAGGCATGGGTTTTATTATAATATGAGGGTATTCATCATCATTTCCTGGCTTGCCTCTCACAGCAGTTGACTATCAGTGACTTTTCTTTGCCCAGCAAGTTTCTAAAATTTCATCTCTTAGCAAGGTGTTTTTGTTTTTTAAAGTATATCTACATTACTTTGGAGTCTAAGAAGGCTGTTAACAGAAAGACGCCTCTGGAAACACAGTGTGCCGATGAGTCTCTTGGAAGAAATACTTCTCTTTCGACTGCTTTCCCCTTTCTACAATGCTTTGGTTGAAGGTCAGTCACTGCCCCCAGCCTGCCTTTCTCGCGCTCCTCCCTTTTCCTGCAGTGGGTCTTCTCAGGCCTCCAACCCCATATCCATTGTTTCCCCTGCAGCCCAGCAGGTCTCACACTTCCACGTGGCCTGGGGGCTCTGATACACCCAGGGACTGGGACGCTGCTGTTCCTGCAATCCTGATGATGCGGATGCCAGGTTCTGACACCATCTGAGACCAGGCTCTCCATTTTCTCTGCCTTCCCTGCCCAGGCAGTGCCCCAGCCAGGAACCCAGGAGTCCTCCGCAGGCCTTGCATTCTCTAAGGTTCATTTTCCAAGCGCCCCTGGTGCATGCTCCTTACTGCCTGTATCCATGACCCCTGCCTGGCTTAACCCTGTCCTTTCCACTGCTGCCCTTCACCCCTCACCTTCTGCCCTCCAGCTTCCTGATGCCTCCCTCTCCAGCTGTCTGGTCCTCCCTCAAAGCACACAACAGCCCTCCCTGCCTCTTCCAACATGCCCAGTCCACAGACCACACTGGACAGCACTGGGATGCTGTGGCTTCCCCTTCTTGTCCTCACCACATGTGCTTTCTGCTGACGCACACAGCTCTTCCTCCTGGCCATCTAGGTCATCCTTGCAGACCCAGCTCAAATACCCCTGTTGCTGTGTACCTGGCCCTGATGCTTGTGTCCCCTCTGCGGGGCCCAGGTTACTTTTTATGTAGTTGCAGAACAGCAGACTGCACCATCAGCTCCAACTGAGACAGTAATTTTGTAAGAACAAAATTGTAAATAAAATGTGAGCAAATACTTTTTAACTTATATAAATCTTAACATAGCTACTATTTTTAAAATTCATTGGCTTGTCACTAATCATTACATGGGTGCTGGCACTTTGGCATGAATCCCATATAGAAGTGAATGGAAAGGAAGTGAGACAGGCTGTGGCCAGGTCTCGGGGAGCATCTGCAGACCCGGAGCAACCTCCAGGCACATGCCAGGGACACTGTGTGGCTCTGATGGTGCATTGCAGGTACATTCCCAAGCAGGCGGCAGAAGAATGTGTTACACTGTGTCAGCACCGATGTGGCTGATGGCCCTTTTCTGGCCATGTGACTTCCTGTGCTGGAGTTGACCTGGGCGTGTTGGTGGTGATGGTTTGGGCAGAATCACTGGTTCACTGCAAGGACAGCTTATGGCACATTTTTGGGCTATTTAATTGGGGGAATAAACAGTGTCCATGGTGTTCCTGTGCCTATCTTCTCAGGACTGACACCCGCCGGCACCCACCCGGGGCCTTGTCCTGGTCTCCAACCTCCTCTTTCTCAGGTCACCTTGGCAGGAGTTGGCCATCTCCATTCCAGCCACTGCCCACAGTGGCCCAGGCTGCTGTTCTCAGCTCCACTTTTCAGATATCAGCTCTCAGTCAGTATGGCAAATCCAGAGAGTCTCACTTTTCACCCAGCCGTAGTCTTGTCCACAGCTGTGGCATCTCTGCCACTCCCACCAACTGAGACAGGGACAGAGCCTGCGACTTCCCCTTGTATGCATTCCTCCTGCACACACAGACTCAGCCCTTCCCGCCTGATGCTTCTGCCAACTCACAATGCTTAACTCTGACTGCAGGAACAGCCCACCGCTCAAATTCTCTTTAGCATTTCCAGGGATCATCTTCTTCTCAATAGTGTTTAGAACTTGCTCCCCAGTTTTTCTTAATTCAACATTCCCAGTTATTTTTTTTCCACATGTGAAACTACTTCATTCCAAAGCACAAAACTGCGAAACAAACCAGGCCCTTTGGCTCCTCCTTAACTCCACCTGTACCCCTCAGCCTGCTGGGTCTGGCACGTCAATGCACACCTGGGCAGGTAGCGGTTCAGCAAGGAGGGTTTTCAGGTGTCAGGTGAGCTGAAAACACTGCAAATCCCTTGCTCTTTTAAGACCTTTTTTTGTGACACAAGTTAAATGTGCACTTAGTAGTAGAAAGGTGTTTTTTGACATGAAATAATCTTTTGTAATGTCCTGGGCCGCATACCTCCCTTCCCTGCCTAATTTTTCTCTGCAGCATATCTCCATAAGGCAGCAGTCCTCTAAATCATGATTCACTGTTGAGTTTGAGTATTGTCTTATTCTTCCCACCAGACGGCCAGCTCTGGAGGCGAGAATAGGATGACCTTGTTCACTGCCATATCACCATGCCTGGAACAGCTCCCGGTGCAGGAGAACTCATCAAAAATATTTGTTGGTTAACAGGTATTTGTTGCTCTTCACTGAGCTCCTGATCTGCATATCTGCTTATCTGACATCCCCCCTTGGATGTGTAGCAGACAAGTTGACCTCCACATACTCCAGATGAGGCTTTTGACTCCTCATGTCACTCCCTCAGCAAACCTATTCCTTCCTCAGTCTCTCCTAATTGAGGAAGTGACACTGAGCACCACAGTTGCTGAGGATGAGACCCTAGTGGCTTTCAGGAGTCTCCCCTGTCACCAAGTCAGAAAGGAACGTGCTTTCTACCAGAAGCATTGGCCACTCACACTGATGCAGGGAAGCCAGGAGCTTGCGCAGGAGCTGAGCTCCATCTGATGCAGTCACAGGGATGGAGAATCTCGAAGCAGGTTAGATGAGCTGGTCTCCAGGGTCCTCCCAGTAGCTTTTCTTTAAAATTTATTCCCAAGCCATCGTGTGTCCCTATAGCCCCGATGCTGTCCTTATGAAAGCCACCACCATCTCTCAGGTGATGGAAGTCTCACCTGGTCCTTCCTTTCCTTGCTGACCATTCCCTACCCCTGAAGGTGGAGTGAGGCTCCCAAGGGACCTCTCCATCACATCGCAAATCTTCATCCCTCTTCCACAAGGCTCTCCTTGAACAGGCCTGAGACCTGCAACCTCACCTTGCTCCCTATCTCCACCACACTGTGCTTCTGCCTCCGGGTGGAGGCCTCTCCTGCCTCCTGCTTGGCTTCCTCCTTCTCAGGCCTGTACTCAAAGAGCTGCATCATGATGATCCAGTCTCAGGTGCTGCTTCGGCCTACCTCGGCCACCCCCACACATAGTTAACTTCTCAAAAGCATCTATTACCTTTGTAGCAATAACACAAAACTGCCCTTGCCCTAAAATGTGAGCACCAAAGGTCTGGAGATTTCACTGCCTTGCTCAGGCTTCAGGGTTTAACCAGAGGCTGGCAAAATCCTGCTCAGTGGAAACATGCTGCTCTTTGCTTTTTAGGGTTTCCACAAGGAATATACAACTGACCTTTGAACAATGTGGGGATGCTGACCACCCCCCCATGTAGTAAAAATTCCTGTATGACTTTTGACTCCCCCAAAACTTAACTAATAGTCTACTGTTGACCAGAAGGCTTACCTGTAACATAAATAATTGATTAACACATATTTTGCATATTATATGTATCATATACGATATTCTTATAGTGAGGTAAGCTAGAGAAAAAAATGTCATTAAGAAAATCATAAGGAATAGGATATATATTTACAATACTGTACTGTATTTATCAGTGCCATACATTTATTGTCATCTGTTTACAAGATGACTCATCCATCTGGAATGGCAGGCAACTGTGGCTACAGTCCTCCATCTGCAAGCCTCATCAAGCAATTCAGCTTTTTCTTATAATGTCATGATTTCTTGAGAGCACTTCCAGCCTCACTGTGACCCTTTATAGGGGACCCATGGCGTTATTCAAGTTGTATGGTATTGCACTAAACATGAAAAATACTTGAAAACGGCAAGAAATCACTTATTAAAGATCACTTTTTACTGCAAATATGCAATTTACTGGAGAGATGAACTGCTCATGCAGAGATGATGAGCACCATACAGTGATTTAGGCGAGTACTTGCAACTCTCAAGCTCATCACAATAGCAACAGGAAGTGGCTATGAAATGATTACAGCAGTACAGTGTGTACTGCAGTTAATTTTATGCAGTTATGATTTAATACTGCATCTTTATATTTATTTACCTTTTCCTTGACTGTGAATGGCACCATATAAGGTCTATAAGTGTTTGTGTGTAAGTTTTGATAGATTTTAATTTTAATAATAGATTTGTATATATGTTACGGTAGTAAATGAAAAAATAGACTACATATATTTTGTGCATTCAATATATACTTAACTTTTTCTTAACAGTTTTTATATTTCTGGGCTATGGAGTTAAACTGCAAGTTTTTTAAAATTGTCAAAAACCTTCAAAAATTTTCCAATATTTTTACTGAAAAAAAAATCCGCATATAAGTGAACCCACACAGTTCAAACCTATAATGTTCAAGGGTCAACCGTATGTTGCTTTTGTAACAAAAATGCTAAACATGCAATTGCTGTGTGTCCAGATGGAGGCTAACAGGGCCAGAGTCAGAGAGCCCCGGAAACTAATCTTCCAGATGCCCCCGCCCTGTGGCTGCCTCAGATGGAGCTTGGTTCCTGCATGAGCTCCTGGCCTCTTCAGGGAAGGGAACTCACTCCAATGTGTGCCTGATGCTTCTGTTGGAAAACACTTTCTTTGTTTCTTTTTTTTTTTTTTTTTTGAGACGGAGTCTCGCTCTGTCACCGAGGCTAGAGTGCAGTGGGGGGATCTGGGCTCACTGTAAGCTCTGCCTCCTGGGTTCACGCCATTCTCCTGCCTCAGCCTCCCGAGTAGCTGGGACTACAGGTGCCCGCCACCACGTCCGGCTAATTTTTTGTATTTTTAGTAGAGATGGGGTTTCACTGTGTTAGCCAGGATGGTCTCGATCTCCTGACCTTGTGATCCGCCCACCTTGGCCTCCCAAAGTGCTGGGATTCCAGGCGTGAGCCACGGTGCCCAGCCGGAAAACACTTTCCTATCTGATTCCCCATCTCTCCTTCCCCATCTCTCCTCCTCCATTTCCCATCTTCCGCCTGCCCACAGGACAAACAGAACACAGCCAGTTCTGCTTCCCCCAAACAACCTGCAAATGCTCGCTCTTGGCAGTCACTCCAAGGCAATGCATTCTTCCTGCCTTGACATTATTTCAAGACCTCTCACTGTCCTGCTCATTTTGTCCAAACAATTTCACATCACCCAAGCCCCTCTTAAAAGTGCACCGACCCCAGTGATGCTGCCAAGATCTCCTGAGCCTGTGTCCAGCTGTCCACAAATGCAGCTGTGGGTGGCCCCAGCCATCCAGGATCCCCACTGGGCTTCTGGACAATGAAAAGCTTCCCTTAAAAGCATGTGGTCAAAACACATCCCCCACCCTCGATTTACAGATTAAGACAGTTGCCTTTATCCTGCTCCCACTCCTTATGATGGTTCCACCCATTTCCATCTGGCACCATTCATCATATTTGCTCGGGGTTACTCAACCTTGGCACTCCTGACATTTGGACTGGATCCTTCCCTGTTATGTGTGTAGGGTCGGGGACTGTCTTGTCCAGTACAGACTGTTAAGCAGCATCCCTGGCCTCTCCCCATTCCCCAATCGTGACAGCCAAACATCATCTCCAGATATTGCCAAGTGTTCCGTAAGGGTAACTTACCCCTGCCTGGAAACCACTGTGTTAGCTGTTGTGGACACAAATCTGATGTGCCCCTTCTATTGCTCTAGCCCAGTGGTATCCAATCTTTTGGCTTGCCTGGGCCACACTGGTAAAAGAAGGATTGTCTTGGGCCACATGTAAAATATACTAATACTAACGATAGCTGATGAACTACAAAAAACAAGGGAAAGAAATCTCACAATGTTTTAAGAAAGCTTACAAATTTTAGTTGGGCCACATTCATAGCTATCGTGGATCACATGTGGCCGGTGGGCCATGGGTTGGACAAGCTTGTTCCAGCCTTTTTACCAATAAATTAGATGAACAAATATTCCCCTATATGATTTGTTAACATCATTGCCAATGAACAAAGGACAAGGAGGGCTGGAAAGGAATGGAACCCCATGGAGGTGGTTCCCCTGGGCCAGAGAGCAGGGAACCCAAGGGTACAGAGGTGAGAATGAGGAAGACCGGTGACTCAGCCCAGCTTTGTGTGACCTGGGCACCATAGCACCAGAATTCCTCACTGGTGAAAGGGAATGACAGTATACCAAAGCCACTGTAACTAATTGAAGTCATAAGTGGGGAGTGTGGAGGGGTGCCCAGGGCAACTGGACCCTCTCAAGTGGGAACTCTGAATAGAGAAGAGGATAAGTCATGGTGAGATGAAGAAAAGAGAAAAGCACAGGCAGCCCCACACTTCATAAGAAGGGTGTGTATGTGTGTGCATGTGTGTGCATGTGTGTGCACACATGTGTGTGCATGAGGTCGGGAGACAGACATGCCCACCCCCACCTGAGGATGGTGGAAAGTCAATGAGGGCTTGGACTGAACCAAAAAAATGCTTCCTTACCTCAAAATCCTCCCTAGTGCCAGTCAGGCTTCACCCTGCATGTGATACATCGTGAGGAGTTAAATCTAGAACAGAGTCAGATTTATTCTACAGGCTTTGATTCTTTCTGCTCCACACCCAAGGAGCCCTGCCAGCCACCCTCCTGGAACATGCAGAAATGGATGAGCCCATGATATCCCGCTAGTCTCTTCATGTCTTCCATGTGTTTTATTTAAATTACACTGTATCCTTTTGCACTTGCTGGCATGTTTCAATCTTCTCTTCCAACTAGACTTCCATAGTCCATTTCCCCTATGCCAGGACTAAGGCTGACTATACAACCTTTGCCCTTTAAAATGCATTTAGTTGGGAAACTATCATTTGTGTAGTTCTACCTTATCAGGCAGCAACTTTATAGCTGAAGAGCAATAGATCCATGCTTGCCACCATAAGTACAATGTTTCAGACACCCTTTGAGCTAATTAAGAAGTCACGTTTCTAGGGGCAGTCTGACTGGAAGATTAGGCACAGACGATCACACCTGGGCAAGCAGCTGAACAAGTTGTCCAGAGGCCATTGCTCTGGCAGAGGAAAATTTCATCCCCTACAGAGGAAGAGCCAGCATGATGAAGAGGGGCTGAGCTCTACAGGCCTACCTGACACTAACCCTCCCAGCTACCTGTCCCACCTTGGAGTTTTAGTTCTGTTTTTTTTTTTGGTCTACGTTCCTCAAAGCCACTAGAATAGACACTCCATTAGTGTAAGTACGTTTACCATTTTGTTCCCTATTGCCTAGAACAGAGGCTACTTTAAGTATGGGTCTTCAGCCTTCAAATTCTGTTGGAGAGTTAAAATGTACACACGGTAGGCAGCCTCCAAGATGGTGCCCAGCGATCCTCACTTCCTGGTACACCCACCCCTTGCACACAGAGTGGCTGATTGCAGAGTGACAATGTTGGGTCTCTGAAGCTAGCTCACGAGAGCACTTAACACTTTTCCTCAGCTTTTGGATTGCTCACTCTGGGGAAACCAGATGCCTTGTTGGAAAGATGCTCAAGTAGCTCTTTGGGGAGGCTCATGTGGTAAGGAACTGAGGCCTCTAGCCAATAGCCAGCACTAAGTGACCCGTCATACGAGCAGCCACCTCGGAAGAGGATCCTCCAGCCTCTATCAAGCCTTCAGGTGAGACTGTAGCCCTGGCCCACACACCTGACTGCAACCCTACAGAGGGCTTGAGCCTTCCCAGCTATCTCAAATGCTTGGCCCACAGAAATTATGAGCAATAATAAGTAATTATTGTTGTTTTAAACTACTAAGTTTACAGTGATCTGTTATGTAGCAACAGATAACTGATATAGCATGTGCAATGGAGTTGGGCGAGAGAAGCAACAGTGCTTAATAGCTATTTAAAGAAATAAATATTTGAATGAATTGTTGACAAAAAAGGCTGGTGAGTGAATGAGCTAGGTTCTAGGAGCTGGGCTCTGGCAGAGTCAGAAGAAGACTTTCTGGTATTGAAGAGGTATGTGGGGCTAGAAGAGAGGTTAGGAAGGAAGGAGCTGAGCCCAGTGTATGCTCCCGGAAGCTGCCTGCCTCATCCTGGCTTCCTTCATGGCCGCGTTTACCCATAGAAATGGTTAGAGGACTAGCTGCCCAAACCCTGCAAGGGCCACATTATCTGAGCCTGACACTTAGAGATTACGGGAACCAGGATCAAAGGCAGAGGCCAAAGTTCTGATTAATTTATTATCACTAGTAACATTTTAACTAATAAATCTTCATAGTGTCATTTCTTTCTCTTCTTTCTCCTCTCTCCATTTCATCAATATCACTACTTCTGGTTCTATTCTCTTTCCATCTGATGCATGAAGCGAAATACAGTTGCTCCTTGTTCTTCACAGTAGTCATGCTCTGTAAAGTCACCGTGAAGGCTGAATTTCAAATCCTGAACAATTGCTCCTAGGGAAATATGGGCTTAGGTTCTTGTGATCCTCTGGTTACAACATTTTTGTCACTCAATACAGAACCTTGTTTTATATGTATTTCTATTTAAAGATATTTATTTCATATATATTGTTGATTCATTAACCTTGAACTCATGGTCAATAGCACAATAACTCATGCCTGAAAGTAGCTTCCCTAACACATGTATTTTCTCTGTAAAGCACATCACAGCCTTCTTGTACTTAGAGACACCAGACAGTAAGTACTTTAAGCACTGTACTTGGGGCCATTTTAAATAGCAAAATCACCCCCAAAAAGCACAAAAATGCAAAAACCATGGACTAAATGGGCCAAGAAAAAAGAAAATAAATGTGTTTATAAGAGCTAAAACAAGAAAGCAGAGTATCACCTTGTGCGACCTAAGCATATGTATTGGGTGACCTCAAATTTTTCACTGCTTTGTGCGTGTCACAAATGACTGCAAAGGTGCTGTGAATATTGATTCTGGGGTTGCAAATAGATTTAAATGAGTAGGTGAATGTAGAGATATGGAATCCATGAATCATGAGGCCTGATCATAAGTAATTTCCCTTCCATCTCCCCAACCTTCCCTGAAAAGACCCAACCTCATGCATAAAGATATATAAATTTACCTTGGATGTTTTGGGAAAACAGTTATCTCTATGTAAGACTGTGTTCTTAAATACATTACTCCTATCTCATAAATGTGTGTTCATTTCAGCATTTTCTAGCTTGGCATCAAACCAGAAGAGGTAGCCTATGTCTCTATAAACACCACCCCCCCTTTTTTTTTTTTTACCCCATCTGTCCTAGTTATCAAGGGGCCTCAGCCCTGAGATTCCAGCCTTCTGCTTTTCTTGAGACCCACTGAAGCATGGCTCCTGCAGGTGCTGCTCCCTCCCCTCCAGCCCCCTCAACTTCCTGTAGTGCACATTTCCAGCAGCGCTTAGCAATTGAAGGTGTCTCACTTTCACATCCCTGGGCCATGAGAGCCCTGCTATCATACAGACTGAGGTGACAGTGGGGGAAATAAGTGGTTCTCTGGGCAAAGATCACCTGGAAACAATTGCTGCCAAATCCATACCATTGAAGGGAACAAAATCAGCATAGTGCAGAAAGCTATCCAGGCTTGTCACGCTCAAACCACACAGCCCCTCAATGCAAAGCAGCCCTGTTAAGATGCGCCTGGGAATTTCCTCTGAAGCTTGAAGCTGAGAAAATTGTCAAGATTTGGGTGAAAGGATACTTCATCTGTGGGTTAGATTAATTTTCATAAGAAAGAGGAGGCCAGGCGCAGTGGCTCATGCCTGTAATCCCAGCACTTTGGGAGGCCAAGGCGGGCGGATCACAAGGTCAGGAGATCAAGACCATCCTGGCTAACACTGTGAAACCCTGTCTCTACTGAAAATACAAAAAAATTAGCTGGGCGTGGTGGTGGGTGCCTGTAGTCCCAGCTACTCGGGAGGCTGAGGCAGGAGAATGGCATGAACCCAGGAGGTGGAGTTTGCAGTGAGCAGAGATTGCAACAGTGCATTCCAGCCTAGGCGACAGAGCGAGACTCCATCTCAAAAAAAAAGAAAAGAAAAAACAGAAGAATGAGCCCAACCAGAGGGAGAATTGATCTTGCTGGTTTGGTCAGGGACTGGCTGATTAGTTACAGAGAAATGACCAAGGAAGAGTGATGTGGTGGGACCACCCCACCCAGCACCAGGCTCTGCAGACAAGCACGTTTGACTCGTCTGCAAAGGGCTGGGGGCACTGCCTTGTGCGGCAGGATCCCACTGTGCAAAAGAAAACATGTGGACACAGACCTGTGGCCTCAACACTGAGGAACAGAACCCAGCTGCAGGGCCTGAGTTGGCCTTGCATCCACTCCACTGGCTTCATTAACAGGTATCACTTGTCCTCCAGGACGCCATCCTGAGGCCTGCCGGTGCATCACACTGCACAGGGTGCCTGGTCTCCAAGGCACAGCCTTACATCGTGCACATTCTGCTGAGCAGTTGACTTTGCTGTACGTGTGGGCATGCACAGGGGACTTCTTAGTATACAGAGATACACATTTCAGAAACAAAAAGTGAAGCTAAGGATGGCAGCATGAGGCATGATTTTTACTAATGTTTAGAAATAGAGGGATATTGAAATACTTGGAAACATTATCCAAACCTTCAACACCAAATTCTCTTGCTGTGCCTTCAGAACTTAAAAGACTCAAAAGTGCACCAAGTAAAGGCTGATCTCAACCCACACGTAGACTTTTTCAAGCTTCACAAGAGACACTCAGAAATCTCTTTTCTATGCCCACCTTGCCATAATTAACACAGAAAACAGATATTATGCTTGGGTGTCAACATAAATGTTAACTCTCTACATAGTTATAAATAAACAACCAGCCCATCTGGTGCATTTAATTTACATCTAAATGATTGATTCACTCAATACGCTTGTTGAGCATCTACCATGTGCAAGTCATTATGTCAGGCGCCATGTGAGAGAAAAATGAACCTCCTGCCTCCCTGACAACAGGTAGGCAGAAATGGCTCACAAAAGGAAGAGACTAAGGATCTGGTCCGAGGGTTCCACTTTCATCCTGGGGACTGTGTGATTTCCAGGTTCTCTACTATCCACACCTCTTCTTGCCTCTAAGTGGGACCGGCCAAAGCCACCTGCAGATTCTAGTTCTTGGCAGGACTCTGGTTCATGAAAGCCCACATGTCCAGTTCTCCCTGAGTGTGGTCTTCAGCGCACCCCACCCTCAGGCTCCCTTCTGGAAAGCAGGGTCCTGGGCCCACCTCAGACCCAGCAAATAGGGCATACAGACAAGAAATGTAAATTTTAAACAGCCTCCTAGGTGATTTTTTTTTTTTTTTTTTTTTTTTTTGAGACTGAGTCTTACTCTGTTGCCCAGGCTGGAGCGCAATGATGTGATCTCCACTGACTGCGACCTCTGCCTCCTGGATTCAAGAGAGTCCCCTGCCGCAGCCTCCCGAGTAGCTGGGACTACAGCGCACACCACCACACCCAGTTAATTTTTTGTATTTTTAGTAGAGACAGGGTTTCACCATGTTGGCCACGCTGGTCTCAAACTCCTGACCTCATGATTCGCCCAACTTGGCCTCCCAAAGTGTTGGGATTATAGGCGTGAGCCTCCGCACCTGGCCTGCTTCCCAGGTGATTTTTAAGCACTCGAATGCCTGAGAACCTCTGCTATAATCTAGTATTGCCCTGTTCAAGTGCTACAGTGTGGGAGGGAGGCAAGTTGACCACGTTCAGTGTGAGTGGAAGCAAGTTGGCACTTGCCACGGGTAGGGAAGGGAGCCAGGGAGGACAGTCAAGTCACTGTGCTGTGCTGGTGACCGGGCCGGGCTGCAGGCTCCACCTGGAAGACATCTCTGTAGTTCTTCTCCACCAGGAAGAAGTACATGCCTCATCACACAGGTGTGCTCAGAGAAGGGGGAAGGGACGCACACGCAATGCACATGCAATTGGTAATTAAAAAGAGAGCTAGCCATTGTGAATAATTAACTGAACGCTGGGTTGCAACCACAGTTGCCACTTAGCAATGTCCCTTGCATGCTCTTTTGAGCAGAAGAGGACAGGGTGGGGTTGCAGCCAGCAGTCTGGGGCCCATATTGACCCTGAGTGGGGCCAAGGACGTCTCCCCAGAGAACTGCACCATCTACTATGTCCCAGGGCCACCTCATCACTCACTCTTCTCTGTGGAAAAATACAAACAACTAACAAGATGCTAGACAAAAGAACTCATGTTGAATATGCCTGATAGATCTTACTGTCTTGTTTTTATCTAGGCAAACCACACATGGATGTTGAGAAAGGCAGAACAGTCGCAGGCTTTCCTTGATCCTGCCCTGGTACCCATCCCAAGACCCTTTCCTACTCAGCTGTGAAGGCCTGGGGGTGAGGCCACAGCAGACTGCAATGACAACAGCTGGCAGACCTAACATCTCCTGTCTGTGCCTTAGTACCTTGCTGAAGTTTCCCGCTTTCAGGCTCTATTTTACTTTTCTATCACTACCTCATTAGCATAACCTTTATGGGGACCCTGCAGCTGCTAGAGAAACCAAAACACCTGACTTAAGCAAAAAGGACACAGTAAACGTGGATTAAGAAATATCCAGAGTTTACTGAATGTCTATTTAAAAAAAATCGCTAGCATTCTTTTTCCTAGCCAGTTAAAAAATAATTGTGGGTGACTCAGGACTGCAAGATATTACAGGGCTTACGATGGTCTCCTGGGATTTTATAACTGTCTTTCATAAACCTGAGACATAAATATACCCAATGCTTAAAGCAAAGTGGCATAGGTTATGGGAAGGAGAGAAAGATGGTTTAGCTGCATCATAACTGCAGGCAAGACAAGATGGCAAACCGCTAAACCTTCCAGCTCAAGGTGGACATGTGCTCAGTGGGAGAATGTTGGCGGCAGAGGAGAGGAAACACAGACGCAGGCATGAAAGCTAAGTATCCCTCCTACAGACACCCACAGAGGCGCAGAGCCTGAGGTCAGGGTTTCTAAATATGCTTGATTCCCATAAATTTGACCTACCTCCCTCTCCTGGATTCAAACGCAGGTCTGGAATCCCAGGCGCTGGGCAGTATAAAATGTGGGAAGGGAAGAAGCGCATAAATCTGAGAGGAGTATCTTAAAAGGAAAACAGCTGAAACAGAGAGAAAGCACAAGACAGGCATCAACAAGCCAGAGTGCTTCCTGCTGCTGGACGATGTCTGTAATTAGGGAAGTGGGCTTTTCCTCAAAGTGTCAGCATGCAAAACAAACCAGAAAGCAGAAGTGTGAGATCCCCAGCAGCATGGGGCCTCTTTTAATTGCACATTCAAAATGAAGTAATGCTCTGAGACATAGATCCCTCCAGAACACACACCAGTTGAAGAGGGAGTCAGTGGACAGGACTGTGCCATTTAATGATTAGCCAGCCTGGAAATGCCCTTTCCCAAGTGTTTTTACCAAAATGAACTTGGTCTTGAATTGCTAGGATGGGTATAGCAACGTTTTCCTGATTGTTTTATGTTTTTTTAAAAAGTCTGACATCATAACATGGATCAAATTCAACCAGAAGATTGAAACAAATAGGAAAAGCATCCTTGAAAAGATCTTAATGGCGACCTCAAGATGCTAATTCCCAGCCAGAAGACTGAAAAAGTCAAGCGGAGATGGTCTTAATGGTGGAAGGGCCAATGTGTAGGGCAGAGGAAGGAAGGGTGCCAGCTCTCTCTGTCCCTGTTCCCAGGCCTCCTGGGCAGACAGCTGCTCATGGTGCTAGCAACAGATGCAGTTTTACAGAGCACCTCTGACCAGCTCCCTCAGGGTACTTTTCAAGCATCTACTAACATTCCCTTACTTTGTGAAGCAAGCAGCTTTTGAATTTCCCACTGCAGTCTGAGATATCCCCCATGCTCAAGAAGAGCCAGAAGCTCAGCCAGGGTCCACTCCACAAAAGGCTGTGAAACATCACTGGAAATGCAAGATAAAAAGGAATCCTCCCCAGAGCGGTGGAAGCTGGAAGGAGTCATGTTGATGAGTTTGCTGGGGTGGGGTTAGGAGCCTCGCGAGGGGAGTGTTCAGAAATGCAACAGTAGGCAATCTGCACCTGCACCCCAAACTGGTGAAAATGACAGCTTCATGAAAAACAGGTTCTCATTTTATAGAAGATAAACTTCAGCCACAGAGAGGTTGGGTATATGTCTTTAGTGCTGGCCAGAGTGACCATGATGATGAAGGTGATGAGGATAATGCAAAACAGCTATTCCATGAGTACCTGACTCAACAGATATCAACTGATCTGCACAATATCCCTAATGGTAGATACTATTGTCATCCTCAATTCACAGACCTGGCCATCGAGGCTCAGGAGGGTCAACTGGCTTGCTGAAGAACACACAGTATGTAGTGGAGCCAATATTTGAAGCCCACCTCTTCTCTTAGCTACCATCTTCAGGTGGCGGTAAAAAGGCACTCATAGTCAACCCATCCAAATGTAAGCTTGGGGCTTTCCTGCCTAACCTGGAGCTCCTTCTTGTTCCCTGGAGCTGGGTTCTCAATGTGTGTCTCTGGACGAGCAATGTCAGCATCACCAGGAAACATGGAAGATATGAAAATTCTTAGGGTTCCACCCTGACCTGCCAAGTAGAAACTCTGGGGTGAAGCTCTAGGCTCTGTATTTCAAAAGCTCAAGTTTGAGAACTTTGGCCCAAGAGCTCCATCCATTTATGAAGATAAAAATCCAGATTCTCTTAGATCACTCCCTTCTCTACACTGCTTAAAGTCAACCCCTTGCCAATCCCACCTATCTCACCTCTCAGCCTCCCACACATGCCCACTTGTCTCCAAAACCACATAACATCCTTTCCCTCCACATCTCTTTTGAGTAGCCCTGGCTGTCAGTGCCCCCACCTTGCTCCCTTCCCACATGTTCTAAGCTGTGGCCCTTTTCTCTGCTAAAAATCCTCCCACTGTCCAGACTACCCTTTGAGCTCAGGATAAACATGTCCCTGTCCCCACCGTCAAAACCAACATGCTTTCCTTTTGTACCACTGACCACTGTTTTGATTTAATTTACCTTTACTTTCTAGCATGTGCATTTTTGATGAATGTCTGTTTGTCCCATAAGGGCAGGAATTGTATCTGTTTCTAGTAAGACTTGAAATTGAGTAGTGTGAGTCCTCCAACTTTGTCCCTTTTTTAGTGGGTGTTGTGTTGGGTATTCTAGGTCTTTTACCTTCCCAAGTAAAGTTTAGAATCATTTTGTCATTATCTACAAAACAGCTTGTTGGGATTTTGATTGGGATTGGGTTGAATCTACAGATCAAGCTTGGCAGAATGAACATTTTAACAACATTGAGTCTTCCAATGTATGAACATGGACTACTTTCCCATTTATTTACATCTTCTTTGATTTCTTCCATCAGTATTTTGTAGTTTTCTGCATACAGATCCTGTACATATTTTGTTAGATTTACACCTAAGTATTTTTTTGTGTTTTTTGTCTTTTGGTGCTATTATAAATAGTAATTGTTCTTATTTCAAATTTCAGTAGTTTACTACTCGCATATAGGAAAGCAACTGACTTTTGTATATCGATCTAGCATCTTGCAAACTCACTTATTGGTTATGAGAGTTGTTTTATGGATTCTTTGAAGTTCTCCATATGGACATGTGTATTATCTGTGAATAAAGATGTCTTATTTCTTCTTTTCTGATCTGTATAAGTTTTATTTTGTTTTCTTGCACTAGCTGGGGCTCCCAGTAGGATGTTGAACCAAAGTGGTAAGACAGGACAGTCTTACCTTGTTTTCAATATCAGAGGGAAAGTGTTCAGTCTCTCACCATTAAGTATGATGTTACCTGTAGGGTTTTTTTTTTTTTTCTTAATGTTCTTTATCAAGTTACAAAAGTTTCCCTCTATTCCTAGTTTAAGATTGTTTTTTTGCCATGAAAGAGTGTTTTCATTTCGTCAAATGCCCTTTCTGCCTCTATTAACATGGTCATATGATTTTTCTTCTTTAGCCCGTTGATGTGATGGATCACATTAATTTATTTTCAAATGTTGAACCTGTTTTGCATTACCTGGAATAAATTCCACTTGGCTGTGGGCACATAGATCTTTTTATACATTGTTGGGTTTGATTTTCTAATATTTTACTGAGGGTTTTTGTATGTATAAGTAATATTGCTTTGTAGTTTTCTTGTAATGCCTTAACTGGTTTTGGTATTAGGTGAAATCTGAACTCATAAAATGAATTAGAGACTGTTTTCTCCATTTCTATTTTCTGGAAAAGATTATGGAAAACTGGTATTCTTTCTTTCTTAACTGTTTGGATAGAATTCACCAGTGGACCCATCTGGGCCTGAATATTTCTGTTTTAAAGGTTATATTAATTTAAAATTTAAAGATATAGGGCTATTCAGGCTACCTATTTCTTCTGTAAGTTTTAGTAGTTTGTGTCATTCAAGCATTAGTTTATTTCACCTAAGTTACCACATTTGTGAGTATAGAGTTGTTCATGATCTTCCTTTATCATCTTTTTATATCTATTAGATCAACAGTGGTGACCTTTCCTTTATTTCTGATATTGGTAAATTGCATCTTCTACATTTTTTTTCCCCTTTTTTTCTTGGCTAAAGGTTTATCAATTTGGTTGATAATTTCAAAGAACCAACATTGGTTTTATTGACTTTACTGTTTTCCTGTTTTTAATTTCAATGATTTCTGCTTTAATTTTAATTATTCCTTTTCTTTTGCTTGGTTTAGGCTTAATTTGCTCTTCTTTCTGTAGTTTCTTAAAAGTAGAATCACAAGTAATTTGCTTTACATATTTTTTACTTAATGTGTGCACTTAGTGCTATAAGTTTCTCTGTAAGCACTGCTTTTACTACATCCCAAAATTTTTGATAAATTATATTTTTATTTTTATTCACTTCAAAACTTTTTTTTTTTTTTT
>NW_012104154.1:605521-607999 GCF_000951045.1 Mandrillus leucophaeus | reverse complement strand
TGTGTGGTCCTGGCAATTCTCCCTTCCAGAAATTCCTTCTACTTGGGCCAAACTTGAAGGCTCTGGGTTTTCTTTTGATAATGGGGGCGATACATTTTTCTCTAAATATCTAGTTGACTGTATCCAAGTCATATCTGATATATTAAAATATGAGAAATAACTTTAAGAGTGCCCACAATATGCAAAGAGGGTGCCATGCTGGGAAGAGAGTATAACAAACTCTCCATGCCATGGTCTCCAACCGGACATTTTAAAAGTGCAGAGGCCAAAGTCATGCGAAAAAGTCTCTTAGAGCTTCTGAGTAAGATGCCCCCTGGGGGAGTGACCTTGTCTAGTGACTGGGGATGTGAGAGTGGAGGACAACACACCCCCTGTGTGTTGCTTATTAAACCCAGCAGGGCCCTACACACATGATTAGGATCTAGACACAGCTTATTTGCTTATGATACTGTTGGGCAAGAGCCACTCTGTCTCTGTGACCCTCTCACAAAATCTTTTGCTTGTAAAAGAACCCTCTCTTCAATTCCCTGGTAACCAGTAGCTATTAATCCTTGACATCCTGCACTCAACCATGAACATTTGACAGCGAGCCTATTCTTTGTGAGCCAGTCTGATTGGTGCTTTGCATAGAGCATCTCTGAGCTTGATGGCAACCCAAGGGCTAGGTATTTTTAACCTCATTTTGCAGATGGGGTACTACCAGCCCCCAGAAGTTTCAAGCGAAGGATGGAATCTAGAGCCCAGGGCCTGGTCTGCTTCTGACAACCACTCTGCCCTCAGAGAGGGCTTTAGAGCCACTTCTTGGAACTGGACGTTTACACGTCAAAGGCACAATTCTAGAGATTTTATTATAAAGTGTAAACACGGGGGCAGGCGATGACTCCAGGGCCTCTCCTGGGCGAGTATGGCACAGTGCTGATGGAGGCAGCTGGGGTGGGGAGGTAGCAGCAGCAGCCCATCCCCTAATGACCCACAAGAACAGCCCTTCTGGTCACCATCAGCTGCAGCCAGTGAGGCCCAGAAGCCAAGCCACAGACACCAAGAAACCATGGCCCAAGTTTTCAACCAGAAGCGAAATTGCTTACGTCCTTCTCACAAGAAAAAAACGTTTCACACGAAGCATGCAGATGACAAGTAGTCTGACAGAATAAAGCATGGTGGACTAAGCATAATGTTAAAAAAAATCTTAAAGATGAAAACCATTCAAATCATCTTGTGTAGAAAATGTTACAGGTCGGTTTTCCTATCTGACCAGTGCACATATTCTTCCTCTGAGAATTATTTCCTGTGCATTCACCTCCTGCAAGGCTTACAGCTGCATGCTGAGAAGGCACTGACATTCTCACTCTACAGCCTTCCTCCAAAAACTCTGCAGAATGGCAAACCTTAGGAGAATATAAGTTCCTGTGGAAAGGACTCTTCGCAATAGAAAAACACGAGCCCTCTCTCTCTCAATCTCACACACACACACACACACACGCACGCGCACACACACACACACACACATCAAATGGGGAGGGGCCACTCTGGTCTGCCCAGTGTCTTTGCAATCAAAGGCACACACAGCTGCCTATATACCCAGCATACCAATAAATTCCAATTTGGTAGCATCCTCGTCAGCCTTTAAAGATGTGTTTGTGTGCTATGAAATCCTACGAACTAGCTGTCAAATGGTGGTCCTCAATCTTGGCTGTTGCACTGGGTGGGGTGGAGTAAGAATGGCTTTAAGAAACATCTGAAGGCAGGCTGCACACCAGAGCACCTCAGTGTCCTTGGAGGTGGCCTGGGCTTCAGGACCTGAGTGACAGCAGGGTGCAAGCATGTTTGAGACCACGGCTGTATACCTTTGGGTGAACCGCTGAACCTCTCGAAGCCTCACTCTTCATTGGAGGACAGAATGGTGCCAGCAGTCACAATGCATGACGTGTTTCTAAGTTACTTCTCTTCCTGGTCTCATTCTACTCACCCTTTCCCCTCCAAGGAAACCTCACTATCATTTTTCTAAACTGAAAAATATACACACTCCTGATCATTGTAAATGCTGCAGGCACACTGAAGTAGGCAGAATAAAAATGTAGATTTCACCTTTTTCTCTAAACCAATTATATTCCCCTCCCCCCAAAACTGCTGTTCTTAATTTGGTGCTTAAACTTCCAGATCACGCTATATATTTACATACACATGTGTACACACTGGACAAAATATGTATAGGCAGAAATGTATGTATAAGTAGTAAACAACAATCCAATATCACTTAAATTATTATGTGCATGTGTGAGATTTTTAGTTTTTACTTATTATGATTATGATTCTTGAAACAGGGTCTTGCTCTGTCACCCAGGCTGGAGTGCAGTGGCATGATCTCGGCTCACTGCAGCCTTGACCTCTTGGACTCATGCGATCCTCCCACCTCAGCCCCCCCTGTAGCTGCGACTACAGGAGCACACCATCACTCCAGGCTAATTTTTTTTTTTTTTT
>NW_012104154.1:602733-605471 GCF_000951045.1 Mandrillus leucophaeus | reverse complement strand
TCTTTTTGTTGTTGATATCTAGTTTAATTCTATCGTGTTCTGAGAACATAATTGGTATGATGTTTATTCTTTCAAATGTGTTAACATGTTTTCCAAGAATGTGCTCTATCTTGGTGAATATGCCATGTGAGCTTGAGAAGAATGTGCATTTTTCTGTTGTTGAATGGAATATTTTATAAATGTCAATTAGATCAAGTTAACAAGTTGACAGTACTGCTCAGGTCATTTTTATCTTATCTATTTGGTCTATCAACTATTGTGAGAATGAGATTAAAATCTCTAACTATAAGACAGGATTTGTCTATTTCTCTTTTCAGTCTTATCAGTGTTTGTCTTGCATATTTTGATGCTTTGTTGTTATGTGCATACACATTTAGGATTGTTATGTCTTCTTGGATATTTGACCCTTTTACCATTCTGTAACAATTTCCTTGAAACCCTGACCCCTGTTGACTACGAGTTTTTTGTCCTTTAAGTGATAAAGTGAGGAGGGTGCTGGAACTTGAGGAATTTCCTTGGGAATTCCCAGCTGAGGCAAGGCTCTTGCAAAGTGTTTTCCCTTGGAGAGTAACCTTTGTCATGGAGAAAGCCTAGGTGTATTTCACAGTTATCACTCTTCCCCTCCCCTGCCAGGGCCATGAGGAGCTCTTTCTCAGATCTTCACCTTAAGAACCTAGTGAGGCTTGTATTAATCATGCCTTTTAGTTTCTTTTATTTTCTGGTAGCTCTGTCTACGGTGTTATTCAAAGAGATAATTAGCTCCAGGTGTGGACCTCAGGGCCTTGTACCTGAGCTGTGTGGGGTGCAAGTAAGACTCCCACTGAAGGCAATGTTTGAAGCTGCTGTGCGGTGAGGCAGAGATTTCTGCCTGATAGCCTCTGAGTGAGCCTGTGCCCAATATGACCTAGGCTCATACTGTGGGCCTAAATATTGGGAGCCAGGAGGACTGCCTGGTGGGTGTGCACTACACTAAATCATCACCCTTCTCCAGCTTCTGCAGGTGCAAGTACATCTGCCATACAATCAGTCTCTGCTAATGAGAAAGATACTGATTATGTTTTAGAAATATTGACTATGAAAAATTATTCTTTCATAAGAAAAATGTGTGATAATTAGAAGATTCTTATTTTGGACTTGCTACTAAGTTTAAACAGAAATATCACATTGATGAGACTGCTTTTAATCCTGAAGGCTGTGATCTGTCTACTTCTGGACTTTTTTTGCTGATGCCCTTCTGGTACCAAAACTGTGCCAGTCACATCATCCCAATAAAAATCTGCTGACTTAATTAACTAATATAAAGTGTAACGCTAAGAGACTTTCTCTGTATTATAAAACAGGTCAACCATTTCATAACCATATCTCTTACAAAAAGAGTCAAATTTAACTTGCTTTTAAAAATTACTTCCTTGCTTTGTAAAAGAAAGAAGTAAAATATAGTTTATTCTCATTATTTCAGGTTATATGTTCCATAAAGTCACCCCCAAAACTGAATTAGCAAGTAGTAGCCCATTGCTTCTCGGGGATTATGTGCCTGAGAGCCTGTGGTCACCATATTTTCATCAACTGATTAATGCATCACTTGTTTTATGTGTTTCTGTGTAAAGGCACCTTATTTCATATCTATTGTTGATGCATTACCATTGAACTCATGGCCAACAGCACTAACTATAACTCACACCTGACAGAGGCTTCTCTAACCCACATATTTTCTCTATAAGGCACAGCACAGTCTTCTTACACCTAGGGACACCAGATAGCACTTCAATGGGGGCTACTCTAAACAGCAAAGTCACCACAATTTGAACAAAGGAACAAAAATGCAAAAAATATGGCACTAAGTAGACTAGGAAAAAGACACTTACTTATAATATGAGGTGAAAGGAGGAGTTGGAGTGTCCGAAAAATGCATGTGGCTAAAATTTTGTGCCACTCTGTGATATGGTTTGGTTGTGTCCCTACCCAAATCTCAACTTGAATTGTATCTCCCGGAATTCCCACATGTTGTGGGAGGGACCCAGGGGGAGGAAATTGAATCATTGGGGCCGATGTTTCCCATGCTATTCTCATGGTAGTGAATAAGTCTCATGAGATCTGATGAGTTTATCAGGGGTTTCTGCTTTTGCTTCTTCCTTATTTTCTCTTGCTGCTGCCATGTAAGAAGTGCCTTTCGCCTCCCAGCATGATTCTGAGGCCTCTCCAGTGATGTGGAACTTTAAGTCCAATCAAACCTCTTTTTCTTCCCAGTCTTAGATATGTCTTTATCAGCAGTTTGAAAATAAATGAATACAGTAAATTGGTACCAGAAGAATGGGGTGTTGCTGAAAAGATACCCCAAAATGTGGAAGCGACTTTGGAACTGGGTAACAGGCAGAGGCTGGAACAGTTTGGAGGGCTCAGAAGAAGACAGGAAAATGTGGGAAAGTTTGGAACCTCCTAGAGACTTGCTGAATGGTTTTGACAAAAATGCTGATAGTGATATGAACAATAAGGTCCAGGTTGAGGTGGTCTCAGATGGAGATGAGGAACTTGTTGGGAACTGGAGTAAAGGTGACTCTTGTTATGTTTTAGCAAAGAGATAGGCAGCATTTTGCCCCTGCCCTAAAGATCTGTGAAACTTTGAACTTGAGAGAGATAATTTAGGGTATCTGGCAGAAGAAATTTCTAAGCAGCAAAGCATTCGAGAGGTGACTTGGGTACTGTTAAAGGCATTCAGTTTTATAAAAAAAGCAGGGCAT
>NW_012104154.1:599587-602683 GCF_000951045.1 Mandrillus leucophaeus | reverse complement strand
TGATTTGAAAAAACTCACTGCATATTAAAGCTATTGATGCTTTATCACAAGCATTGAAATTAAATATACCTTACCATTTTTTCATTTATTTATATATGTTTTCATTTTATGGGGGTTTACTTAAAATTCTAGGAAATCGTACTTATCAATCTTGTGGTGAGTATGATTATAAATTCATATGTTTTATCACATTTAGGCAGGCCTCTTCACAATTATTTTAAAACTCACCTAAGTTTTCTTTTAATAGCTTTATTGTTTCAATGCTATATTTTTATTCTTTGTTCAGCTTGGAATTTATTTTGATATAAAGAGCAAAGTTTTGTTTTTTTCCAAACGATTTGCAGTTTTCCCAAGACCATTCATCCATGGCCCTGTGCCTCCCCAGCGTGGCATGCAAAGCCTCCCTTGGCCCATGCCTGCATGGTATTTGGGCTCTACTCCCCACAGCAGCTTCACCTTGCAATCTTGTGGAGTCTGTCTCCCTCAACACCTTTATCTTACATTTCTTCCCTGAGTCTTCTCTTCTCATAAGTCTCTCTCTCTTTTTTAAAGTTTTTGCACATCTAAAGTGAAAGAAACACTTTACCGTAAGTATTTTAATGTGCTTAATTGTGTTTGCTGTTCACACTGACAACGTTCTGGAATCATCTATACAGCAGGCACATTTCGGGGGCCTTAGACATCTCTCCATTTTCATATCTGGAGCGCTCCCTGGTGCTCTTGGCATCACAGAAAAGCCATCAAGGGGAGGTGCCAGTCTTCACTCACCCATTTGTTACAGGTTGAATTGTGTCCCCGCAAATTCAAATGTTGATGTCCTAACTCCCTAACTCCTCTAAGTGAGACCTTATTTAAGGACAGGGTCTTTACAGCAGTGATTACGCCACATTGAAGTCCTTAGGGTGAGCCCTGCTCCAACATGACTGGTGTCCTTACATGAAAAGGAGATCTGGACCCAGAGACAGGCACAGAGGGAGCATGCCATGTGGAACTGGAGACAGTCACCCACCAAGCCAAGGAGACACCAGGAGCACATTCTCCCACCCAGCCCTCAGAAGGAGCCACCCCGGGACACCCTGACCTCAATCTCTCTGGCCCAGAGTAGGGAGGCGACATATTGGGCTGTTCAAGCCGTCCAGTACGCGGTGCTTTATGAAAACCCGATCGGACTGATACTCCATTCCTCCATAACAGACACTGACACAGCTTCCAGAGTCTTCTTAGAAGAAATAAGCTCTGGGGGAATACCTTACACAGAAGTCTTTGCAGACACTGCTGTTTCCTTCGGAGAAATCATCCCTCGCAAATACTTGCCTTTCTGTCTTCTTTCTAGCGTGAGTCCTTCTCCCCAGCTGCCAAGCTGCTTTCCCTTGACCAAATCATTGAAATCCCTCCTGCCTCACAAACGTTTCCATAACAGGAGGGAAATGGGTCTGAGATCTGTCCACACCTGTCCCCTCCCAACCCTCATGACAGCAACGCAGGCAGAGAGCAGCAGTTCTGCCCGTAGGGAGATAGCCACAGACATGGAGGTCTGATGTGGGAAGGACAGAGACACTCACTGCTAGGGGCTCAGTGCTCACTTCCCACGAGGCTGTAGTTCACTCTGGATAGTAAATTTATCTCTGTGGAAGGAAGGCATGCACAAAAGCTTCACTGTTCTCACCTGAACCTCTCATTGGTTTGGGATTGTGTCTGATTCCTATTGCATATGCTTAACTTTTCAATGCAAAAGCCACAAAGATCATAACAAGTTCTGTGTAACCATTGGTGAAGAGTAAAATCGGCATGTCTGACAGAGCCTGTGTCCTCCCTCTGCCTCTCCAAGCTTTCCTGAGCTGCTGACAGGACTCCAAACCTGCCCACCACTTATGCAGGACGGCAGATCCTCTTTTACGCCTTATTAGAGTAGTGGATACGGATTCTGGCTCTGGATTAGAAACACCTCGTTTTGAGAGTTCTAATCCCAGCAGCATCACTTAGTGGTTGGACAAATCCCTTCACCTTTCTGAGCCAGTGTCTAATCGGGTTGAATTAGATGCTCTGCATATTTAAACAGGCTTCTAAGAAATCTATGAATTTGGACTCTCAGTGTCCTAATAAGCAGGACAGACTTCATGACAGAGCTACAAGATCACCGGCAGTGATTTGGGGAACCTAACACCAAGGCCTGTGATGCAGCCTGCTCAAGCCAGGCTCTTCCCCTCGCCCTCACTGTGAGTTCCTTCACGTAGCCATGACCATCAGCTGATTGGCATTGCTAACCGAAAGGAAGTGGTGGCCTTCCACCTCAAGCATATGCACAGCTATAAATGCAGAGAAGGGGAAGAAACATGAAAAACAATATTACAGAAAATGAAGTCATAGCACACTGAGGAGCTGAGGAGATATTCCATGAGTAGCTTGGCGATGAATGCTGTCCTTGAAAGGCATGAAGCAAGACAGGCTCACACTGAAGGGGGCAATCACAGCCCCCAGTGTAGCAGGCAGCAGTGTGGGGGGTGCAAGGTGGGAGAAGACCAAGGGCGGAGTGCCTTAGAAGTGACAGAGACCTGAGGGAGGAACAGGGAGGAGCGGGAGGACAAGGGAAGAGTAGATGCTCCCCAGCTCCAAGAAAGCAGCAGAAGCCCCCTTGAGGGAAAATACATGTGTGTGGCTTCGTTTGAACAGGGAAGGCACAGCCACATCCACAAAGAATGGGGAGTTCCTGCCACCCACACACCACACAGACCGGTTATGGGCCCATCCTACCCTGTGCACATCCAGGTCTTGCCCTCCTCCTGTCTCATGTGGGGCAGGCTGCAAGAATGTAGCCTTAAAAGACTAACACCTAGGCCGGGTGCAGTGGCTCACGCCTGTAATCCCAGCACTTTGGGAGTCCGAGGCGGGCGGATCACGAGGCCAGGATATCAAGACCATCCTGGCTAACATGATGAAACTGCATCTCTACCAAAAAAATACAAAAAAATTAGCCGGGCCTGGTGGCAGGCGCCTGTAGTCCCAGCTACTGGGGAGGCTGAGGTAGGAGAATGGCGTGAACCTGGGAGGCGGAGCTTACAGTGAGCTGAGATCGCGCCACTGCACTCCAGCCTGGGC
>NW_012104154.1:592805-597922 GCF_000951045.1 Mandrillus leucophaeus | reverse complement strand
GCAGATGCTCAATGCCAGCCTGTGAAAGCAGCCACGAGGGAAGCTGTACCCTGCAAAGCCACAGGGATGGAGCTGCCCAAGACCATGGGAACCCATCTCTTGCATCAGTGTGACCTGGATGTGTGACCTGGAGTCAAAGGAGATCATCTTGGAGCTTAAAATTTGACTGCACAGCTGGATTTCAGACTTGCATTGGCCGTGTAATCCCTTTGTTTTGGCCAATTTCTCCCAGTTGGAATGGGTGTATTTACCCAACACCTGTACCCCCACTGTATCTAGGAAGTAACTAGCTTGCTTTTGATTTTACAGGCTCAGAAGTGGAAGGGACTTGTCTTGTCTCAGATGAGACTTTGGACTTTGGACTTTTGGGTTAATGCTGAAATGAGTTAAGGCTTTGGGGGACTATTGGGAAGGCATGATTGGTTTTGAAATTTGAGGACATGAGATTTGAAGGGGCCAGGTGTGGGTGATATGGTTTGGCTGTGTTTCCACCTAAATCTCAACTTGAATTGTACCTCCCAGAATTCCCACATGTTATGGGAGGGACCCAGGGCAGGGGGGTAATTGAATCATGGGGGCCAGTCTTTTCCACGCTATTCTTGTGATAGTGATTAAGTCTCACAAGATCTCATCGGTTTATCAGGGGTTTCTGCTTTTGCTTCTTCCTCATTTTCTCTTGCCGCCACCATGTAAGAAGTGCCTTTCACCTCCTGCCATGATTCTGAGGCCTCCCGAGCCATGTGGAACTGTAAGTCCAATTAAACCTCTTTTTCTTCCCAGTCTTGGGCATGTCTTTATCAGCAGTGTGAAAATGAACTAATACACTGTGTGTATGACCTCACATGGCCTTGAAAGCATCATGGTTATTGATTTGGAGATTACAGATAAATGATTGGAAGTAGGCAAATTCACAAATTCAGAAGCCATGAATACTGAGGATCAACCGTATATTATCTCATGTAAGACTGCTACGGGTGACTCACATTCATTCTTTATCCATTTTGAGTGACTTCTAAGATGTTCACAAAGGGCCTCAGTGGTCACAAACAAGCTGGATGGGAAAGTACAAATTACTGTAAAAATCAATACACAGATACTAGTACTTGAAAAATTATAATATCAGTCTCAGCTCCTGATAGTCATATCTCCCTGTATTCATTTGGTTTTCTAACAAAATGTTTCCTGCTACTCTCAAAAACATAGGTTTTATTTACATATACCAAAAATCAGCTGATGGCATGAGAAAAATCTGCCTGGTTTTCTATTAGAGGGGTTGATATTTGCAGTCACCAACCTGCACAGCCGAGCCAGCACAATTCCTGCAGGGCAGAGAAGGCCACGCAGCCTAAATAAGGGGCACCAGAGGGGCCTGAGCCAGGCCTGCTGCTCACCAGCTAGCCAGCCTTGAGCAGATTACTTTGTACTTCCTCATCCATAAAAGGTTATAGCTTCTACTTTATTTGGACTGTTCTTCCTTTAGGAAAAATAAAGGCATAAATGGGTAAAATGGCAACATTTATTAATTTGGATGGTGCTACACTTTTCAGTATTTTATAATATTTTTCCCAAAGAAAAACCCTACAGTTGCTGTCACGAATAAATGAGATTATGCATGACCGGGGCCTGATGCTGGGCTCCCATGCTTCCTTACGATCTGACCATAAACAAGTCGAGTGCAGGGAAGCATCTCAGCTGCTGCGACAGCCCCTGCTACCTCACCCCACTCCTGACACTTGGGAGGCTCCCCATAACTCAATGTGCTGAACAGATCAAAGCCAGTGAAATGGCCTGGTTGGCCAGCAGAGAGGCTGGCGGAAGCTGAGAGTGCCCCAGGAACTTTTTTGGTCATTCTGAAGTTGTTTCCTGCTTATTTGTTGATTTTTAACCATTGGTTTTGTTTCGATGCCACATGCTCTAAGTCACTCTGTAAGATAAACATCAAAATATCAGATTGCTTGGGTGTTGGCAGAGACACTGCCCCTTCCTCTCTGAAACGACCTTGCAACAAGAACCAGAAAGAGAAATACAATGGAACCAGTGGGCACTCCTGATCCTGAGCAATACCATGCCGCAAGCAGAGCACAATGCAGCTGTGTTCACCCTGGGATGATGAAGACCCTTAGTGGGGACCAGCTGCTGTAGACTTCAGACAAGGCCTGTGGAGTGGAAGGATATACACAGCAATGGAAAGTCAATCATTTCTTAGAATGCTGAAGAGAGGAGACTGAATGGCTGGCAGCCTCACTGGGGAGAAATACATATTAAACCAATTCATTCTCTCTCTTTCACTCTCTGTCTCTCTCTCTCTCTCACACACACAGACACATTATTGAGAAAGAAGGAAATATTCTGGTCGGCTGGAATATATCCAAGGCCCCTCCACGATTTATTTCGAAGATGAGGATCCTACCTTGGGTTTGTACAATTATGCTGAAAAAATTAAAGAAGAGAAGCAACAGAAGAAACAAATGGCAAAGGACATTCACTAGAAAAATATCCCAAAAGGCAGATGAACCCATGACCACACACAGATATGGAATCAAAGAACTTAACAGAATAATCACTTGGTTAAAATAACAGCTCAAAAGAGAGGAAGAGGCAAAAAAAGACAACAGCGATAAGCTGGCAGATATCAGGGGGAAAGGCCAGAAAAGAAATGATGGCTATTATATCAAGCAGGGAGAAGTGAATGGATATTAACACTGCAGGCAGCATGGGGGACAGGATCTGTGGTGCTTGAGAAAAATGAAATAGGAATTAACAAAGACTTCAGAAATTCAACAGAAAAATTGAGAAAGACAGAGGAGATCTAAAATATATAAAATTAGTATCCCTGAAATAGATAATTAAAATAAAGGAGTAGAACACATGTTTAAAGTTATAAAATTTCCAGAAATAAAAAAGTCTTATCTACAGGGGTTAAAAGAACATATTATCCAGGAACCTCTAGAGCAGGGGTGTGCAATCTTTTGGCTTTCCTGGACCACACTGGAAGAAGAAGAATTGTCCTGAGCCACACATAAAATATACTAACATTAATGATAGCTGATGAGCCAAAAACAAAAAATTGCAAAAACACAAAAACAAAAACAAAACCAACAACAACAACAACAACAAAAACTCATAATATTTTAAGAAAGTTTACAAATTTATGTTGAAAAGATATCTGTACTCCCATGCTTCACTGCAGCACTATTCACAATAGCCAAGATACAAAATCAACTTAAAAGTCCGTCAAGGAATAAATGGCTAAGGAAAATGTGGCACACACACAATGGAATACTATTCAGTCATGAAAAAGCAGGAAATTCTATTGTTTGTGATAACACAGAAGAAGCTGGAGAAAGTTACATAAAGCGAAATAAGTCAAGCACAGAAAAACAAATACCTCATGATCTCACTCATATTTGGAATCTAAAACGGTTGAACTCATAGAAACAGAGAACAAAATAGTGGTTACCAGGGGCTGGGGAGTGAGAGAATGAGGAGATGACAGTCAAAGAGTACAAAGTTGCAGATAGAGAGGAGGATTAATGATAAGCGTTGATGATGATGGGTGTGTTAATTGGCTTGATTCAACCCTTCCACACTGTACAGATATAACATCACTGTGTACCCCATAATTACGTAAGATTAAATTTATCCAAAAACTTTTTAAATATTACTGGGCCTCAAGCTTCTCCTTAGAAACACATCGAGCCAGAAGACCGAAGAGTTACATCCACACAGTTCTCAGAGGTGGCAAATGTGTCCAACCAGAGGCACATAGTCCAGCTAGGCTCAGGGCTGGCAGTGAACGATTTCAGGACTTAGACTGAAATGACTGTGGAAGGTTCTGGTGTCTCTGTCAAGAATCAGAAGAACAGAAGCACAGCTATCTGTCTTCTAAACACCTGCTTCAAAATCACTCCATCTAGATGTGTCCTAAAACTGCCCATGTCCAGCCCAGCACAGCCCAGTGAACCAGATTCTAAGGGCAGCCTCCGCTGCCTAGGTGGTTCTCATGACCGCTAAGCAGAACAAGCTCCTGCTTCCATTAGTAAGCTCAATTCACAAACAAAACAAATAAACAAAAACAACAATGAAAAGCTCCAGCTGAGAACAGTGGCTCTGCATTTCAGCTGCGGGGTAGGATCACACAGGGTGCTCTTTTCCCAGCCCTAACACTCAGAATCTCTAGGGGATGGGCCCAGGCATCGGTATTTCTTGTAAAGCTCTCTAGAGAGCCTAGCACACAGCCAGGATAGAGAAGCAGTTGCTCTAGAATTATCTAGAATTATCACCTCTATGTGGAAGGTTCTGGGGTTCAAAACTGATCCAAACAGAGCTGACTGCAAAGTGAGCAGCCGCACAGGCTCCCAAACAGAGGGGAACAAGCACAGAGCTGAGCATATTCCCAGTTTCACGTGGGACTATAAAGAAGTCACATGAAAGGCACCATTCCGAAAAACATTTTTAGTGAATGAAAGTGTTAACTCAATTTTTAGACATATCAATTTTGTTAAGATAATAATTCAGGAAGAAGCATCTTGATCGCACCTTTTGCAGCAAGTGGAGCCTGAGTGCTGGTGGTGGGGTGCAGCTCCCCTAGGAGGGCAGCACGTGACTGCACTTCCTGGAGTCAGGCTGAATCATGAAAGGAAGTCCTATAATTCACAAACCCTTCAAAACGACTTCTCTTGTGGCATTTTATCTCTACTCAAATTAAGCAGCACAGGAACTCCAGAGACAGGCCAGCCACACATCTCTGCCCCAGCGCCTGGAGTGAGGCAAGGTTGGAGCCGAGGGGCCAGTGGCAGGACCCCTCCTCTGCTCATTGGAGCGCCTCAGAATGCTCCCTTCTCAGCTCGCCTTGAGTACTTACAAAATGAGCAAATGGAAGGCATTCCCAGAAACAAACGCCTTGTTTCTTGGACTTGAACGTACAAGGGCCACTTGCTTAAAATCTTATTTTTTTTTGTTTTGCCTTTGTGAGAAACACATTCCCTCTCCATATCTTCTTTTCAAAATGGACAAAACCTCAGGTTCCAGATGTTTCAAGGAAACTATGTTGGATTTTTTTTTAACCAAAGAGAAAGGAACAAGCACTAAGGTTTTCTCCAGTCCCTCAAGACCCT
>NW_012104154.1:588209-592755 GCF_000951045.1 Mandrillus leucophaeus | reverse complement strand
TGGGCTGAAGAACAGGATGGACAGGGAGGAAGGGCTTCCTTGAGATAAAGATTAACCTGATGGTTTCATGAAAACACAGTGCAAATGGCAAAGGAGAGGGAAAGAATGAAAAGTAAAAGTGCATTCATTGCAGCACTGTTTATAATATCAAAAACAAGAAAACAAATCCACATGCCTGTTCTGGACTGTCATAAAAAATACAACAATCACTGAATATGGAGACCTCCCTGCACCCCAACATATTGTTAATAAAAAAGAAAGTTTCAGAGAGATAAAGGTATTAAGAAGACGTACACACCCCACCATCATGTCTTCTGAAGATATGCACACATACACACACGAATGCACAGGACGAAAGAGGGGAGGTTAGAGCTCCAACTGCTCCCCCATAGTGCGACTGGGGGCAGGGCTGGGACTGAGGGTGGAGGTTAAGAAGGGCTTTTCTGTTGCTCACTCTATCTGAATCCTGTACTGAAGGACATGGACTCGTGTATCAGTTATGCAATTGACAATTTTTCTAAAAGAAAATATTAGAAAGCTCTCCCATCTTGGAGGTCAGAGAAACTACCTTTGGCAATTGTAGTTGCTCATCTGAAACCTATCTGGATGCGCCTTCCCTCCAAGACTGCAGGGCAGATTCCCAGAGTTAGCCTGCCTGGGAGAGGCTCTGACAGTTATGTCAGTTTTAACCACACACCAGGTACCGAGCACTGCAGGCACGGTCTCTGTTAGGTATCACAGCGAAGCCCCCTGTGACTGCTCCATTTACAAAAGCTTCAAGAATCGCTCACAAATAAAGAAGGGGGACTTGAACCCAGTGGGGCCTCAGACCCTTACTCTCAACCACTAGCTACAAAAATATTCAATAAATGTCACTTCGAGGCACTGTATCCACCAAATAATTCATATATTGTTAGCATTTAAGATGAAAACAACCACAACATTCTGCCTCTACCAAGCAAAGCCTAAGGAGCTGGTGAAGGAGGAGCAAGAGGCCACACAGTGTTTTCCAAAGAGGCTGTGGCAGAGCCCATCCTGAAAGCCACTCTAAGAACGCACTGCAGGGTCATGGAAGTGTAGGACCACTGGCTGAGACTGCTCCTCTCGGAGAATCTCCATGCATGTCACCTGCACAAAGGCTCTGAAGATGCCCATGATATTTATCCCTGCTTGCTGCACCTCATTCCATCCAGCATTTCTCACGCTTACTTGAGCAAGCTTCATGGGGAATTCCACTTAGCATTGCAGTGTCCACTTCAGGAATCAATCAAGGAAATCGAGGAGAAGGCCAGCAATCTGCTTAAAGTCTCATGGGATCTCCATTTCCACAAAAATAAGCATCCTCATCACTCAAATAATAAAATGTTGGTTTCATATCTAATACAAAAGTGACATTGACACTGATGTAAAACATGGATGCTAACTGTTAAAGTAGAGTTAAAAATCATCTTTCACTAAGCACGATTCAGAACGCACCCTGATGGAAGAAATCATAAAAGTTCTATGCTACAATAAATAAATAACCATAGAATTAAAAAGCTCTGGAGAAATATTTTCAATAATTATGACAGTGGATTTACGACAGGTAAAATGTAGGTGAGTGTTGACAAGAGGCATATTAATGCCACAGATGGTACAACAAAGAGTATGATAAGCAATTTACAGAAAACATATTTGGTCAACAAATATTCCCCATAGGCCCAGGCACAGTGGATCATGCCTATAATCCCAGCACTTTGGGAGGCCGAGGCAAGAGGATTGCTTGAGCCCAGGAGTTTGTGACTAGCCTGGGCAACATAGTGAGAGCCCATCCCTACAAAAAGAAAAAAAAAGAAAAATCCCACACCAAAAACCCCCCAACCATTCTTCAGGTACTATTATATGTAATAACTGAAGAGCAAGACCGAAGAGCAACTGTTAGACAAGAAGAGGAAGATGGAAGATTCCAGAAAAAAAGAAAGAAAAATGGAACCATGAGATTATTTGGTGTATCTGACACCGTAGAAAATGGTGTCAATAGGGCTTTCATCTTTATGTCAGAAAGTTGGGAAGGAAATGATGATAGGCACAGTGCAAACTAAGAAACCACAAAAACAAAGCAAGGGTTTACCCCAGGAAAAGCAAAAAGGGGTACAAGACAGAAAATGGAATTATATACTTTGCTTTAGCAGTAAACTATATTTATATAACCATAATAGGCCGGGCGCGGTGGCTCAAGCCTGTAATTCCAGCACTTTGGGAGGCCGAGACGGGCGGATCACAAGGTCAGGAGATCAAGACCATCCTGGCTAACACGGTGAAACCCCGTCTCTACTAAAAATACAAAAAACTAGCCGGGCGAGGTGGCGGGCGCCTGTAGTCCCAGCTACTCGGGAGGCTGAGGCAGCAGAATGGCGTAAACCCAGGAGGCGGAGCTTGCAGTGAGCGGAGATCTGGCCACTGCACGCACTCCAGCCTGGGCGACAGAGCGAGACTCCGCCTCAAAAAAAAAAAAAACAAAAACAAAAAAACACCATAATAAAGTAAACCAAATAACTTCTTAACCTCAAATGAGAGAATAATTATCCTGCGATGGTGTGAGAAGGAGTGGAAGGTGACAGTGGTCTAAAACTCCCAAGTCCTGAATTCTCAGTGTCAACAAACACTGTTTAAAATTAGTACTCCAAAAAACTTTGAAAATACGCCAATCATAAGGAAATAATGAGAATTCTAAAGGAAATAACTCAAAGCAGTACCAAAAGATGGGCAGAATGAAAAGAGGAACTCATTGCAAATTAAAATTAAACAAAAAGAGAAATCAACTTAAGTCACACCAAAACATTTTCATGTCAACTCAACAGGAACTGATAGATGTAATATTAATAAACTACCAGGCTGACCAAAGTAAAATAAAGATTTACCAGTTAAGACAAACCAATGAAGGAGGGAAATGAAAGGTCGTATGTTGAACATTCAAATGCTACTTATAATTAGGCAGAGTACACTTAAGTAAAACAATATTTAAACTGTGGATTTCCCTAAATCTCTGCCATGAGCCCTCCTCCTATTGAATTTACATTCTCTCCCCAGTTCACAGTATCCAGGTTGAGAGCCTCCCTCACCCTGCTCGGTAGACCTGCAGCTTGCCTGCAAGGTTTTCACTCCCACTCTGCATCCCAGGCTAGAGGCCCACTGTCTCCTCACACCTATACTCCCTTCCAGCACTCCAGGACAGCAGTGACTGGAAGCGCCTCTCCAGCTCCGAGCCAGGATCCCAGTTTCAGTGCTAGCTACCTCTGAGCAGAGGACCAGAAAGCTCACAGTACTCCTCAGTAATCCAGTCATCATCAACGTTCTTAACTGTCCTCACTTGCTCCACCACCATCTGCCTTTGGCCAGCTGCCAGAAATCAATCCGTGGTTTCCCAGAAAGAAAAGAATCAAGCGAGCCATTTGGATTTGTTAAACGTACTATAACATAAACAAAATATTCTTTCTTTGGGTATCTTTGACCTTGGCTAAATTCAACTGTCTTTAAGATTCCAGTATAACCACCTTTTAAGAGACATAGGGCAAAACGTACACAATTGATTCATAAAGGCAAAAAACAAATAAACAAAAAAAACAAAACCTCAAATGGATACAAGTTAATATTTGGTCAGATAAAATTATAAGCAAACCAAAAATTTCCCTGATAACATCATATCAAAATGAATGAGCTTTCCTAAAATGCAATCAGACTAGTTCTTAAAACATCTTCCCACAATCCCTCAGTGGAAAACCCTTTTTTCCTAGTGTTCAAATCCATCCTGTTCAAATCTAAGTAGAAGAGGAAGGTGATAAGACACAAATCAGGCAATTTGATTACAATCTCTCGTTAGGACTCTGCCTTCTGATTTCAGTTGCTGTAGAAGAAAAAGTAATGCTCAACGTGTAGGCTTTTAAAACAAATTCTTCCCCAAAGGCCTAAATTCCTGTTGTTGTTATTGTTTTCTCCACTCAGTTACAGATAAACCAATCCAGAAGTAGGGGAAATGTTAAAACCAGCAAAGCAAGAGTAGAAAAGTCAGGGGGTAGCTGGAAAAAAATCTATACAGGGAAAAATTGAGAAAGTAAAAATTAGCCCCCACTTAGACTTAGATAACTGACACAAACCCAGCTGGTTGCAAAGTTAACAGGAAATAATATTTCTTCCATGGACAGGCTGCAGTTGTAAAGGGTGACAGTAACCCCTCCTGTAAGTAACTTCTGCTCTCTTTCTCTAAAATCGTAGACTGTCAGAAACTCTGCTGTTTGAAATTATATTACAAAGATGAGACATCCACTCTTACTTGAAGGACCTCTATTTTGATCGATATGATTGAAAATTCAGTAAAATCTCGCTATTTTAGACTCCCTAAAGAGAGAGGAACTGCCCTTCTAATTACTGGAAAGTGTGAAGTATTGAGCAATATAAATGCACTTTGCTTTCAAAAGCAAACCATAGTTCAATGGAGTCTAATACAGACTCAGTCCCTCAGCTTCAGCTCTAAAAAGTTCTGAAAAACAAGACTTTTTTTTTTTTTTTT
>NW_012104154.1:586450-588159 GCF_000951045.1 Mandrillus leucophaeus | reverse complement strand
GCTTGGTGTCTGGCAGGCCTTGCTGCAACAATGGAAATACCTGTTCTACTCTGCCTGACACAGACCTACCACCCACGTGTGGCAACTGGTCCCTGAAACATGGCCAAGGTGACTGAGAACTGAATTTTAAATTTTAAATGAAATTTAACATTTATTTTAAATGGTTTTGAGTAATTGAACGGTCAACGGCCACCTGTGGCTAGTGGCCCCATACTGAACATCCTTAGCAGGGATGACAGATGACATGATGAGCTGCATCTTCTAAACACACCCCTAGGACCAGAGACTGTGTGGTCCTGGCAATTCTCCCTTCCAGAAATTCCTTCTACTTGGGCCAAACTTGAAGGCTCTGGGTTTTCTTTTGATAATGGGGGCGATACATTTTTCTCTAAATATCTAGTTGACTGTATCCAAGTCATATCTGATATATTAAAATATGAGAAATAACTTTAAGAGTGCCCACAATATGCAAAGAGGGTGCCATGCTGGGAAGAGAGTATAACAAACTCTCCATGCCATGGTCTCCAACCGGACATTTTAAAAGTGCAGAGGCCAAAGTCATGCGAAAAAGTCTCTTAGAGCTTCTAAGATGCCCCCTGGGGGAGTGACCTTGTCTAGTGACTGGGGATGTGAGAGTGGAGGACAACACACCCCCTATGTGTTGCTTATTAAACCCAGCAGGGCCCTACACACATGATTAGGATCTAGAAACAGCTTATTTGCTTATGATACTGTTGGGCAAGAGCCACTCTGTCTCTGTGACCCTCTCACAAAATCTTTTGCTTGTAAAAGAACCCTCTCTTCAATTCCCTGGTAACCAGTAGCTATTAATCCTTGACATCCTGCACTCAACCATGAACATTTGACAGCGGGCCTATTCTTTGTGAGCCAGTCTGATTGGTGCTTTGCATAGAGCATCTCTGAGCTTGATGGCAACCCAAGGGCTAGGTATTTTTAACCTCATTTTGCAGATGGGGTACTACCAGCCCCCAGAAGTTTCAAGCGAAGGATGGAATCTAGAGCCCAGGGCCTGGTCTGCTTCTGACAACCACTCTGCCCTCAGAGAGGGCTTTAGAGCCACTTCTTGGAACTGGACGTTTACACGTCAAAGGCACAATTCTAGAGATTTTATTATAAAGTGTAAACACGGGGGCAGGCGATGACTCCAGGGCCTCTCCTGGGCGAGTATGGCACAGTGCTGATGGAGGCAGCTGGGGTGGGGAGGTAGCAGCAGCAGCCCATCCCCTAATGACCCACAAGAACAGCCCTTCTGGTCACCATCAGCTGCAGCCAGTGAGGCCCAGAAGCCAAGCCACAGACACCAAGAAACCATGGCCCAAGTTTTCAACCAGAAGCGAAATTGCTTACGTCCTTCTCACAAGAAAAAAACGTTTCACACGAAGCATGCAGATGACAAGTAGTCTGACAGAATAAAGCATGGTGGACTAAGCATAATGTTAAAAAAAATCTTAAAGATGAAAACCATTCAAATCATCTTGTGTAGAAAATGTTACAGGTCGGTTTTCCTATCTGACCAGTGCACATATTCTTCCTCTGAGAATTATTTCCTGTGCATTCACCTCCTGCAAGGCTTACAGCTGCATGCTGAGAAGGCACTGACATTCTCACTCTACAGCCTTCCTCCAAAAACTCTGCAGAATGGCAAACCTTAGGAGAATATAAGTTCCTGTGGAAAGGACTCTTCGCAA
>NW_012104154.1:583600-586400 GCF_000951045.1 Mandrillus leucophaeus | reverse complement strand
AAAAAAACAAAACCTCAAATGGATACAAGTTAATATTTGGTCAGATAAAATTATAAGCAAACCAAAAATTTCCCTGATAACATCATATCAAAATGAATGAGCTTTCCTAAAATGCAATCAGACTAGTTCTTAAAACATCTTCCCACAATCCCTCAGTGGAAAACCCTTTTTTCCTAGTGTTCAAATCCATCCTGTTCAAATCTAAGTAGAAGAGGAAGGTGATAAGACACAAATCAGGCAATTTGATTACAATCTCTCGTTAGGACTCTGCCTTCTGATTTTAGTTGCTGTAGAAGAAAAAGTAATGCTCAACGTGTAGGCTTTTAAAACAAATTCTTCCCCAAAGGCCTAAATTCCTGTTGTTGTTATTGTTTTCTCCACTCAGTTACAGATAAACCAATCCAGAAGTAGGGGAAATGTTAAAACCAGCAAAGCAAGAGTAGAAAAGTCAGGGGGTAGCTGGAAAAAAATCTATACAGGGAAAAATTGAGAAAGTAAAAATTAGCCCCCACTTAGACTTAGATAACTGACACAAACCCAGCTGGTTGCAAAGTTAACAGGAAATAATATTTCTTCCATGGACAGGCTGCAGTTGTAAAGGGTGACAGTAACCCCTCCTGTAAGTAACTTCTGCTCTCTTTCTCTAAAATCGTAGACTGTCAGAAACTCTGCTGTTTGAAATTATATTACAAAGATGAGACATCCACTCTTACTTGAAGGACCTCTATTTTGATCGATATGATTGAAAATTCAGTAAAATCTCGCTATTTTAGACTCCCTAAAGAGAGAGGAACTGCCCTTCTAATTACTGGAAAGTGTGAAGTATTGAGCAATATAAATGCACTTTGCTTTCAAAAGCAAACCATAGTTCAATGGAGTCTAATACAGACTCAGTCCCTCAGCTTCAGCTCTAAAAAGTTCTGAAAAACAAGACTTTTTTTTTTTTTTTTGGTAAGTTTTAGAGAAGCTCTTGTAGTGATAACACCTGCTCTAAACGGACACACAGCTATTTATAGTCTTCATTCCACTTAGTGAGAATTCATGTTCTTAAATGTAAAAGTGCAGAAATATTGATGCATGGAATTACAGGATTCTCTCCAGACAATATTGGAATGGCATGTAACCGGCAAGGTCAACATGTATGTTTACCTTCCTAAATTCTGAGCAATGTCTTTCTCAAGTCTGAAATTTAGATTCTAAATTTTAATTCCAAATTCTGAAAAAGCTTGAATTCCAAAATACACCTTGGCACAAGCATATTGGATTATAACCATGGGCAGACAATGTGCTAAATAAGTGAAGTTCTACTAAGAAGTCTTCCGTCAAAAAAAGCAGAGAGATTAGACCTGCATTTAGAATATCAAATAGGGGCCCAACAAAGGTCAGGGAGATTCATTTCTAAAGTGCAAATCTAGCAATAAAATAACGTTTCCACCAATTTCATCTCTCAGGAAAGATAAAGACCTAAAGTCTACACCCCATTTTTACCCTAGCTTAAAACTTTCTAGTTATTAATACTATTATAAAATCCTATTTTATATTTCACTTCAAATAGAGGTTTTTAAAAAAAATCTTCCCACAATCCCTCAGTAGAAAAATCTCTTTTTTCCTAGTGTTCAAATTCAACCTGTTCAAATCCAAGATAGAAGAGTAAGAGGATAAGACATAAATCAAGTAATTTGATTATAATGTCTCATTCAAATACACTTTAAAGTGCACTTCAGATACAGGGGATAACACAAATCAATTTCTGTTTTAGTGCAAGATTTTTCTAAATACGTCAAAAGTGCCATTCAGATAGAACAAAATGATTTGATAAAATAATTTCAACTGACAAAGATTTCTCACTTAAAACACGTAATAATTTACATATATTTAAGCCTTCTCGAGCAAATAGAATTCTATCTATGCACTGCTCGGACTTTGATTGGGGAGAAGGAGGACTTCAATGTATTTAGTTGCATTTAATTAAAATGCTGCCTCTGTAAAGGCAATGAATTTGTCCCTACTAGGACAAAGAAGTCAGATGCTAGAATCAATTCCATTTCTTCCAGGAACTCTCAGGGATTAAACGGTTCTTTTTTTTTTTTTTTAATTTTATTTTTAATATGAAGAATCAGATGTGGCACATCTTCAACTCTTTTTTTCTTTTTCTTTTCTTTTTTTTTTTACTACAAGCTGCAATGCTTTGAAGGTTTTTAAAAAGAGGAGGAGGAGGAGGAGGAGGAGGAAGAAGAAGGAGAAGAAGAAAAAGAAAAGTAAAAGTCTTCCAGTCAACAGTTCTACTTGAGTTCAACTGAATCTTTGGTAAGTCAGGCAAAACTCAAAATATTTTGCAACACTGTTTCCAACATAAAAAGAGTCAAACTCTCACTTCTCCAATTGTCTTTCTAGTCCTTGAACATTCAAACAAAAGAATGGATTGCATTTTTATAGTTTTTAGGTGGGCTTAAGCTTTTGGGGCCATATTGCCAAAAACAAACCAACAAACAAAAAGAAATACCCTTAATTCTTAACTCAAATTTACATTTTACTACATAAAACTTTCTTGCTCTCCAAGTTCATTGGCTAAGTAAATTGCTTGACAATGAAAATGTACCCACAAGAGTAATTATGCTAAACGTTAGTAGTGGTTCAGAAAGTTTGGTGTTTGAAAGCAACTGCTGTTTCTTTCTGTAGTAAAAGATTTGTCTAAGCTTATAAGACGGCTGGGACATTTCTACTTTGAGTAACTTTGATAAACACTGCGGCATTTTCCAGTGGATTCGTGTAAATGGCCAAACGAAAATGTTCTAGCTCC
>NW_012104154.1:578451-583070 GCF_000951045.1 Mandrillus leucophaeus | reverse complement strand
GAAGGTGGGACTGCCCGGCACAGGGACCGCATCGGTCCCCCCCCTCCCCGCCAGCGCGGTGGCTTCTGTGACTGCCCGGGACCCACAGACACTCAGCGGCCCTTTCCTTTTGCTGTGCGGTGCTGAGGAAGAGACTCCACCGCATGGCATATTCCCTGGAGGGTGTATCTGGGTCATCAAGCCAACAAGCTCCAAGCTACCTTGCTGGAGCACACGGGAGGCCTGGGCAGTGCCGAGAGGGACTGTGTAGGTGAACACCAGACTTCACGGCGCACTAGTGCGCAATGGGGCACGCTGCTTCTGAAGGCTTCAATTATCACAACAGTCTTTGCTTCCTTCTTTCCAAGACGGCTCTGACATCTACAACCAAATCAATTAAACTTACAGTCCTAAAAATGGTTTTGAGATACCTGCCTGACACCGTTCTCCCAACCCATCTTCCTTTTCCTGTTGAACATTCCTCTTTAAAATGTTCCCACAAAACGGTATCCAGACCTTGTTGATAACACTGGTTGGCAGTGCCTGTTTTAAAAAGCTTTACCCTAAGCCAAAATGTGAGAAGAAGAAAAAAAAAAATTTTATATATATAGTGCTGGATAGTAATTGCCATGGAGAAAATATAGGGATGGGACTATTTACACTTATTGGAACCCTTGACTTTTTCTGCTTCCAGTGTTATTGGATTTTCATTCATTTTTGCCATTATTTTTTCTAAACCTGTTAAAAGAAAACTTCAGTCGAATTAAATTTAAAGCAGTTTAATTGAGCAATGAATGATTTACGAATGGGGCAGCTTCCAGAATCACAGGGGATTCAGAGACTCCAGGGATGCCTCATGGTCAGTACAAATTTATAGATAAAAAAGGGGAAGATATGAACAGAAATCGGAAGTGAGGATGAGAAACAGCTGAACTGGTTATAAGTTGGCGTTTGCCTTATTTCAACACAATCTGAACATTCAACAGTGCATAAGTGGTTGAAGTATGGCCGCTAGGGTTGGTGAAGACTCAGCTATTGTTACAGGCACATACTCCTAAGTTAGATTTTCAGTCTTGTCTGCCTATTAAGCTAGGTTACAGTTCATCCACAAGGACTCAAATATAGAAGTATGGGGTCCTTCTCAGGCCATATTTAGTTTGCTTTAACAATTCCTCTCTTTGGGTCATTTTCTCAGTTTTCAGAAAACGACCAAAACTTTGGTCATTGATGTCACTATCACCATTGTAAATGCACTTATATGGTCTTGACACCCACTGGGAAACAGTAGAACAGTGGGTTTTGCAAGGAGGGGACAAGGAGTGGGCAGAGGGTAACTCCTTATGCTGGAACGTCCTGTTTGTTGGGGAAAAACAAAACCTGGTCTGTTCTAGGCACATTTAGCACAAGCGGCTCCATTTTGGTTCAGTTTGGTCTGTTGGGGCCTAGTGCATGAGCTCAGCCCAAAACAATGGCCTCCCATAATTTTGTTTAATAAAATTTCCCCTTTTTGTTCAAGTTCTCACTTTGGTGAGAGTGTGACCAAAACTTAGGCTTAGCACCTCTCTCAGTTTTCATTTCAGATTTCTAGTCTCAGCATGTCATTCATAGGTTAGGGTGTCCTAATAGTTGCACATTTCTTTCAACTTTTGTCATTCTAGTTGAAGAGAGACCATTTGGCATTCTAGAGATGGCTATGTGCAAACATTTAAAACCTTTGAGAGAATACAGTGCATCAGGGAGACTACTATTTGTGACTACCAGGAGGATAATACCAAGAGTTTAGAGTATGCTCCTTACCCAGGATGCCCATAAACCAAACCACCTAGAATCGAATAGATTAAAGAATAAGTTGGATAAAGAATGTACTCACTTAACTAGGTGGTCTTTTCATTTATCACCTACAACTGAATCTGTATAACACCCGTGTATTTTTTCATAGACCACAAGTGCCAGTAGTTGCATAGATACTTCTCTGTTTAGCCAATTCTACTATTTAGCACAACTTTCACAAGAGAATTTAAAATCTGTTGTGTAACCATAGCCTTTACAGTAGAATCTGCTGTAGGGCCTATCATGAGTGATACATTTCTAATCATTGCCTCTTTTACTTCAAACCATGGGAAAAGGACCTAATGATGCTTTTTTTTTTCTTTTTTCTTTTTTCTTTTTATCTTGAGATAGAGTCTTCCTCTGTCACCCAGGCTGGAGTGCAGTGGTATGGTCTCCATTCACTGCACTCCACCTCCTGGGTTCAAGCAATTCTCCTGCCTCAGCATCCTAAGTAGCTGGGATTACAGGCACCCACCACCATGCCCGGCTAATTTTTGTATTTTTAGTACAGAGGGGGTTTCACCATATTGGCCATGCTGGTCTTAGACTCCTGACCTCAGGTGATCCACCCACCTCTGCCTCCCAAAGTGCTGGGATTACAGGCATGAGCCATCGTGCCCGGCCAAATGATGCCTTTTAGAAGAGTGAAGGCCTTCTGCCAATGTTCTCTTTGAGCCGTGATGTGGGTTAAGAGAAGTGAATCAATGTTCTATTTCTGACTGATTATGAGGCAATGTATGTGCCATTAAAGTTTCTCACCTGCGAGGGGCCTTCATCTTTTATCTATCAAAGTATAAGGTTATCCATGTATAAGGCTGGCTGAAAAAAACCTTCACAAATAAAAGTATACCCCATAAGTGCACACAACAGACCCCCTTTTCATTTCTATTATTCATACAGGCATGAGCAAGGAAAAACGATTTGAAGGTAAGAGTCTCATGATAGTAGAAGCCTTGATCCATGACTTTGGGGAAAGCTGCTCACATCAAGGATGCCATCTTCTTCTCAGGAGAAATTTCCCTGGTTAGCTTTACCTTCAGGGTTCCAGTGGGTGTACGGTTTCAAGAGCATGGAGGGACTGTTCTTATCTGTGACATTATGAACCTGAAGTTAAAGTTCCTGAAGTTTTGCTGTAGTGTGGATGGCAAGGACAGTCTTTCTCTGATGTTCTCAGAAGATCCAATCTTTGAGGTCTAGATTGTGAAAGGATCAAGTGTCCTCAGTGAACCATAAAAAGCTTTTTTTTTAACCTGGTGAAAATACCCTGTAGCATAATAATCTACTGTTATAACATCAGTCCTCTTGCATGGGAAAGCTTTTATACAACCAAAAAACATGCATTGAAAATGACAATTGAATAGAAATCCCTTTATAAAATGTTTAAATGGCCCATCAGGTAACCAAACATACCTGAGGCTTTAATTGTCTTCCCAGGAATATGGATTTAACACACCAAACATTGGTTATAAACTTTATAAGTCACCATACCAATATATTTAATTGGAATTATTTTATCTTTTCCATGATGAGTCATGGAATGCAGAACTTTTAGTAACAATAAGGACTCTGGAAGGACAAGGCAGCCATCCTGGTTTTCTATGAGTCCATGCTTAACATTGGACTCATGTCCTCTTGAATACCAGTTGTTTCTCCAATTTATGTGCATAGCACTGGTAACTGATGGGTTATCATAGGTAATTTGACTTAGACCATGGAGTTGATTCAAATTGTATATCTAAACAGTTTTAGTATTCACTCATTTAGCATGAAAATCTGGCAAAGTATTTTCTTGGTATTTAACTAATTTTTGTTTTACTTGGGTTAGCAGTTTTATAAACCAATCGGTGTTTTATTACAGTTTCAGGAATTCTTACCCAGTCCAATTCTTGTGGAATTGGAGAATTCATGTGGAATTCTTACCCATTATATGATATTAAAGTAATTAGAAACTTGTATTTAAGAGTGATTTTCAGGGTCCTTTCCATCCTTTCATGAACTTCCTAAAAGAAACCATATCCTAGGATTTTGCATGCTTGTGAGGTTTCCAGAAACTGCATCAGCATTATGCAATTAACTGTGAAATGATTTTAAATAGTCATAGTTAAAGACACAGTTGACAAGGAAGTTTGGTCATTTCTGTGGTCTACAATAACTTAACATATTAATAATTATAATTATGATTGGTAGCATATACTGAGACATATAAGAATTTTAGAAATCCCATACAATTTTGGAACATATTGATCACACACAGTAAAATATAACCTGAAGAAGGTAAAACATTATCCTTTATTTTGACAGTGCTTCCCGTGTGACTGAACATGTCAGACTGTTTACCTCTTTTGGATGCTTCAGGGACCCTCTGTAGCCTCCCAAAGTTGCAGGTCAGAAAAGACAGTTGTGAAGCTGAAATTTGATTTTGGGAAGCCTATTAAATATGTTAAAGGTTTAAAACACTTGATATCGTGAAATAGAATTCCAGGTTACCATGTCATTCATTTAGCCAAAATGATGACTCAAAAATTTTAAGAAGGCAAAAACCTTTGCTGTTTGATGGAGGGAAGACTTAGGTTTCCAAACAATCTGTCTCTTATCTTTCCCTTCTTTTTTCAGTAGTTTATTCAAAAGACAAACAAAAATCTGTCATTATCCTTTAATATTATAGGAAAATCATGTTTAAGAGAGAAAGTCAAATTTCACCCTTGCATTAGTGTTCTATTAATGTCAACTCAAATTTTTTGTTTGTTTTTGAGACAGAGTCTCAGTCTGTCACTCAGGCTAGAGTACAGTGGTATAATCTCAGCTCACTG
>NW_012104154.1:574508-576956 GCF_000951045.1 Mandrillus leucophaeus | reverse complement strand
TGTCCTCAGTGAACCATAAAAAGCTTTTTTTTTAACCTGGTGAAAATACCCTGTAGCATAATAATCTACTGTTATAACATCAGTCCTCTTGCATGGGAAAGCTTTTATACAACCAAAAAACATGCATTGAAAATGACAATTGAATAGAAATCCCTTTATAAAATGTTTAAATGGCCCATCAGGTAACCAAACATACCTGAGGCTTTAATTGTCTTCCCAGGAATATGGATTTAACACACCAAACATTGGTTATAAACTTTATAAGTCACCATACCAATATATTTAATTGGAATTATTTTATCTTTTCCATGATGAGTCATGGAATGCAGAACTTTTAGTAACAATAAGGACTCTGGAAGGACAAGGCAGCCATCCTGGTTTTCTATGAGTCCATGCTTAACATTGGACTCATGTCCTCTTGAATACCAGTTGTTTCTCCAATTTATGTGCATAGCACTGGTAACTGATGGGTTATCATAGGTAATTTGACTTAGACCATGGAGTTGATTCAAATTGTATATCTAAACAGTTTTAGTATTCACTCATTTAGCATGAAAATCTGGCAAAGTATTTTCTTGGTATTTAACTAATTTTTGTTTTACTTGGGTTAGCAGTTTTATAAACCAATCGGTGTTTTATTACAGTTTCAGGAATTCTTACCCAGTCCAATTCTTGTGGAATTGGAGAATTCATGTGGAATTCTTACCCATTATATGATATTAAAGTAATTAGAAACTTGTATTTAAGAGTGATTTTCAGGGTCCTTTCCATCCTTTCATGAACTTCCTAAAAGAAACCATATCCTAGGATTTTGCATGCTTGTGAGGTTTCCAGAAACTGCATCAGCATTATGCAATTAACTGTGAAATGATTTTAAATAGTCATAGTTAAAGACACAGTTGACAAGGAAGTTTGGTCATTTCTGTGGTCTACAATAACTTAACATATTAATAATTATAATTATGATTGGTAGCATATACTGAGACATATAAGAATTTTAGAAATCCCATACAATTTTGGAACATATTGATCACACACAGTAAAATATAACCTGAAGAAGGTAAAACATTATCCTTTATTTTGACAGTGCTTCCCGTGTGACTGAACATGTCAGACTGTTTACCTCTTTTGGATGCTTCAGGGACCCTCTGTAGCCTCCCAAAGTTGCAGGTCAGAAAAGACAGTTGTGAAGCTGAAATTTGATTTTGGGAAGCCTATTAAATATGTTAAAGGTTTAAAACACTTGATATCGTGAAATAGAATTCCAGGTTACCATGTCATTCATTTAGCCAAAATGATGACTCAAAAATTTTAAGAAGGCAAAAACCTTTGCTGTTTGATGGAGGGAAGACTTAGGTTTCCAAACAATCTGTCTCTTATCTTTCCCTTCTTTTTTCAGTAGTTTATTCAAAAGACAAACAAAAATCTGTCATTATCCTTTAATATTATAGGAAAATCATGTTTAAGAGAGAAAGTCAAATTTCACCCTTGCATTAGTGTTCTATTAATGTCAACTCAAATTTTTTGTTTGTTTTTGAGACAGAGTCTCAGTCTGTCACTCAGGCTAGAGTACAGTGGTATAATCTCAGCTCACTGTAACCTCTGCCTCCTGGGTTCAACTGATTCTCCTGCCTCAGCCTCCTGGGTAGCTGAAACTACAGGTGTGTGCCACCACACCTGGCTAATTTTTGTATGTTTAGTAGAGATGGGGTTTTGCCATGTTAGCCAAGCTGGTCTTGAACTCTTGACCTCAGGTAATCCACCTGCCTCAGCCTTCCAAAGTGCTGGGATTACAGGCATGAGCCACCACACTCAGGCCCAATTTTTAATAAAACTTTATAGATAAGTCTATCAATCTTAATCAGTTTGACTACAAGGTGAGGGTCTCATGAACCTTTTATAACTCTTCATAATTTTTGTGAAAGTAAGCAGATTAGTGCTCCAAGAAAAACCTGTTGTGCTTTTATTCTAATGTTCAATTTACAGAAAAACTTAATACCCCTTTAACTTTAGCCAATGTCTCCACAGAATTTCTTTTTACAAGATTAATTTGTCATGAACCTTCCACAACTTGTTCAAACCTTTAGCTTTATCTTACCTAATTTAAAACAGTCCTTTAACCTGATAAACTAGGCAAAAATTTACATTCCTATGCCTTTTTATAATCTTTTACCAAAGACATATTTAACTCTCCTTACACATACTACTGAAAGGACTTTGTTTTCAGTAATCTCAATCACATGTGATAATGGTAACTCTTAGCAACTTTTACTTTTGGTGCATAAATTCCCTTTCACGAATCTTTTCACGACTTACACAGAGCATCTATGACATGCTTAGATTTTCTGGCTTGTCCTAAACATCCCTCTTTTTAAGCAACCAGTTATTTTACCTTAGAACAATAATTTACCATACAAGATTCTTTCTTCTATAGAATCTCTTTTCTTT
>NW_012104154.1:571537-573493 GCF_000951045.1 Mandrillus leucophaeus | reverse complement strand
GTAACCTCCCAGGTGCTCAGAGAAAGGAAAATTCAGTGCAGTTTGTGGAGGGGAAGAGAATAGAATCAATAAACAGTAAAGGTAATGCAGACATCAAACCAGAAAGGACTCATTCCCTAAGTTGGGAATGAAAGCCCAGCTGCCGCTGTAAAAGGACAAAACTTTAGCTGCTGAGCTACAGCACTGGGCAGTCTCCATTGCCCTTCCCAGGAGTCTAGAGTAGTTAATTTTGAGCAAAGGCTTTTAAGCACTCAAGATAATTTTTAAAGCTAACTATGACACAGCCCTAAAATACCTTTTCCCTGGAAGGTGGAGACCAAGAGAAAGTACTGCCATGTGGTTACAAGATCAAGCTCTGAAAGACATAACTGACCAGTTTGCTGGGCGATCTTGTACAGCAGGTTCATAGGTTTCCCTAGGCCTGCATTATGTCTTAAGGTACCCCTCTTTATGACAGAATGATACAGAAAGACAAATTCATAGCACAAAGTACACAAGATTTGCTACAGCTTAAGACTAGCCTCAGAATTCTTTTTTGCATTAATCAAAACTTTACAGTGTGGTTTTTTTTTGTTTCTTTGTTTTGTTTTTGTTTTTTTGTTTTTTACCATTCATTCAAATGGTTTGCAGAGAGGGGGGTGGGGGAGAGAGGGAGAGAGAGAGAGAGAGAGAGAGACAGACAGGGACAGGCCAGAAGTCTGCTGATAAGAAATTCTTACCCTTTTGCTGACATACCAGGTTTCTGGGTTCCCTTTCCCTAGTGAGCAGCCCTAGTGACCCAGTTCGCCATACCATAGACCTGGGGGCCAAGCTGCAACACAAAAGAAGATATTTTTTCCTTTTTTTAATGGACTTCAGTGCACTGTTATTCATTTGGAACATTCCCCTATAAGTTATCTTTAGCAACATTTTGCCATTTTTGTAAGACTCACTCTTTCCTGGACCTAATATATAAGCTGGGAGGAACTCAGTTTTCCAGGAATTAAGGATCCCATTTTTACCTAAAATATTGGCTTTGCTGTCAGGTTTCCTTGATTACTTTAGTCAATGATTTTTTTCCTACATCAGCATGCAAGAAAAATGAAACAAAGGGGTAGAACACAAAAATCCCTGTGAATTTCCAAAAGCCAAATTTTACAACCCCTGCAATATTACCATTTACTGTCTGTTTCTTTTTGACCCAGTCTGATGTAAGAGGCCTCTAACTGGATCCAAGCCAGTTAATTACCAGATAAAATCCTATCCTAGATCCAGTCCAGTTCTGCCACGATTTCCAAACCCAGTATGGAACAGAAATTTGCTTGAAGATACTTGGAGAGCTCAAAACAGAAATCTATGGCACTCCAACATTCGAGAGAGAATTTACTAGGATCCGTAGCTGATCTGAGGGATCAAGGGACACAAGTGGCTCCTGTGGGTACCTTGCTTGTTCACTCAGTGCTTCTGGAGGTTGTTAGAAGCTCTCCTTTGGGCCCCACTTCTGACACCATCTGTTAAAGGAAAAACTTCAGTCGAATTAAATTTAAGGCAGTTTAATGAAGCAATGAATGATTCATGAATTGGGCAGCCCCTAGAATCACAGCAGATTCAGAGACTCCAGGGATGCCTCGTGGTTAGAACATATTTATAGACAAAAAAAGGGAAGTGACGTACAGAAATTGGAGGTGAGGTAGAGAAACAACTGGATTGGTTACAGGTTGGCTTTTGCATTATTTGAACACAGTTTGAACACTCAGCAGTGTATGAGTGGTTGAAGTATGGCCACTGGGATTGACCAAGACTCAACTATTGTTACAGGCACATACTCCTAAATTAGGTTTTCAATCTTGTCTGCCTATTAAGCTAGGTTACAGTTCATCCACAAGGACTCAAATATAGAATACAGAGTCCTTCTCAGGTCATACTTAGGTTGCTTTCACAAACCTCAATGGAAGATTTTGATAATGGTTATATTTG
>NW_012104154.1:569244-571252 GCF_000951045.1 Mandrillus leucophaeus | reverse complement strand
TCCAACCTCCTCCCTTTACACTGCTGTGGTCCCTTTCCCCTTTGAGTCATCTTGTGCAATACTTAGTATCATGTAGTAATTTTTTTTTTTTTTTTTTTGAGATGGAGTCTTGCTCTGTCGCCCAGGCTGGAGTGCACTGGCCTGATCTGGGCTCACTGCAAACTCTGCCTCCCGGGTTTACGCCATTCTCCTGCCTCAGCCTTCCAAGTAGGTGGGACTATAGGCACCTGCCACCACACCCAGCCAATTTTTTGTATTTTTAGTAGGGACGGGGTTTCACCATGTTAGCCAGGATGGTCTTGATCTCCTGACCTCGTGATCCGCCCGCCTTGGCCTCCCAAAGTGCTGGGAGCCACTGTGCCCAGCCTAAAAGATGCTTCACATTATGTATCATCAGGGAAATGCAAATGAAGACAGTAAGATATCAGTGTGGCCCAAATCCGGAACACTGACTGCACTGAACACTAGTGAGGATGTGAAGCAATAGAAATGCTCATTCATTACTGTTGTGAATGCAAGATGGTACAGCCACTGTGGAAGACAGTTTGGCAGTTTCTTATGAAACTAAACATCCTCTTACAACATGAGTAATTGTAAGAGGATTGTGCTTCTTGGTATTTACCCAAAGTAGTTGGTATGTACCCAAAGTAGTACCCAGTAATTGTTCTTCTTGGCATTTACCCAAAGGAGTTGAAACCTTATGTTAACACAAAAACCTGCACACAAATGTCTACGCTAGCTTTATTTACTAAGTTTATTGCCAAAACTTGGACACAAACAAGATGTCATTCAGTAAGTGAATGGATATATAAGCTGTTGTACATCAGTGTAATGCAATATTATTCCACACTAAAATGAAATGCACTAGCAAGTTATGAAAATAAATGGAGGAAATCTAAATGCATATTACTAAGTGAAAGAAGCCCTCTGAAAAGGCTACATACTATGTAATTTCAACAGCTGATATTCTGGAAAGAGCAAAACTATCTGGATAGTAAAAAGATCAGTAGCTGCCATGGGCTGGTGGGGAGGGCAGGATGAATAGAAGGAGCACATAGGTTTCTTAGGGCTATGAAAGTACTCTGTATGATATTATGATGGTGGACACACAGCATTTTTCATTTGTTAAATGCCATACAATATACAACACCAAGAGGGAACCTCAATGTAAACTTTGGGCATTGGGTGATTATGATGTGTCAAAGTAGGTTCATCAATTGTAACAAATGTACCAGTCTGGTGGGGGCTGTTGATAAAGGGGAAGGCTGTGCATGTGTGGGGTTAGTGGGTATATGGGAAACCTCTGTACCTGTCTCTCATTTTTACTGTGAACCTAAAACTGCTCTACAAAATAGTGTTTAATTAAAAAAACAGGTTTTTTTGGTAACAGTGGCAAGTATTCCTAATAGGCAGTCCCTTAAATGAATAAAAGTACAAAGGAAATAGAAACATCCCAAATTCCAGGCATAAACATCATTAACATTAGGTGACCATTACAAAATTATCTTTCTATATATACACATGGCAATAGATATAAAAATGGCCATCATTTTAAATATAATACATATGTTATACATTTTATCCATTTTAAATATGATACTTAATTCTACTTAAATTTAACAGAATAAAAAATTCTGAAATGGGATCTAAAGAATTGCTGATTTTAGAGAAATGATTCTTTGCCACAAATGTATCACTTCTGGAATGATCCCACTTTGATTAAAGGAAAAAAATGACAGTAATAGGCAGTTTTAGTCATTTCTTCTAAACCATGAGCTTTAATTTAAGACAGTATCAGTAACTCTGCTATGATACATAAACCAATTACCTCTCTCACTCCACTTCACCTCAGCTTACCTCTCACATTTTTCTAGTTATGTGAGTTTTACATAGTTAAGTTTAAAAATTTTGATTTTTGGCCGGGCGCGGTGGCTCAAGCCTGTAATCCCAGCACTTTGGGAGGCCGAGACGGGCGGATCACAAGGTCAGGAGATCGAGACCATCCTGG
>NW_012104154.1:557391-569118 GCF_000951045.1 Mandrillus leucophaeus | reverse complement strand
AAAAAAAAAAAAAAAAAAAAAAAAAAATTTGATTTTTTTGTAACCATAAACCCTCAGTGGTCTCTTCTTAGTTCTCCATTTAAAAGGATGCCATATGCGCCTCCAGACCTTTCTACCACCACATCTCATTCCTACTTTCTTTATTGATTAGCTGGATAGACTCTGTGAAGACGTGATCCCACCTACTGCATCCATCAATGCTCTCCAGTTTCAGGATGTTATTCTGTTGCTGTTGTATGGCAGTGACATCAAGGTGAGCACAGTGTGTCTCCATCCTACTTCCCTTTGGCCTAGACTTGGTAGATTTTCCTCCCTTGCCCTTTTGGCATTGAGTGTTGTTTTGGAGAACTATGAGAACAGCCAGTCCTTTGTGTGACTTGCTCTTCTTTCCAGGTTGCTAAAGGAACCTTTCTTAAACTGAGATATTAAGAAACTTGACAAGGATATATATTGATACAGATCAACCAGCATCTTTTATTTCTTTTTCTTTTTTTTTTTGAGATGGAGTTTCACTCTTGTTGCCCAGGCTGGAGTGCAATGGCACGATCTTGGCTTACTGCAACCTCCACCTCCCGGATTCAAGTGATTCTCCTGCCTCAGCCTCCTGAGTAACTGGGATTACAGGTATGCACCACCACACCCGGCTATTTTTTGTATTTTTAGTAGAGACAAGGTTTCTCCATGTTGGCCAGGCTGGTCGCGAACTCCTGACCTCAGGTGATCCTCCTGCTTTGGCCTCCCAAAGTGATGGCATGAGCCATCGCACCTGGTCAACTTTTATTTCTTAACCACAATGCACTCTTTAACTGGCAGATTTAGATCTTCATTCAAATAATTTTTTCTTGTGTGATTTTTAAATACCTTTTTATTTGTTAGATTATTCTCTTCAAGGATATTAATTAACTTTTTGTCATTATGTCTATTATCTTTTCTCTGATTGTAGTAATCTCTTTTTTTTCTTCCTGGTTCACAGTGATTTTCTCTCTCTCCCTTTCTTTTTTTTTCAGTATCTAAATCGTTTAGCTGGGTCTGCTTCATTTCTTGTTGTTTATAATTTACCTATAGGTAGGTTTATTGGTCCTCAAATTATTTCTTTATTTCTGTTTCTCTCTATCTTGCTCTTTTTAGTTATTTTCTCTTGGTTATTCAATTGGTTCTTGAGTTTTTAAAAAAATTAAATTCAGGCTCTTATCAAATTTTGTAGCCTGTGAACTTAAAAATTCTTTCAGACTGGATTTTATTTTTAACTTGTGCATGTTATTGTCTTTTAAGGTTTGCATAGCTGCAAGTTCATTGATTTTGTCTTGTCCACACTTGGCAGCTTTCTTCAGACTTTCACTGTGCTCTGCCCCTTTGTGTAAGGCAGCTCCTAAATCCTCATGTCAGATCCCGTTCTTACCCCTTTTCTGGATTACCTTTGATGGATTAATATTCCTTTTGAGCTTGATTTTCTATAACCTTTGAGCATGGGAATGGTGGGGGTGGGCTTAGCTGGAGTCGTGTTGCACAAACTGGGCTCCTCCCTCCAATGTGAGACTATGAGGAATATGCAGGCTTCAAACTTCATTGAGGGAGGGAGAAGGCTGAGCATACCTTGTCCATCGTGGGGCAGGTAGGTTTCAGCTCATTCCCCCGATTAATGTGGGTCCTTGGAGTCTTCACACTCTGACAAAATCATGCCACATTGCTGCCATTTCCTTTTGCACTAATCTCCACTGCAGCCATTTTCACTACCCCACGTCAAAAATGAGAAAAACTAAGGATAAACAATGGCCGTTTCTTCTTCTCTCAAGATTTGAGTGAGAATTGTCAGGATTTTGTAGACGCACAAGGTATGGTTTCTGGGAGGTTGGAGTGTGGCCTCATTGTGATACTCTTCAACTTCTGGTTTTTATATGAGCAAGCGCTTTTCAAAGTGCATTTTGTTAAGTGGTTCTCCTTTTCTTGTTTGGTTACTACTTGTAACTTTAGCGTTTTTGTTTCTTCCCCCTTCCCTTTTTTCTTGAGGTAGAAAGATGAGAAAATTAAGGATTCTTTTCTTCTAGATAGCAAGGCCTTGATATTCTGTAAATGTTTCACTATGTTCTTTCAGAATGTAATGCCCCACATGTTTTTTACTATAGGATATACATTGTACTTTTTTTTTTGAGACAGGGTCTTACTCTGTCACTCAGACTGGAGTGCAGTGGCGCAATCACAGCTCACTGCAGCCTTGGCTTCCCCAGCTCAAGTGGTTCCCCCACCTCAGCCTCCTGAGTAACTGGGACTTTTTGTATTCTTAGTAGAGATGGGGTTTTACCACGTTGCCAGGCTGGTCTCAAATTCCTGGACTCATGTGATTGCACATTTTAATATTTATGATGTAAGTTCCTCATTTTTGTCTCTTCCAAATTAAAAAAATACGCAAGTTACACATGATATATCTGTTAAGGTGCTTTAGGTTGCAAGTAAAAGAATAACCAACTCCACATATTGAAATAATAAACTTGTATTGACACACAAAGGAGAATATTGCATAGTTAGGACAGCATCAGATGTATTTTTATGCATATTACATTAAACTGAGATAAAATTCATTATTTTCATATGTAGGAATACCTTTAAACAAAAAGTAACAACCCCGTTGTGTCCTATGAAGGGAAGTTAATTTTGATAGACCAGCATGATGGAGGTGAGTGGCTTATCTCAGTGATTTTCACCTTCTGATCACATTCATCCAGCTGCCGAAATGACACAGGATGTAGCCAGAGGAACAACTTCCTTCTGCTGGTATTCCCTAGCCAATTCAACCAGATATAAAAGTGACTTTTCACTTACAAATAGTAAACTTCCTCATTTTTCTTTTGTCAGTGCTCTTTTGAACAAGCAAAAGAGAAAGGTTAAAGACTAAGGATAGTGTCTGAAGTGTGATCACATGTGTTTAAACCCAGCGGTAGGTGCACTGGCCATGGGTCAGGAAGCACGGGCCATAGTAGTCTCAGCTCTGCTACTTTTGTAGATGTGCAGCTCAGAGCAAGTCAAGTTTCCTCTGTGTACCTGATTCCTTATTTTTTTGTGAAATTCAAGGCAGCAAACAATTCAATTCAATAATTGAATTAGGGTCCTTTACTTGGCAGACATGACCCAAGCCACTGGAGATTCAAAAGGATGGAAAAAACTTATGCTCAGAAATAACTCCTCCCTTTCATCTATTTCAATGGGTAGCTAATCATTTGCTTAACAGATTACTCTTTTAAAATATATTTATATAATTGGAAGGTAGTTCAGCTGTTATTTTTCACTGTAATGAAAATTAGATGGTTTTTCTTGTACCAAGATCTTTTCATTCTTTTTCTTTTTTACATTTTTCAAAGTGCAGTTCCATTTTTAAGTTTTCAAAAGATATAATTCACGTAGTATCCAGCTTACTTGTTGAAGGTCTACAATTAAATTGTTTTAAGTGTATTTACAAAGCTGTACAACCATCATCACCATCAATATTAGAACATTTTTAAACAGTTTTTTCCTTTTCTGTGAAGAATGGAGTCTCATTATATTGCCTAGGCAGGTCTCAAACTCCTGGGCTCACACTACACTCCTGCCTTTGCATCCTTAAGTGCTAGGATTACAGACATGAGCCACTGAACCTGGCACAACTTTTTAAAACCACAAAAACCAAACCCCATACCCATATCACTTCTCATGCTTCCCACCCCATACGATCCTTTCCCTCCTTCCCACCCAAGGCCCTAGGAAAACCTCCCGTCTACTTTTTGTCTCTGTAGACATGCCTATTCTGGAAATTTCATATAAAATGCATGATATAATATGTGCTCTTTGTGACTGGCTTATTTACTTAGCATAATGTTTTCATTCATGTTATAGCATACACTAGTATTTTACTTTTTTAGTACCAAGTAATATTCCATTGTATGGATATGCCACATTTTATTTATCCACTCATCAGTTTCTGCTCTTGGCTACTAAAAATAATTTTGCATTAACCATTCCTCTACAAATTTTTGTGTGGGTGTGTGTTTTCCTTTTTTCTTGAGTATATAACTAGAAGTGGAATTGCTGAGTCATCTAGTAAATCTATGTTTGTCATTTTGAGGAACTGATAACTGTTTTTAAAACTGGCTTCACCATTTTCAGGTTGCCACCAGCAAAATAGGAGGGTTCCAGTTTTTCCACATCTTTGCCAACTCTTGATATTGTCTGTCATTTTGACTATAGCCGTCCTTGTGGGTGTGAAGAGGCATCTCATGATTTCCATTTTCATTTCATTTATGACTAACAATGCTGAGACTCTTTTCATGTGCTTCTTTGTCATTTGTATACTTTTGGAGAAGTGTCTCTTCAGATCATTTGCCCACTTTTCACTTAAGTCACTTATCTTTGTGTCATTAAGTTGTAAGAGTTCTTTACATATTTCGAAAACAAGTCCCTTATTAGACATAGAATTTACCAATATTTTCTCCTGTTCTGAGAGTTGTCCTTTCCCTTTTGTGATGGCATCATTCGCAGAATGAAAGGTTTTAATTTTGATGAAGTTCAATTTATCAACTTTTTTCTTTTGTTGTTTATGCTTTTGGTGACATATCTAAGAAACTACTACCTAAGGTCATGAAGATTGACTCCTATGATTTCCTCTAGGAATTTTGTGGTTTTAAATCTTACATTTATGCCCAACATCCATTTTGAGTTAATTTTTATACATAATGTGAGGCCGAGATCCAATGTCATTTTTTTTGCATGCAGGTTTCCAGTTGTACCAGCTCGACAGTAGTTGTTAAAACAATTATTCTGTCCCAATTAATTGAGCTGACACTCTTTTTGAAAATCAATGTAAAGGTTTATTTCTAGACTTTCAATTCTATCTCCATTGATCTGTATATTTATCTTTATAAAACCACCTTTTCAAAAATTATAACATTGGAAAATTATGACAGTGAAAAGTAGCTGATCTAACCAAATTTCATCTTGCCATGAGCCTCCAAACTGCCCTTAATCATTCTTGGGTCTGAGCTAAGCTAACCTGGGGAGACATTTAGTTTATAGTTTAAATGACAATAGCCTTTTCCCCAAACTAAACCACCTTTGTAAAGCTTGTGAAAGGCCACCAGGTTAGGAGGATGTGAGGAGCCTGAATTCTGCTAAGGTGTAGGCATACATGATTACCAGCTATTATTTAAAGGTCACAGGTTTTGCAAGTCTCCCAGTTACTCCTGCAAATAACATCACCATTGCAGAAACTAAGATTGGCTTTTTGAGATACCTTTTTAGGTTTGTGAATTTCTGACAACCAATGGCTTCACCTGGATCCACCAACCCTGCTGACTCTGCTGACCCCACTGACCCCGCTGACCTCCCTGACCCCACCAACCCTACTGGCCAGTCATGTGGCCCTACCCAGAAGCAGACTCCCTAGCCTGTCATACTATCTTTGAAAAATCCTACCCTCCAAATTTTCTGAGATTGATTTGAGTAGTAACTCCATCTCTCATGTGGTGTGGCCGGCCTTGTGTCAATTAAACTTTTCTTATATTGTGATGGTGTGGTCTCAGTAAATTGGTTTTGCTTGTGTAGTAAGCAGGAAGAACCCATCAGGCATTTACAAGTCTGAAAGAGTTTTTAGTACTGCAGCTTTGTAGTAAGCTTTGAAATTAAGAAGTTTGAGTCCTACAACTTTGTTCCTTTTCAATATTGTGCTGGCTATTATGGTTCCTTTGCATTTTCACATGAATTTTAGAATCAGCTTGTCCATTTGTGTGAAAACAAAAGCTGAGATTTTGATAGGGCTTGTGTTGAATCTCTGGATCAATTTGAGAGTAAATATTAAATATTATTATCAGTGAATGTGGTCCTTTTGTGGATCTTCTTTAGCTTATTTTTTAAAGCATGGTTTTCTTTACTTGTTGGAACGTATTATAAACCAAAAGTAAATTCTAAGCCTCCCCTCCTCCAACCATCTGAATGGACCCCCTCCTCTTGGCCAAGGGCATTCCAAAGTTAACCTGAAAAACCCATTCAAGACATGATAGAAAGGGGGTGCTGAACATACCTTATCATACCCTCCTCCTTTTTGGAATAGTACTAATAGAAAAGACTCTTTAAGTCTGATAAGAAACATTAACAATTGATTCTCTCTGAAGCCTGCTACTTGGAGGCTTCATGTACATGATAAAACCTTGGTCTCCATAACCTCTTATCATAACTCAGACATTCCTTTCTATTGATAATAACTCTCTCAACCAACTGTCATCATTAAAGCTTTGAATGCACCTATGACCTGGAAACTCCCACTTTAGTTGTTCCACCATTCTGGACGAAACCAATACACATCTTACACATATTGATTGATGTCTTATGCCTCCCTAAAATGTATAAAACTGAATTGTGGCCCAATCGCCTTGGGCACATGTTCTCAGGATCTCCTGAAGGCTGTGGTCACAGGCCATTGATCGCTCATATTTGGCTCAGAGTAAATCTCTTCAAATATTTTATAGAGTTTGACTCTTTTTGTCAATAATATTTATAATAACTCCTTTGAAGTCTGCTAAATGCACCATTTAAGTCCTTACAAAGGCAGTTTCCATTGCCTGTTTTTTTATGTCCCAGTGTATAGATGATACATTCCTGATTCTATGAATGTCTCACTATTTTGTTTTTAAAAACTCAACATTTTAGGCTGGGCATGGTAGCTCACACCTGTAATCCCAGCACTTTGGGAGGCTGAGGCAGGCAGATCACTTGAGGTCAGGAGTTCAAGACCAGCCTTACCAACACGATGAAACCCTGTCTCTACTAAAAATACAGAAAATTTAGCCAGGCATGGTGGCACACACCTGTAGTCCCAGCTATGTGGTAGGCTGAGGCAGAGGAATTGCTTGAACCCGGGAGGCAGAGGTTGCAGTGAGCCTAGATCACACCACTGCCCTCCAGCCTGGGCAACAGAGTGAGATTCTGTCTCAAAAAAAAAAAAAAAAAAAAAAAAAAAAAAAAAAAAGAAGAGAAAAGCCAACATTTTTGAGAATATATTATAGCACGTCTCATACTGATTGCCCTCTGAGGGCTTGTTGGTGTTGCTTGCTTGAGCATGTGTTTAGGGTCTTGACTGGACTCCAGTGAAATCTATTTCCCTGGCAACATGCAGCCTATGATGTTGCTCTTCCATGAGTGCCATCTTGGGTGTGGAAACTGTCTCGCTGACCATCAGGATGACTGTGGTCTTGTTGAGCTTATGTCTGGTTTGTTCTTGGTGTCACAACAGATCTTAGCCTGTTCTAGTGGCCTGCTGATTTCTCTGTTGTTCTCAACAATGCCCTAAGGTATAAATTCCTCCAGTCAAATCTCATTAAAGTCAGTGCTGCTTGCAGGACAGCTGTTACCAGTCTTTGAGGCCTGCTCCCACACTGGGAGACTGAGCTGCCTCTTTTCCTCTGTTAGTATTCCAGCTGGTCTCTGTTTCTCTTCTTGCTCCTGGCATCATTGTCGCTCCTGGCATCTATGTTTTACTTGTTGCTCCTTTTAATTGTTAAGGACCTTCTTGTTTTTGAGAATACTTAGCTGGGACTTTGTCCTCTATTTCAAATAAAGTCGGCCCCCTTAGGGTGAGCTAGAGAGCTCTCTGCTCTTACAACCTGCCTTTCCACTGGGAAGAAACTCTGCTCTCTTGCACTGGAGCTGGGAGTGGAGACAGTGGCCTGCTTCTCCTGGGCTGACACCCTGACTCTACTAGCAGGGCACTGGGTGGGGACAGTAGCCTTCTGTGAGTGAAACTTCTGTCTTATGAGGGTGCTAGGGAAGTGGCAATTAGAGTCCCTGGGGTAAAGCATCCACTCGACGAGTAGGGGCTTGGTGGGGAAAGGGAGCCCCAGTTCTCTTGATGCAGTTTCCTGGGATGGAGCTTCCGCAACCAGCAGATGGGTGTCCTGGGATGCAGTTTCTGCAACTAGAAGATGGGGGTGAGGGGATGGGAGAGGCCCATGGCCTGCCCTGCTGGGGTAAAACTGGAGCTCTAGACTGGAGCAGGGGGAGAGCATACCCATCTTCTTGGCGGCCTCCACCCAGAGTAGAGCTTGCGTCATGCTGAACACTGGGGAGGAGATGAGAGCGGGTCATGGCTCAGATGATGCGGACTCTTGTGTTCTTACTGAGATTTTATCATTTTTCTCAAAAATAGTTGTCTAATTGCTGTGTGTCTTTAGGGCAATTCCCAGAGATTTTTACATGTTTTATTTTTTGTAATTTTTGCCACTCAAATAATTGTTTCACTGGAGAGAGCTTCCACTAAACTATCCACTCTTTCATTCAAGAACTGTTTCTCTTCTTTTTTCCTGAGGCACCGAAGTTAAAGGGTTTTTATTGAGGGGGTTGGGGTGGGGAGAGCAGTGTGTGCCTCTCTGGGCAGGCAGGACAAGACATGGAGAATACCAGGTGGAACACCTTGGCTGGCCGGATTCCAAGGACCCGAGGAACAAGTGCCAGGACATAGGCCTCCTACTGTCAGATTTTCTTGGGGCTGAAGTATTGGTAGCAACCTCCTCATGCCTGACCCAGACAAATAACCTTTGTGCCCTCCTTGGAGCGTATGCTGAAGATTACAGATGCCTGTCCTAGACAGTAGAAAATTAAGCTTACACAACTGACACTATGTGACAAATAACTAGTCTTATTTTTTCAGTTTGATGGTACTCAAATGGATTTGCTTATTTAAATTCATACATGGTATGACGAGTGATCCACAGGGGAAATTTAGCTAAACATAAAAAAAAAAAAGAGAAAAATTGTAACATTATTTTGGAGATTCTTCTAATACAAAGTATTAAATGTGTGGATGTTAAATGCTGTTACATATTACAACGCTGGGAATCATCATCTATTTTAAGTGTACTCGGAAAAAACTGCCTAGAAACAAGGAACAGAGATTATATTTTCTGACTCAAATATGGTTCAGTATGAATAGGCATTTCCTGCTTGTCCATAAACATCTGTTTTATTGAAAAATGTTTGAAAGAATTGATTGATTTCAATTTCCAAGTTTGATCTGGGTCGAGATTGCTACCGTGAAACTAAATTCAAAATGACAAGATTGTTAAATAATGTATATTTTGTTATTATTAACATAGATAGCTGTAAAATTTGATTGCCAGGTAGATATGGAAGAGATGACTGATGGACCAGAATTGTCCACAGTTTTGAACTGTTGGCTATACTTTCACCTCTGGGTGTGTGAGTCCTCAAGATGCAGCTCACTCCTCTCCAAACGGGGTGCTCTGTGATTTGTGTCAAAGACAAAATAGATTACAAAGAAACTCTGGGGACTTTGAGGCCAGGTGGGGATAAATGAGTGCAGAATTTATAAGTAGAACAGACTCGATAAAGAACCCTCTGATGTTTCAAAAATAATATATATCTAATAGAAAAATTAATAAAAGGGGTAAAATATAAGACACCTCAAATCCCAATCTTAGAGGCAAATATGCTCCAACTTTTGTTAATATTTTAGTGTCTGTCTCTGCATACAGAAATGTAAGTGTAAATGTTGTTACATATGTGATTTAGTAAGCTGACTGTTGGATTAGATAGCATGTTGTGGAAATACTTCCATACTATCTTTTTACTGACTGTATATCATTCTCTTGAATGCATGAACCATGAGGTTATTAACCAACCCCTGACTGATACACAGTTGGTTCCAGGGTTTTGTTATTATGAACTACTATACAGGGAACACCCCTGTTTATACATCTTTGATCCTGGATAAATCTCTCTAAGAGATACAGTCCTAGGAGAAACGTTGAGAGTCAGAGGAGAAGCTGTTTTATTTGTGACACTTGTTGCTAAATTGCACTCAGGAAAGATTCAATTCTGGTTTATACTTCCACCTGGTACAAGCTGTGCTCAGCATGGGGGTGCTCTCTGAGTCTGGCCGGGGTGAAACCTAGACCACTCTCTGCTTGACCAGCAGGGAGCTGCATCTGCCCCAAGGAAGGGGTGCCTGTCCCTTTGTCATACACAGATTCTATAGGGACAGGCAAGCTCCTGGTGCCAGGCTGCAAGGGAGACGTTTCTGCTACCCAGAGCCGTTAGTTCCAGGCATTATTAAGTTTTCATCCTGGGCAGGGTGAGAGGTAAAAGAGATCTCATGTTTGTTTCTAATTTGTATCATTTTAACTATAGAGGTTGAAAACTATTTTATATGTTTGTTGACTATTCATATTTATTGCTTTTGTGAAATCCTTATTCATCAAATTTCTCAATATTTTTTGTGAGATACTGCTCTTTCTTTATTGATTTACAAAGTTTTAATGGATCATATGTTCATCAATTATGTTATTAACATTTTCTCCAAGTTGATTCTTTAGTTTTCTCTTATTTATTCATTTATTTGTGCCAACAATATGATTTAAATGTTTTATATAGAAAAAAATCAACTATGATTTCTAGCTTTGATACCTTTCTTATCCCAAATATATAAAAATGTTCACTCCTTTTTTTTGAGTCTTGCATTGTCGCCCAGGCTGGAGTGCAATAGTACCATCTCAGCTCACTGCAACCTCCGCCTCCTGGGTTTAAGCGATTCTCCTGCCTTGGCCTCCCAAGAAGCTGGGATTACAGATGCCTGCCACCATGCCTGGCTAATTTTTTTGTATTTTTACTAGAGACGGGGTTTCACTATGTTTGCCAGGCTGGTCTCCAACTCCTGACCTCGTGATCTGCCCACTCCAGCCTCCCAAAGTGTTGAGATTACAGGTGTTAGCCATAGCACCTGGCCACCTTTTACATTTAATTATATGTAATCCATTTGGGGTTTTGTTTGGTCATAAGGAGCAAGATAGAGATTCTATTTCTTTTCCCTAGTGGTTAGTCAGTTTATCCAACAATCCGTCTTCTCCTCACTGATTGGCAATGAAGCTTTATCAATGCCCAATTGTTTAAACACTTGGATTTAGCTCTGGCGTTTCTTTTGCTTTTCATTGTTCTATCTAATATCCAATAGGATGTCGCTGCTTTAATTTTGTAATTTTGTTTTGTAATTTTGCTTCATTATCATTTGTTTTCAGGATTTGATAACTCTGAGGGCAAAAGCTTCTCCCCTCACAAGATGAGATTTTGACTTTCATTATCGGTACACATAGAAAATACATATGTGTATGGATTCATAGACAACAGATTCTCTGATTCAGTTTTAAGGATAACTCAAACCCACCAATCATTGATTGGCACCATGTTGGGGTATTCATGCTTCTATTTTGAGAGTCGGATGGATAGCACTCAGCATCTCAGTGTGTATGTCAGCACGGGTGCACAGGTCCCCTCCAGATGTCAGCTTTGCTCTGGGACCAGTTTGCTCCAACCATGGGGCAGAGGTACATCCAGCAATTTTGCTCCTGGGGCCTGTCTCTAGGATAGAAGAGGTTTTAGAATCTCTAAGTGACAGTTTTGGAATACTCCAGTATTTATAAAGTTCTTTCACACATTTTACTTCCTAAGACATGTCTCTCTCTCTCTCTCTCTCTCTCTTTTTGTGTGTGTGTGTGTGTGTGTGTGTTAAAGCTGCCTTCTGAAGTTAAGACTTTGTCCTTTATTGTTACACAGTTTAGATGTTTGGAGACTACTATTACCAGCATGGCAAAGTGGGCTACAGCATTGACCCTGGAGCAGATTTGGTTCAACTCCCAAGTTTATAACCTACTAGCTGTGTGACCTTGTGCAAGTTACTGAGCCTCTCTGGGCCTTGGT
>NW_012104154.1:553499-555036 GCF_000951045.1 Mandrillus leucophaeus | reverse complement strand
GACTTTTGCTTATAAGAGATACTAAATAAACATTTATGAAAGCTCCATGAACTTTGCTAAATTCTTATATTTTTATAATTTTTTTGAGACAGAGTTTCACTCTGCTACCCAGGCTGTAGTGCAGTGGCACAATCTCGGCTCACTGCAAGCTCCGCCTCTCGGGTTCATGCCATTCTCCTGCCTCAGCCTCCTGAGTACCTGGGACTACAGGTGACCACGACCACACCAGGCTAATTTTTTGTATTTTTAATAGAGACGGGGTTTCACCGTGTTAGCCAGGATGGTCTCAATCTCCTGACCTTGTGATCCCCTCACCTCGGCCTCCCGAAGTGCTGAGATTACAGGAATTTTGCTAAATTATTTACACAGATTATCTAATTCTTTCTTCAACGCAGCCTGTGAAGTGGGTACTATTATTGTCTCCATTTAATAGATGAAGAAACTGAGTAAGAGGAGGTTAAGTTGTATGCCCAAGGCCACATAGGCTGGAAGTTGTAGAGTTGAGATTTGAACTAAGGTCTCTCTGCTTCTAGAGTCCCTGTGGCTAGTTTTGTTCTTTAAAGTTCCAGAGACCTGAAGTGAGTACATATCAACCCGGCAAACCACTTCCAGGAGTAAGCATATAATTTTTTCAGACTCGGTGATGTGTTTTCACAGTTCAAAACACAGACTAACAACTTTGCATTAGTTCGGCAAATAAGAAGAATGTCATTGTAATCTCAGCAAAAAGAGAAAACTGTGGTGCCTTGAGTCCTCCTTGTGATCACTTATGCAGGCCACTCCTCACAGGATGAAGCAGTTTGCAGGCAGAGTCTGCCATTAAAGGGGTCGTGACTACCTCTGGGAATACACTCTGGTCCAGAGCACACCAGGCCCCAGGTATTGTGACCTTCTTTTATCTGGATACAGGAAAGAGAAATGATCCTTGAGGTCCAGGGTGCATATTGGAGTGGTGTAATAGGAGCTAGGGGGAGAGAGGTTATCATCCTTCTTGTGGGTGTTAAAGAAATAACCAAATTAGAATGACAGTGACATGTATATTTCACATTCCTCAGCCATTTTCATGGCGTTATTGGGAAATGTGCCTGGGAATTAGATTTTCTTATATATTTGTCAAGCCCTGGGAGTTTTATTTGAAAGCGTGCTATTTCTTTATGTAATTTAATACTTTTGTCCTTGGAAAATGTCTGAGATATTGCTGACCAGGGATGTTATTAGTATACAGCTGATAACACTGTTTTTGTTTTACTCTGATACATCTTGATAGCAAGCCAAATTAACACGACATTCTGCACCTGACGATCTACCATCTAACTTTCCTAGATAAATTCTGAGAAATGAAAATAAAATTCTAAGTCCCCTAATTAACTGAATGGACTCCCTCTTTGCCCAAGGAGCCCCAGAGAAGCCTTAAAAACTGAGTTCCCAGCCACGCCGGGCACATGCAGGTGGGACACGCCTTGTTATACCACCTCCCTCACTGCCATCGATCTTCCTTCTCTAAGAGTTAGACAGAAACCAGCCCTTTTGAAAGACT
>NW_012104154.1:548846-550524 GCF_000951045.1 Mandrillus leucophaeus | reverse complement strand
ATTATAAGTAAATAAAAATAGAAATTATAAATTATTAGCACAGACTTTACCATTTATCTTTATATAGAATTTGCTATGCCAGTTTTAAATGGAAATATAAAAACATTGGACTTGTATGCAGAATCACCAAAATAACACAATTTGTACTTTGTAGCTCTTATGTGCATATATATTTCATTCTTTACCAGAACAGTGGTGATGCTGCACAAAACTAACTCAATTATTTCTATTTCACTTCTTGCTATGTGCACAAGCACCAGCACCCTCTCTACCTGTGGCTGACCAATGAGTGAGAAAGCACTAAAGGACAGGAGCTCTAGATTGCTCTGTCCTTCCCTTTCTGTCTATGTCATTAACTTCAGAGTAAGTGTTTGGCCAATACAGGAAAGCAGCACAGGTAAGGAAGGATATGATAGGGTGCTCTGGTTATTCATTTTTCTTATGATGCCATTGCCTTCTCTCTGCATTTGAAGCAAGTTCTGGTTCTAACAGTGTGTATGGCCTCCTGTGGCTGTCCATACTCCTTTCATGCAGTCATAGACGTAACATGATTCCCTTATACTTGTTTTGAGTCTCACTGAACTCTACAAATCATGGGTCCACAGGGATTCTGTGCTCATGGGCATTATCAGTAGAATGGGCTAATGGGTAGCAAAGCACAGAGGTGGACACGTATGTTGTGTGTATCTCCTCTGCTCATGCAAGTGCTGAATTGTCCCATTGGATTCTACTTACCAAACACAAGTTCAAAAGTATAATTATTAAGAATTTCAAGAAGACAACAGCAGAGCATTAACCTAACTGTGGGGCCCTATGTGGTTGTGTGTGTTGTATGTCTATGTGGCTGTGTGGGCTGGTTCTAAGGGGGGCTACCCCCTCCTGTAAATGTTTATGAACCCATTATAAGTCTATGACTGGTGCAGATGATGGGCATGTAAGTCAGGTCTGGCCAATCAGGATACCCTATGCCCTTGTGCTCAGTGACTGGGAAAATGGTGGGCATATGACTCAGTTGGGGCCACCTAGATGTATCCTTGAGATTTGACACAGGAATTATGGGAGCAGAAAGGTCTCTTCCTGTTGGGTAGTGCAATGCAAGGATATGGCCCTGGGGCTTGCAGAAATGTTTCTTGCCTCATAGCTGTGAAAGAGAAAGGGCAGACAGAGAAGAGTGTAGCTGGGAAATGGAGCAGGAGAAAGAGAGAAAACTATTGATACATCATCTAACCTGTAGGTTTCCTAGCTCGATCAAAGCTCCATCTCCCCCTTGGTGTCCCAGTTGTAGAAGTCAACACATCCTTTCTCCGCTTTTCCTGTCTCTTTTTTCTTTTTGTTGCAAGCTATTTTGGGTCAGGGTTTCATCTCTAGCAATGGAAATTACCTGAAAATATGCTACAACATTGTGTTGTTGTGAAAACTAAAAGAGATAACTTGTGTAAGATCCTTGACATCAATGACTATTTTATTTCCAGCTCCCTAGATTTCAGGGTTTTTTTCCCCACATACATAGCAACTTCCACAGCATCTTTTACTCAAGATGAGGCCTTTCCCTCTTCTCATTGCGCTTAAGAGCACCTATCACAGACTTTTGCTTATAAGAGATACTAAATAAACATTTATGAAAGCTCCATGAACTTTGCTAAATTCTTATATTTTTATAATTTTTTTGAGACAGAGT
>NW_012104154.1:530859-547306 GCF_000951045.1 Mandrillus leucophaeus | reverse complement strand
TTCACAGGCCGTACACAACATGCCTCTGTGTCCTGGCTTTCACTTTATGACATACAGAGTGAAATTATAATGCAATTAAATGTAAGTCTCGGTCAGGCGCAGTGGCTCACGCCTGTAATCCCAGCACTTTGGGAGGCTGAGGCGGGTGGATCACGAGGTCAGAAGGTCAGGACCAGCCTGGCCAAGATGGTGAAACCCCATCTATATGAAAAATACAAAAACTTAGCCAGATGTGGTGGCGGGCACCTGTAATCCCAGCTACTCGGGAGGCTGAGGCAGAGAGTTGCTTGAATCCATGAGGCGGGGATTGCAGTGAACTGAGATCGTGCCACTGCATGCCAGCCTGGGCAAGTGAGACTCTTATCTCAAAAAAAAAATACATATATATATATATATATATGTCTCCACCCCAAATGAATGTAAGATGTATGTAACATGGATGTTTGCTTGCTATGAATGTGTGCACCCCCTTCATAATTATTCCTAGCTCTTCCTATAACTATTGAATATCTATACTTAGCCAGCCCATTCAGCACAAATTTCTGTCTCACCTTTCCCTCCCTTAAAGTGCCTGCTTTTGGTTTCTTCCAGAAGCTATGCTTTCGAGCCTGCACAGTGGGCAGCCTGCTGGCTGCAAGCCTTTGTAAGAGATAATACTCTCCTCTCCAAATTTATGAATCTCATGATTCTTCAGTTGACAGTTACCCAAGCCATATACTTCTTAGTTGATGAATATTTCTTAAGTGAAGAGCTGCTGAACTTTAATACAAAATTCACATATTTATTTATCTCCAAAACACTGTGTAATTGGCTGGGTGTAGTGACTCACGCCTGTAATCCCAGCACTTTGGGAGGCTGAGGCAGGCGGATCACCTGAGATCGAGAGTTCGAGACCAGCCCGACCAACAGGGAGAAATCCCGTCTCTACTAAAAATACAAAATTAGCTGGGTGTGGTAGTGCATGCCTGTAATCCCAGCTATTCGGGAGGCTAAGACAGGAGAATCGCTTGAACCCAGGAGGTGGAGGTTGCAGTGAGCCAAGATTGAGCCATTGCACTCCAGCCTGGACAACAAAAGTGAAACTCCATCTCAAAACAAACAAACAAAAAAACACAGTGTAATCTATTCTACAGCACATTTCTGTGATGATCAAAAGTGGAAGCCCAATATGGAGAAACAGAGACATACCTGCAAAGATTTTTGTATACAGTTTTTTCAAGATCTCAGCTTTCCAGTATAAAACATACATACTTTATGTGGACAAACCAATGGGAAATTGTCCTTACATCTCTCTGCCAACTGCATCTTCTTCCAACATCTATTATGTATGCAATGTCTACTGAGCATTATGCAGGCCTAAGCCCTGGGGGTGCAAGACAGGTAAGGTCTCTATTTTGCAGAAGCAAACAGTTTAGCAGGCAGATAGGCAGTTAACAGTTAACTGATAAGTATGTGGTATGTAAAGGAATGTTTAATAAGAGCCTTTTCTTTTGAAACAGGACACAGTCGCAGCTACTGGTTATTACACCGAGGCTTTGACTAGAATAACATTATTAGGTGAAGCTCCAGCAAAGTCAACTTGAAAAGAGTCTCTATGGCCAAGTGTAAAAAGTAAAGTAGAGGAAGTAGCAGTAAGACCAATTTGGAATAAATAGTAACTTCTCTTAGAAGCAACATTTATTCAAAGTCCTGTGCTAATCTTAAATATCTGCTAGCCGTAATGAAAAAATCAATATACTTTATTTCTTAGCTCCCACAATTTAGCCTAAATACTTGTCCTGGCATGGTTATACTGGTCCAAGCAAGCATTAGGTTATAGCCTGTTCCTCTTCATTATTTGAAAGTGTTTTTACCTTTCTCAGCATTCCACAAGTTAATTCCTCCTTCCTTTGTTCTCCTCTACCTTTGCCTCTTTTAAAAAGTTCTAAGTTGCTAGCCAATAGGGACAAATACAGAATGTGAGGTCCCGTTCCAGTCAATGGAAACTGGACACAGCAGTAGGGTGGACGCGTCTGGTTATAAATGACCCCGTCTCCTTTGTTCGGTGTACTCTCGTGGCAAAACTGCTGGTGAGTGTACCCTTTCTGCAGAAAGTAAAAATGACCTTACTAAATAAATTAAATTTATGTTCAAGTGCTTTTTCTTTATGGCACCAAAGAACAAGCATTTGAAACACAACTAATTCCTGCTGCACTTTATGTGAATAATCAAGTCAAGTGTAATAAGCCAAAAACTTATTTTGCACACAAATTGCTCTTACTGTAATTTCTCTTTAGTAGAAAAGGAGGGCTAGAGAAACAGAGAAAAATTGTTTCAAAGGAAAACTGTAACACCTGTTACTGAATTCCAGCCCTGACTTTTGTTTTAGAGTGCAGATCAAATCATGACATTTCTTCCTACAATAATCCTCTAAAGAGTACCAGCTTATAATTTTTTTCATGTTTTTAGTTGGTGCCCTAATGAAATAGGTTCCTTTTTCTGTTCTGACACACAGATTCTCTTGTGATTAGCAAGTTATTAATGTTATTTATCTCATGTAGTTTTACTTCTGAGAAAATCAGAGTCATATATCCATAAGACTAGAGGTGATTTGACAAAGCCTGTGAATCTCCCTCATTTGGAATCCCGCCGGACCCCATCTGTTTTTCATTGCAAATGCCCTGCTGCTATAACTATACAAGCACCCTCCCTCTAGGCCCAGGGACTATCACGTAAGAGGTCAGTGTGTGAGATTGCAAGGGCCAGTTTTGTGGGATAGAATTAGTTTAGACCCTCCAAATCACAGATACCTAAATAGCTAGTAAAATAAGGGACTTTGCCTCCTGGGTTATTATGTATGCGACACCCTTTTATCCATCCCAACCATAAAGAATTTCCTGCTTCCCATAGAATTAAAAGAAAATTACTGAGAGGTTATAAAGATACCTTGTGACAAAGCTTGCTGGCTGTAATATGGCCAGTTATGAGATTTATGCATATATATGTATTATTTATTTATTTATTTATTTTTGAGACAGAGTCTTGCTCTGTCGCTCAGGCTGGAGTGCAATGGCACAATCTCGGCTCACTGCAACCTCTGCCTCCCGGGTTCAAGTGATTTTTCTGCCTCAGCCTCCCAAGTAGCTGGGATTACAGGCACGTGCCACCATGCTCAGCTAATTTTTTTATTTTTTGTAGAGACCGGGTTTCACCATGTTGGTCAGGCTGGTCTTGAACTCCTGACCTCATGATCTGCCTGCCTTGGCCTCCTAAAGTGCTGGGATTACAGGCGTGAGTGGCCGGCCTATATATGTATATTTTTAATGTTTATTATCAGCCACCTTGGGACAAATTAGTAAAAGACTGCAAAAATCATTGAGGCACAACAAAAGTCTCTAACTTCCTTAGCTTAAAAGGCTTTAACAGTGCTTATATTTTGTATAGTTAATTGCAATAAGTCTGTAACTAAAACCAAGATCACAGTAGCTCAGCATGTAGAATTGAAAGGTAGATAAGTCAATTTTGTAAACTTGCCTTTGGCTTTTAGTTTGTAGGCTCTTTATTACCGAAAAAAATGTTTTAAGGACTAACGAATGCCTGTCTACATCCATCCCTGTCTGGCCTAGAACATTTAAATTGGCTATACATCTTTTGGCCCTAAGTCCCTTGGCCATAGGGGTCCCACTGAGGGACAGGAGGGACCCAGAGCAGGTATCCATACCGCTTTGACTATGCTATGGGACACAGTGAAAGTTCGATGACCACTGATGTTGCTTCTGGCAAATCTTGGCCAGAAGAGGAGAATGTAAAAAAAATACAAAATTCTAAGCCCCCAATCAGGACCCCTTCTCTCAGCCAAGAGCATTCTAAAGTTAACCTGAAAAACTAGTTTAGTCCATGATGGAAGTGGGGGTTTGGTGGGAGGAGGGCTTGGAACCTGTCTCACAGCTGACCAGAATTAACATCAACACAGAGACCCGAAGACTGGTAAACTCTTTAAGACTGAGAAGAAATACTTACAATCTGTTCTCTTTGAAGCCTGCTACCTGGAGGCTTCATCTACATGGTAAACCTTAGCATTTGCAACCCCTTATCATAACCCAGATTTCTTTCTATTGATTCCAGGTCTTAAGATATTAACTCCCTCAACCATTTGCCAATCAGAAAATCTTTGAATCTGCTCATGACCTGGAAGCCCCTGCTTTCCAGACTGAACCAATGTACATCTTAAATGTATTGATTAATGTCTTAGATCTCCCTAAATGTATAAAACCACCTTGGGCACAGTTCTCAGGATCTCCTGAGGGCTGTGTCATGGGCCATTGGTTGCCCATATTTAGCTCAGAATAAATCTATTTAAATATTTTACAGAGTTTGACTCTTTTTGTTTACATTGAGTAACCATCACCATGATCAAGACATAGAGAATTCCCATTATCTAAGAAATTGTCCCCTTACAGCCAGTCCCCAATCCTCTAGAGCCTATTAAAAAATACACACACACACAAACACACACACACACAACTTAGCCGAGTGTGGTGGCATGCACCTGTAGTCCCAGCTACTTGGGAGGCTGAGGTGGGAGAATCCCCTGAACCCGGGAGGCAGAGGTTGCAGTGAACCGAGACCACGCCATTGCACTCCAGTCTGGCTGACAGTGAGACTCTGTCTCAAAAAGGAAGAAAAAAAGAAAAAAATTTCTATCATCTTAGATTGGTTTTCTCTATTCTTGAACTTTATTTAAATGAGATCCTTACATTTATTTATGTACTTTTTTTTTTTACATCTCCCAAGGCTCTGTCATTCACATTTGTGTACTCTTGTGTGTCCAGTTTCATCTGCTCAACCTCATAGTTTCAAGATTCAACCATGTTGTTTATTTATTTTTTGCAGATTGTGGTAACTGTGACTTACGATAAGAAATACACTGTATTTGGTCTTGTCCCTATTTTCTGGCATACAGCTCCTATCTGCCTTGGAATCTCCAAAATGGTAAGTGCCTTTTTGTATGCTAAGGAGATGACTGATGGGTGAGGGGGAGCTCCTAGACAGCCTCAGGATGGGGCTGGTTGCCATGGGAACCAATCACGTGATTAGCAGCTTGGCACCCTCAGCCCCAAGTGGATCTCTCGGGAGAAGTGAGGGGCTGAAGGCTGAGTTGATCACCAAGGGCCCATACATTAATCGATTATGCCTATGTAATGAAACATTCACAAAAACCCCAAAAGTCAAGACTTGGAGAGTTTCTGAATGATGAACCATGGAGGGTGGTGCCCCAGGAATGGCATGGAAGTGCTGTGCTTCTTCTCACATACCTTGCACTATGCATCTCTTCCATCTGATTATTTATCTGTATCCTTTCTAGTATCCTCTATAATAAATGGGTAAATGTGAGTAAAGTGTTCCCCTGAGTTCCGTCAGCTGTCCTAGCAAATTATTAAACCTGAGGAGGGGTTTGTGGGAATCCTGATTGATTGATTGATTGATTGATTTATGAGATGGAGTCTTGCTCTGTTACCAGGCTGGAGTGCAGTGGCGTGATCTCGGCTCACTGCAACCTCCGCCTCCTGGGTTCAAGCGATTCTCCTTCGACAGCCTCCCAAGCAGCTGGGACTACAGGCTCGCACCACCACGCCCAGCTAATTTTTTGTGTGTGTATATTTTAGTAGAGACAGGGTTTCACCATGTTGGCCAGGATGGTCTCCGTCTCCTGACCTTGTAATCTGCCTGCCTTAGCCTCCTACAGTGCTGGGATTACAGGCATGAGCCACCACACCTGGCTGAGAATCCTGATTTGTAACTGGTTGGCTTGAGTGCAGGTCGTAACCTGGGACTTGGGTCTGGCATCTAAAGGGGGAAGAGTTTTATGAGACTAAGCCCTCAACTTGTGTGATCTGATGCTATCTCCAGGTAGATAGTATCAGATTTGAACTGAATGGAAGGACACCCTGTTGTCCTTTGATGACCAGAAGTGTTTTGTATTGAGTATAGTAGGAGAAAAACAGTTTGCTTGTTTTTTCTACTGTAATTATACAGAGATATATATTTATTTGTTTGTTCTTCTGTTGATGGATATTTGAGCTATGTCTAGTTTCTTTTTTTTTTTTTTTTGCTTTTTTGAATAGGGCTGCTATGAATATTCTTGTATGAGTCTTTTTTGTGGACTTACATTTTAATTCCTCTTGGATAAGTTCCTACAATCTAAGAGTAGAATTCCTGAGTCATGGAGCAGATGGCTGTCTGGGAAAATGCCAAGAAGGTTCCAAAGGGGTTGTATCATTTTGCGTATGAGATTTGTGCAGTGTATGATAGCTCCAGTTGCTTCACATCCTTGCCAACACTTGATGTTATCTGACTATCTTTTAGTGAGGTGATGGTGATATCTCACTGTGGTCTTAGTTGCCCTGATGACCAATGATGTTGAACATATTTTTATGTGCTTGTCAACTCTTCTCTTATTTTTTATAAAGTATTTGTCCAATATTTTGCCCATTAAAAATTAGATTGTCTTTTGATTATTAATTTGTAGAACTGTAAAAGATATATTCTGAATTGAAGGTCCTTTGCCAGATATATATTTGGCAAATATTTTCTCCTAGTCTATTGCTGCCTTTTTCATTTTCTTATCATTGTCTTGTGATAAGCATAAGTTAATTTTGGTTAAGTGAAATTGAACAATTTTCCTATTTTTAGATGAGCGCTGTTTTTTACCAGCCTAGGAATACTTTGCCTACCACATTAGATATTCTCTTATTCTTTTGAGAAATTTGATTGCTTTTATGTGTAATAGAACTCTGATGCATCTTGAACTAATTTTTGTATATAGTGTAAAACAGGAAGTGAGTTATTAATTTTCTACACAAATGTCCAGTTGTTTCAGCACAATTTCTTGAAAGGACTTTCCTTTTCCCTTTTTCATTGCTTTGATGCTTCTGTCAAAAATCTCTTAATTGTATACATGTGGGTCTACTTCTGGACTTCCTATTCTGTTTAATGATCTATTTATCCTTACACCAATACCATACTGTCTTGATTACTGTACTACATTAAGACTTAAAATTAGGTATTTATTTCCCCATTTTATTTTTTAAGACTGGGTTATTGTAGGTCTTTTTCATTTCCATATAAATATTTAAAAATTAGCTTGTTAATTTCTACAAACAAGCCCTCTTTGGATTTTTGTTGGTATTGTATTGAATATATAGGTAAACTTGGGGAGAAATGATACCTTAACAATAGTGAATCTTTCAATCTATGAACATAGTATAACTCTCCATTAATTTAGGTCCTTTTTAATTTCTTTTAGCAATGTTTTATAGTTGTCAGTGTACAGATCTTACACACCTTATTTACTTATTTCTAAGTATTTTATATTATTATAAAATGGTATGTGGCTTTTTGTAAATTTCATTTACCATTTTTATTGATATTATATAAGTATGCAGTTGAAATTTATAGATTTACTTCATATCCTGAGACCTTAGTAAGTTCACTTGTGTGTTATAGTGGTTTCTTTGTAAATTCCTTAGTTTTTTTTTTATGTAAAGAGTCATGTCATCTGCAAATGGAAGAAGTTTCTTTTCCTTTTCCAGCTTTATATTTTTTATTTAATTATTTATTTTTCTTGCCTTATAGCAATGCCTAGAACTTCCAGTACAACCTTGAGTAGAACTGGTGGATGTGAACATTCCTACCTCCTTTCTCATCTTAGGGAAAAGTGTTCATGTCACCATCAGTATGACACCAGCTATAAGTTTTCTATAGATGCTCCTTATTGGGTTGATAAAGTGTCCTATTTCCTTATTGTTAAGTATAATTTCTCCAAGAGTCTTTGAGATCTCTTTTCAGTTGAATGATTTTTAAAATGCCAATAAATTCAAAAAGCATTATTTCACAAACAGTGCTAATTATGTTCTGTTCTCTAACCATCAACTCATTTAAATCTGAAATAAGGTCAGGGTGCTGTTCTTTACATTTTCTGGTAGAGGAAACTGAGGCACAGGTTGGCAGACGGTCTGGCTCCTGAGATCATAGGCTAGGCTGCTCCTATAACCTTACACTTGTGGTTACTGTAAATCGCTTCTGCCATCACTTGACCATCTGAAAGTAGCAGATGCTACTGAAAAACACCTTCTTTTGGGGGTGGAGAGGGGATGACTGCTGAGTGTTTTAGTAGGAGTACATTTCTACAGCATAGTTATAGCATCCTGCATTGCAGAAATGTAAGTTGACCTAAACTACATATTCATACATGTGATTTCTCTTTTATTTCCTCAGAATATTAAAAAAATGAGGATACTGATTTTATTCCTCAAAAAAAGTTTAAGTTTTATTTTTAGTTAGAAGCTACCTCCATGGCTTTCCATAAAATATGTATTTTCCCTAACTCAAGAGATAAGAAAGCAACTGTCTTCATGACCCAAAGCAGTATCTTTTCAAATGTTTTATTTGGCAAGATAAACATATTTAGTTTTTGTAATCTCTACAGTGTATGTTCTTTGTGCTTTTCCAGTATAATACTATATGTCTTATATACAGCAACAAAAATTGGCATGCATATTTTTATATGTGTCAATATATGTATGTGAATGTATACATATATTCTGTCCATATGTGTATTTTGTTTAGGTGTGAAATAGTAACAATGGCTGCTATTTCCTCAGTGTCCACTTTGTGTAGGCAACCAGGGGCTTTATATTTACTGTCTTTAAGTCTTACGAAAATTTTGCAAAATAAGTATTGTCACTGCCGTGATCCAGTGATAATTTGGAGACAGGAAAGATTAATCACTCCGTTGAAGGAATACAGGGAGTAAGTAGTCAAGCTGGGGTTATTTCTGGAATTCCAATCCAAACCCATTAGTGGTGGCGATTTGAATGATTCTTGCACAATGGTCCTGGTGCTGTGTGGCTATTCAGAAGGAAGGACACAGGAAGGACAAACGCTGGTGTTGAGGCAATGTGTGGGCGACCCTTGCTAGCACATGTGTTGTTTGGTGGCATGAGGTTCTCAGTTAACATGAACCGCACCTGCTCAAGCTTGTTTACTGGAGGCACAGCTCACTCAGCAGGATCTAATGGGAATGCCCTCATTTGGTTTTGGTCACAGTCCTGAGAGTGTGACAAACAACATAAAAGGGGAACCAGGCCTCCCACCAGGTGCCCAAGGGTGTTGCAGACCAGGGCCACCTCTTTTCTTCGATGTGAGTGCTGAGAAGACTTGCTTAGCATGTGCTGCTCAAAAAATACTTGGGAGCGAATGAATAGAAAAATGGAAAAATGGACTTTTCTATGGTTCAGTCATTAATAGCCCCTGCCCTCGAGCCTACTGCCCCAGCCCACCTGCTCGTGTGGTATGGAATTTCCTCCTCACTCTGACAGTTGCACTGGCTTCACATGGCCTTTCGGGAATAGCACCTGCGCTACCCTCCAGGTGAACTCTGTGGGGGGCAAATGTGAGCAGAGTGTGAGGCTCAGCCCACAGGGAACATTTCCTTGTGTAGGGCGGTGGGGTAGGCCAGGCTTAGCGTCCGGGACACATGTCCACTGAGATGGGTTGTGACTAGGGGATGGAGCTAAAGATGCTCATGAAAGCCCAGGACGCCTTGGGGAGGGTGGGAGGCTTGGCCTGGGATGACTCCCCTCCTTATCCCTAGGCAGACAGGTGACTTTGGGTCCCTATGTCAAGCCCTGAGAGTTTTCAGTTTCTGCATCTGCAAGAAGGAAGTTGGAACAATAATAACGAACGTTTGTTAGAACACGAAGTGTCACATACGCTGCTTACAACTTTATGTGCATTGTGTTCTTTAATCTTTGGATAAGTGACCCCGGGGATTATCGCATCTCACATATGAGAAACTGAAGCTTAGAGGGGTTCACAACTTGCCCAAGATGGCACAGCTGGTACCAGCAGAGCAGGGTCCAACCTGAGCCTGACTCCAAACCCAGGCTGCCTGTGTGACCTTCACCATCCCGATAGTTCCAAGTGCACTTCTGGCCTCTTACTTTTGCCCCTGGAGAGTGAGAGACTTTGCAGCTGTAACAACCTCACTTCACCTTTTATGCAAATCTCATGTATAATTTCATAAACTTTATTTTTGAAAAAAGTTAATTCCCCAGAGGCCTTCCCTAGCTGACTTGGCCTCAGATGGCCAGCAGAGGGCAATGTAGTCTCAGGGAGGTGCCCTCCCTTCCCCTGGGCTGGAAACTGTGAAAATCTAACCACCGCTAGCAAAAACCAGTCTCAGCTGGAAAGGGCCTAATCTTGGAGAGGATGTTGGAGAATACATAGCAATAGATTCAGATGAAATCCTGTCTCAGTAGGCACACTTAGAATATTGTTCCTTGGATGGCATTAGAAAGGGAACCTTTTTTTTTTTTTTGTAATATAGAGTTCTCATTTTATTCCATGCATGAAAAGAAATGATAAAGGTTTTGTGCTTTTTCTCATCTCTATTAATAGAAGTTATTAACATGCTTATAATAGAAACCATTTCACCTTCACTGGAACTGATGATGATGCTTCATGATAGCACAGTGGTGCCCTGTTGCCAAGTATTAGATATGGTCCAATGTCTCAAAAATTACCAGTCAAAAGGATTTGTGAGTATCACGGGTTGTTTTTAAGATCTTTATAATTACTATTTTTAGATTTGGTATCTTTTATATCCGTACACTGCTAGGATTAAAATCTGATAGTCGGATTGCCCTAATAAACTAGTAGGGGCTCCTTGGGTGACAAAGCCACTCTGACAGTGACTTCATTGGTCGCTCATTGGCCACATACCCTCGCCTGGTTCTCTGAGGCCCAGCACAGGATATGATGAACACTAGTTTTTATTTTCTTTGCAATATTTCACTTAATTCTTGGTGCGTTGTAGTGAATAAATTATTGTCAACACCTTTTGAGCACCTAGCATGCCAGAGCATTTATAAACAAAGACAATTGACAAAAGATGTAGAATACAAACGTTTGAGCGCTTAAGGGCGAGTGCTTTTTAAGTGCTTTATCTGTATGACTGTGTTAGGTCCTCACAACAGCCCTATAGGTATTATCATCAACCCCATTTGACTGATGGGAAATCTCACCCAGAGGTGCTATGGAACTTGCGCAAGATCACAGAGCTGTGAGAGCAGAGCAGGGAGGCAGCCCCGAATGGGTGGATTTCAAAGCCTGCACTCTCCATTCCCACTCCTTCCTGCTTCTCAGTGTCAGCAAGAGCAAATCTCATGAGCTCTAGAGCATCCTGGCAACCTTCTGAGAGGGATGCTCTTTACCTTGATCTATCTATGTTGGGTTCCAGAATCTTCTCCCTAAATGTAAATGTAACCGGAACTGTTGGTAACTCACTCACACCTCTGTGGTCTGTGGATTCTATCTGAGTTTCAACTTCTTCTTTGCCTGAAGACATTCTCCTAAGCCTCAGGAGGTCTCTCTGCCCACGTCCGGGGTGGTTTGAGTGCTAGGGAGTTAATAGCCCTGGCAGCCCTCCACCAATGACTGACAGGCTGGTGTCTGAATGTCCCGGCTCCCTCATCCCTCAGGAACATGCACAGGTGGTTCTGCAGTTTTCTTGTGCTCCAGTGGCTCACAACTGGGCTGCCTTCCCTTCCTGGTCTCACCTTCCCCTCCTGGTTCCATGTCCCTACTCCCTTGCTGGGGTATCATGCACCTGCCAAATACATTCTTTCTACTGGGATCTCAAATCTGCGTCTGCTTCTGAAAAAGCAAAGGTAGAAGGGATGCAAGTGTCCACATTTAAAAGTAACTTGGGACTTCCTGAAGATATCCAAGGATTTTTTGGGAAAGACTGAATTTACATTCTGAAATGAGAGCTGGCATCAGTTTAATGAACATACTAATTAAAAAGCTCCCCTTGGCAGCGAGTTGGTGCTTCCTTCCTGTCATGATGGTTTAGGGAGTGGGGTCTGGGTCACCTCTTCTCGTGACCTGAGTGCTTTGTGATCACTTACATGGTTTGCGCACTTCCCTCTTCAGTGCCTGGTTCTGGATCCTGGTAGCGCCTTCATCTGTGCTTGTGGCCAAGAATGGGCATTGCTGCTACAGTCATGGCCGTGCCCTGCACACATGGATCTACCTTCTCTTCTTTGTGGCCTACCTTCCTGGCTCAGGGAGGCGCTTCGGCCTGGATTCCAAGTGGAAAACAGATGCTCCCCTTGAAGACTGCTTTTCTGTGTAGCGGAGAGCACATTATTTATACTAACAGTAAATCCATGGATTCTGTCTTCTAATAACAGGTTGGTTATTTACTATGTGCCAGGCATTATTAGAAGTTCTTTGCTTATATTAATTCAATTATCATAAAACTCTGTGAAGTATGTGCTATTATTTTCTTCAGTTTACAGATAAACTAAGGGACAGAGAATTCAAATCACTTGGCCAAAGCTATACAGTGAGTAAATGATACTATCTTGTGGCAGATACAGATTTGTAATGGACGAAACCAAAATATTTCACCTCCAAATATCCTTCTTTGACACATTTTGAGGTGGCTGTTCAGAGGGCCTGCAAACAGAGGTAGCCGTGCAAAGCTGTCCTTTGCAGGGAGATTTGCGTCTGTACAGAATCAGCATGGTGCAGCCAGGTTTTCTTTGAGGCTCACCCTTGTCCAGATCAAGAAAAGATTAACAGAGTCTGACACCTTAAATTTCTGAAATAAACATTTACCATCTATTCTCTCTGAGGACTGCTACCTGTAAACTTTCACCTGTATAATAAGACCACATTTGCAAGCCAGACCTCCTCTTCTCTTCCTCCCATAACCTGCCTTGACATCATAACTTGATTTACTGCCACAACCAGTTTTTGGATGTACTCCAAGCCCACATTTTTTTTTGTAACCTTAAGCTGTGTAAAGGCTGGATATGGTGGCTCCTGCCTATAATCCCAGCACTTTGGGAGGCCAAGGCAGGAGGATCACTTGAGGCCAGAGGTTCAAGTTCAAGGCAACATAGTGAGACCCCCATCTCTACAAAAAATGAAAAGAATTAGTCAGGCATGGAGGCACAGACCTATAGTTCCAGCTACTCAGGAGGCTGAGGTGGGATTGCTTGAAGGACTGCCTGAGCCCAGGAGTTTGAGGCTACAGTAAACCATGATCCTGCCATTGTACTACAGCCTGGGCAAGAGAGTGAGACCCTGTATCAAAGAAGGCTTAAAAAAAGATAGTGTAAATGTGTCAACCACTTTACCATTTCTTGGAGATCTTCGTAAGATTCCTATGCACATTAATACATATGTGTGCCTTTTCTCCAATTAGTCTGTCTCTTGTCAGTTGATTTTCGGTGACCCTTCTAAGGACAAAGAGGAAGTTTCCCCTTTGTGGGTTCCTGTGGCACCCATAGGAATGGCTGTCCCTCGCTACCTTCTGCTTCACAGTTTCAAATGACTGGCCACTCGCCAAAAGGCAGAAGAGGTTCATGAGTTCCTCTTTTCCTCATTTGCACTTGACCTCTTTCTCGTAACACACATCCAGCCATGTCTTCTACATATTTTTCCCCCAGTAAAACATCTGTGCCTCATAGTTGTAAAAAAATCAAATCAAATGGTAAAAATGTTTTAAAAATACATCTCAGGGCTGGTTCCCTTAGAGGCTGCTGCTGTGCAACACTGAAGGACGTGCATGAAGGTGTGAGAGAGCGATGTGGCATCTGTCCCATGGTCCGCATGGTTTATACGCTTGGTTTGCCAGAAAGCGTCTCAGGTCAGCACAGATGCAGAATTTCTGGTTCAGTGCAGTTGGCTGAGCACTTGTGCTTAACGTCCCACCCACAAGAGACTCCGCTGAAAATGATTTCGAAAGAGGGAACAAAATGTCACTGCAGACACCACTGGAAGTGAGGTAGCAGGTGGGATTTCACTTTGGGCCAGACTGAAGACTGGTTGAAACAGGGAAGAGGCATGCTCACCAGCACCGTGATGGTTTACCATTGCTGTGCCAATACCTGGAAGTTACCACTTCTGTTCTAGAAATTTCTGAGTAACCCACCCCTTAACTGGCATGTAATTAAAAGTATGTATAAATATAACTGGAGAACAGCCTCTGAGCTGCTACGCAAACACACTGCCTTTGAGGTATCCTGGCTCTGCAGGGGCAGTCACAGAGCTGTAACACTGTTGCCTCAATAAAGCCATGTTTTTTTCTACCACCAGCTGATTCTTGAATCCTTTCCTGAGTGAAGCCAAGAACTTCCCCAGGCTAAGCCCCAGTTTTGGGGCTGGCTTGCCCTGCATCAAATGGCATTCCTAGCTGCTCTCCCAGAAGGTCTATGCCCTCCCTGGAGCCTCCTCAGTGCCCCCGTTCTGAGGAGGGTCCTGCCGGTTTTCTAACAAAGGATTCCATCCCAAGGTCATCAGGCACCTCTCCCCCTTATCCAGCTAGCTCCAGCCTATACCTCTTACTGCTCAAAAGAGTAGGTCCAACCAATACCTCCAGAAGTGGACCCCATATCAGCTCCTAAAAGTCAAACCTGTGTCCATTGCAGGAAGTAGCTGATGAAAATTGGGGAGCACTTAGAGTACATGTGCTATTTTCTGTCTGATTTGGCTTTATTTAACAAAGAAGATGTGGCTAGTTTTCAGAGAATCCAGAAAAGTTTATAGAGGAGTTTTTTAAGTTGACCATGTTCTTCAACTTAACTTGTCATGACTTGCAAGTATTATCATCTACTTGCTGTGCTGTGGAAGAAATGCAGTGTGAAAAGGGTGTGGTTTAGCCAATCAATTATGACAAGATTAGAGAAATAACTCAGAGAAATTATGGAAGTCCCACTCTGTTTCAGGGTCGTTTGGTTGAGGCACTCAAGAAATATACTCACACGGATCCAGACTCCCCAGAAAGGCAGACTCTCCTGGGTATGCATTTTATTACTCGGTCTTCCCCTGACATCAGGAAAATGCTACAAAAAGCAGCAGCAAGGGGTCTCACACCCCCATAATCCAACTCTTAAACATGACTTTTGGGGTTTACAACAACAATGACAGAGGAGAAGAAGAGGCAAAACCATAAGAAATAGCCAAAAAGTGCAATGATTAGCATACGCTTTAAGCCCCCTTCCTCCTCAGGGTTACCCATCCCAAGAAAGTGTCACAAGATCAGTGTCTGGAATGCCCAGATGACAGCCCCCAACTGATTGGCCCCTGGGCCAGAATCAATGTGCCTACTATGAACAAAAGGGCCATTGACAATGAGACTGTTCTGACTGTCCCTGATGAGAGAGAGAAAAAGTTCCCCATCAATTCTAGAGCTAACCTTCTTCCACTAGCACCAATGAGCTGCTTTGCTCAAGTAAGTTTATTAGGGATCTTAGATCCTTTACCTGACAGACAGCTTCCTGCAGTGGCAGACTAGAGGCCGCCTGAACATTTTTCTTTAGTGTCCTACTGCTGGGTGAGCTCTCCAGCAACTCAGAGACTCAGGTCTGCCCTTCAGTAACACAGTTTGCCCCTTGCTTCCTTATTGGCTGCTACAGGATCCCCTTCCCTGCTACAGGATCTCTTCATTTCTTCCATACCTATTAGGGCAAATAAGGTTTGGTCAGGTAGACAGGTCCCAGTTTTGTAAATAATTTGGATCCTGTTATCTTGTATAGGCCCTTTGTTTGATGTGTTTGTTTATGTGTATAGACAGGTATTGTGGCATGTCCTGTGTCTAGCATGCTATCAGATTGGCTTATAAATAAAAGAGCAAGAATAAATTAAACATGTAAGTCTAGTCTGAACTTGTTAGTTTGAAAAGAATGTTGTGTCTTTTACGATTTAACTTTAAGGTAAACCACTGTTGTTTGTAGGTTTTGAACTGGTTAAAATGGCTTTAAATAGCAAGCTTTTTGTATAGTTGAAAACCTTAAAATTGTGAAATGGTTCTCATCTACAGAATGCCAATGTCTGTTGGGAAGTTCAGGATTTCTTGCCTCCTAGGTTTATATAAAATGTGCCAGGGAAAACATATTCTTTATTGGGAAAAAGAGTAATTTTTGTCAAATTCAGAAGTCAATGAAGGTGAGGTTCAACTTATGAAGGGACCAATGAGTGGAAGAAAAAGAGATATAAAGAAAACTCTAGATAAAAAATGTATTTTTTTGCAAGGAAGGATATAAAGAAAGAGTAATTTTGTATAAAAAGGATCTTCTGCAGTAAACTCTTATCTTAGAGTAAAATGACTGGTTATTTAAGAAGGAGTTAGTATAGGACAAGTCAAATTGTCCAAGCATGTGGTGGATGGTATATGTAAGTTGTGATAAGGTTCATAAAGGGGAATTTATGAAAAGAATTTTGTGTGTGATTAAGCTAGCTGTAATGAAAAGAAAATCGTGTATAATAGACTTTCTAAAAATAGTCTCCATGTCAAACCAAATTTTCTTACAGTATTAATTTGCTAAATTACCCAAAATTTTGCTTTTTGATTTTATATTCTATTTCTTTTTAAATCCTCTTGCTTCTCAGAGTC
>NW_012104154.1:527183-530354 GCF_000951045.1 Mandrillus leucophaeus | reverse complement strand
ATGAACTCAAGTATCACCACCTCCAGCCCTCTGACAAGTTCCTTATCAGGTGCTATTAACTAATCCATGTGCTGTTAAATTACAGGGCTTTGATTCCTGGGGATGCATAGCTCATCTGGAGATGGCACCAATTCCTGCCAGTATCTAACATCAAACTCAAGTTAACCAAAGCCTTGTTTTTAAACCTGGGCAAAGGAGACAATCAAAGTAAACTGCTTTCATGAGACACAGAGAAAAGCTTGTATTTATTTAATAATTTTGCCTCTAACTGAATTAATATAACTTGTTTTATGCCTTGATACTAAATAATTTAAATGTTTAGCTACCCATGAGTTTCCGTTGCTGTCATTCTCAAAACTAGGCAGCATGTATGACCTTTTTGCTTGAAACATTGCTAATTCTCTGTTTTGTTTTACATCTAGAATTTAAAATGATTTAATTCCTTCAGGCCCAGGAACTATAGTGGAATAAGTGGGCATGCAAGATTGCAAGGGCTGGGTTTTAAGGGATAAAATTAATTCAGCCCCTCCAAATAAAAAAAAGGCACACAGACGCCTAAACAAAATGCTTGTGTTTGGTATAGCTAATTGCTACAAGTCAGATTACAGTAGCTCAATGCACAGGATGTATAGATAAGTCAGTTTTATAACCTTATTTTTGGCTTTTAGTTTTTGACTCTCATAGTGCTTAAAATGGTTTTAAGGGCTAATGAGTACCTGCCTACCTCCATTCCCATCTGGCCTAGAATGTTTAATCCACTATGAGTCTTTTGATTCTAAGTCTGTTGGCCAAAGGAAATCCCCCTTCCACATACACAAAAAAATTCTTAAAAAAGCTAATTCAGTCCATGACACAAAACGGGATTGGAGACACCTCACTATGCCCCCTTTGCAATTTAGGCCAGGTTCACAAGACTCTTTAAGAATACAGAAATAAAGTATTGCCTCCTCCCAGAAGACTTAGTCTTACTAAAAACTTAAAAAGAAAAATCCCCCAAGGGATTACAACCAAAATGGAAGGGTGCTTGTCAAGTGTTGCTGAGTACCCTACTAATGTTAAACTCCAGGGAATAACTAGTCGGGTACACCTGTCCAGGATTAAACCTATTTCTTATGCATTGCAGGCATAAAATGAGGACACCACGATTACATCTGTGAACCTTTAAAAGACCTCCACTACTTAATTAAAAGAATCAACACTCAGTCAGAAGTAGTAATGTGATGCTGTGGATGGGAATAGGCACGTTAATTTTTCTCTTTTTCCTAACTGTAATACTTCTTTTCCATTGCTTTGGCCAACCACGTCTTCCTGGGAAACACCTCTTTTGCAGTTGTTGGGTGTAGAAGCCACTCTAAGGCCCAACAGGACACCATGCTGTCACTGTTGATTCTGTTGGCTCTCTCAATGATCCTGATGCAGTGTGGGTGGGAACATAACTCTATAGTAAATATTTCAAAAATTATGGCATCAGGGAATCATCTTCGTGGTTGCTGGATTTTCCATCAACATCCCCAGGATAGAGATTTCCATCTTCTGGCCTATCTGGAAAATCTTGCAGCCATATTCCCACACCTCCTAACTAACCATATGATCCCAAAGTTCCCAGACCCCTACTTGCTATGAGGAACTCTCCCCCACCTAATGGATTCCACCTGAACCTCCCCAACCACTACCACCTGCACCTGGGAAGTTGTGTATCTCTATCTCCAGTACACTAATGATTCTATCTTTTGCGCCTGCTGTTGTGTTAATGACCCAAAAGCAGAAGTTCCCCTGTGAAGCTCTGGTCCAACTCTAGTTGTCAGGTTCCCAAGGCTGCACCAAGGTCAATGGAATTCCACTTGTGAGCAAGGAGACCATATATGGTGCCTTCTTCCAGATCAGAACATGCAGGGGAAGAACAACTGCCTAAGCTGGGAAGGTGGGAGTGCTGCCCACTTCTGGAAAACAAAGATTGCTCAACCACCTCCACTGGAACAGGGGAGGAATAGTTCCATAGACTCAGTTTGGCAGCAAAGGATAGGTCTCATACCCTGCAGGGCCTCTATTTGAGCCCCAACAGGGCTCATTTTTGTTTGTGACCATGAATGGGAAGAAGTCACACCCCATAACTATGCCTGACTCTCCAAGGAGCCACCTATTCTTTTAGGAGTAGCTTTCCCTTGTATATCAAAAGCTTGAAGCAGAGGTGAATGTATGTTGACCACCCTTGCCTCTTCAGGGGTCACAGTCTATAACCCCATAAGACCCAGGAATACCAGAAAGAAGCAAGCAAGAGGATTAATTCTGGCAGGAATCAGGGCAGCAGTAGGACTAGTGGCATCCAGGGGGGCAGCTTTGCCTACCATGAGTCAACCCTAAAGAGCTTGACTGAAATCCTAGAATCCTTAGCCACCAATGCAGGTCAGGCAGTAAAGGGAATTCAAGAGTCCCTAGACTCTTTGGCACATGTAGTTCTCGATAACAGACTAGTATTGGTTTATTTACTAGCTGAACAAAGTGAAGTCTATGCAGTTATTAGTAAAACTTACTGCACATATATTAACAACTCTGGGCATGTCAAGGTTCACATTCAAAAGATCTATGAGCATGCTACCTGATTACATAGTTATAAGTGGGGCACTGAACTCAACTATATCTGGTCCACTATTAAAAGTGCCATCCGAAGTCTCACCTGGTTTTTTATCAATCCTAGGACTTCTGATAGCTGTCTTGTTATTACTAATCTTTGGCCCTTGCTACTTTAACCTCTTAGTAAACTTTATGTCTTCTAGATTATAACAGTTCCAGGTAAAGACAATGCTGGCACAAAGCTTCAAACACATTCTGTTTACTGATCCAGAGAATAAAAACATCCTGCCTCTTGGCCCCCTAGATAAGGTATCCAGACATTTTTACTCCTCTGATGCTAGGCAGGACCTATGCCCCTAAAATCAGCAGAAAGCAGTTACAGAAAAATGGGCCTTCACTCTTCTGCAAGGAGAAGTATCTAATCTCTGAGCAGGGAATGAGGTAAGAGGCAGGACCAGATGAAAGACATCTGGTCTTTCATCCAGACCAGGTGAAAGACTGGCTGGAACAGTGGCTGGAACAGCCACTGAAAGCACCTCTTCATCAAACATGCTCACCAGTGCCATGGTGGTTTACCATTGCAATGGCAACACTTGGAAG
>NW_012104154.1:513637-527133 GCF_000951045.1 Mandrillus leucophaeus | reverse complement strand
ATACTTCTTTTCCATTGCTTTGGCCAACCACGTCTTCCTGGGAAACACCTCTTTTGCAGTTGTTGGGTGTAGAAGCCACTCTAAGGCCCAACCGGACACCATGCTGTCACTGTTGATTCTGTTGGCTCTCTCAATGATCCTGATGCAGTGTGGGTGGGAACATAACTCTATAGTAAATATTTCAAAAATTATGACATCAGGGAATCATCTTCGTGGTTGCTGGATTTTCCATCAACATCCCCAGGATAGAGAGTTCCACCTTCTGGCCTATCTGGAAAATCTTGCAGCCATATTCCCAGACCTCCTAACTAACCATATGATCCCAAAGTTCCCAGACCCCTACTTGCTATGAGGAACTCTCCCCCACCTAATGGATTCCACCTGAACCTCCCCAACCACTACCACCTGCACCTGGGAAGTTGTGTATCTCTATCTCCAGTACACTAATGATTCTATCTTTTGCGCCTGCTGTTGTGTTAATGACCCAAAAGCAGAAGTTCCCCTGTGAAGCTCTGGTCCAACTCTAGTTGTCAGGTTCCCAAGGCTGCACCAAGGTCAATGGAATTCCACTTGTGAGCAAGGAGACCATATATGGTGCCTTCTTCCAGATCAGAACATGCAGGGGAAGAACAACTGCCTAAGCTGGGAAGGTGGGAGTGCTGCCCACTTCTGGAAAACAAAGATTGCTCAACCACCTCCACTGGAACAGGGGAGGAATAGTTCCATAGACTCAGTTTGGCAGCAAAGGATAGGTCTCATACCCTGCAGGGCCTCTATTTGAGCCCCAACAGGGCTCATTTTTGTTTGTGACCATGAATGGGAAGAAGTCACACCCCATAACTATGCCTGACTCTCCAAGGAGCCACCTATTCTTTTAGGAGTAGCTTTCCCTTGTATATCAAAAGCTTGAAGCAGAGGTGAATGTATGTTGACCACCCTTGCCTCTTCAGGGGTCACAGTCTATAACCCCATAAGACCCAGGAATACCAGAAAGAAGCAAGCAAGAGGATTAATTCTGGCAGGAATCAGGGCAGCAGTAGGACTAGTGGCATCCAGGGGGGCAGCTTTGCCTACCATGAGTCAACCCTAAAGAGCTTGACTGAAATCCTAGAATCCTTAGCCACCAATGCAGGTCAGGCAGTAAAGGGAATTCAAGAGTCCCTAGACTCTTTGGCACATGTAGTTCTCGATAACAGACTAGTATTGGTTTATTTACTAGCTGAACAAAGTGAAGTCTATGCAGTTATTAGTAAAACTTACTGCACATATATTAACAACTCTGGGCATGTCAAGGTTCACATTCAAAAGATCTATGAGCATGCTACCTGATTACATAGTTATAAGTGGGGCACTGAACTCAACTATATCTGGTCCACTATTAAAAGTGCCATCCGAAGTCTCACCTGGTTTTTTATCAATCCTAGGACTTCTGATAGCTGTCTTGTTATTACTAATCTTTGGTCCTTGCTACTTTAACCTCTTAGTAAACTTTATGTCTTCTAGATTATAACAGTTCCAGGTAAAGACAATGCTGGCACAAGGCTTCAAACACATTCTGTTTACTGATCCAGAGAATAAAAACTTCCTGCCTCTTGGCCCCCTAGATAAGGTATCCAGACATTTTTACTCCTCTGATGCTAGGCAGGACCTATGCCCCTAAAATCAGCAGAAAGCAGTTACAGAAAAATGGGCCTTCACTCTTCTGCAAGGAGAAGTATCTAATCTCTGAGCAGGGAATGAGGTAAGAGGCAGGACCAGATGAAAGACATCGGGTCTTTCATCCAGACCAGGTGAAAGACTGGCTGGAACAGTGGCTGGAACAGCCACTGAAAGCACCTCTTCATCAAACATGCTCACCAGTGCCATGGTGGTTTACCATTGCAATGGCAACACTTGGAAGTTACTGCCCAAAGAAATTTATGAATAACCCACCCCTTAATTTGCATGTAATTAAAAGCAGGTATGGATATGACTGCAAAACTGCCTCTGAACTGCTACTCTCCAAACACAACTTATGGGGTAACCCTGCTTTGCAGGCGCGGTGTTGGAGCTGTAACACTGCTACCTCAATTAAGCTGTTTTCTACTACAGGCTCACTCTTGAGTTCGTTCCTTAGTGAAGCCAAGAAACTTCTTGGGCTAAGCCCTAATTGTGGGGGCTCACCTGTCCTGGATCAGGAAAGCATCATCAGCTGCCTAGAGAGGTCCTCTGAGAGCAAAACAAAGAAAATTTTTAGCCAGCAGGAATCCAAAAGATGATCTCCTCCCTTTGGATGCAAGGGAGGAGATCATCTTTGGATCTCCTCCCTTTGGATGCAAGGGAGGAGATCATCTTTGGATCTCCTCTTTTATTTTACTCCAGCAAAATAAAAGTACAAACAAACAAACAGAGAGAGACAGAAAGAGAAAGACAGAGACTTGTATATTGTGTCATAATACACAAAAAAGTATTTTAATTTGCCAATGGTTATTTCCATAGCTTTAAATGTGTTTTTCCATTTCTTTAGTTCTTCACTTTGTTTCCTTAGCTTTCATACATTGCCTACACATTAATAAAGATGTTTGGATCACCTTTTTGCCTCTATTTATCTTGCCCTTGTCTCCTTTCCATTTTTTGATATGAGTTATTTTTGTCTCTCCATTGGTAATCTTGTAACTCCAAACATCATCCCAAGACTCTATTCCTTGTTTGGTCCATTTTGACATATCTTCAGTGGCCCCTCACATCTCATATCTCATGTGGGAGGAGGGGTTCTAGTTTCTACAGTTCCCTCTCAATTCTCATCATATCTTTTATTTTATCAAGTCTTATAGCATTTGAATTTTGTTTTGGTATCTGTGGCAGACAGAATAGTGGCCTCAGCCATGTCCACCTCAATTCCCTGAACCTGTGAATATGTGACCTCATGTGGTAAAAGGGCCTTTACAGATTACAGATGTAATTAAGTTAGGGACTTTGAGATGGGAAGATGATCCTGGATTATCTGCATGGGCCCGAGGCCATCACAAAGATCCTTATGAGGGAAAAGAAGCAGGCAGAAGAGTCAGAGGCAGAGAAGAGGTGATGATGGAAGCTGAGGTTGGAGGGATTTGGGACCAGAACCCAAGGAATGTGGATGGCCTCTAGCAGCTGGAAAAGTGAAGAGAACATTCTTCGCTAGAGGCTCCAGAGGGAACGCAGCCTGTCATCACCTTGTTGTAGGCTGGTGAGAATTTTGTCAGACTTCTGACCTCCAGAATTCTAAGATAACAAAACTGGTGTTGCTGTAAGCCACTGGTTGACAACAACCGTAGGAAACTAAAACAGTACCATAATTCTGGTGTTCTGTCTATGGGTTATGCTACTATTATGTTTAGGGTGGCTTATGCACGTTCTCTCATTTCATTTTCTCAACCACCCTGACAATTATTAGTATACCATGATTTCCATGTTATAGCTGAAAAAACCTGAAAATTAAGGTTTAGATACATTGATAAATGTCATATAAGTAATCAGTGGGTATGGGACACATCCCCAGGCCTGTTGAAGATCAAGTCCTGGTGCTTCAGGACCGAGGCTTCCAAAGGGGAGAGATCAAATCTCCCTTACAGGGCTTACTGCCTACCAGGAGAGATATTTGGGGGTTGGAGAATGTATAAAAGTAAACAAAATATCCAAATGTTCCAAGGGACGGATGGTGTTTTTTTTGGACCACTGCGATCACATTGCCCTTGTTTGACAACCCTAGACCTGGGAACTCTTTGTGTTTTCCTGTAAAGTGTGCAAGTGCTTGTGGAATAATGAGCAGCCTAGGGCAGTCCAGCCTCTTCACACAGAAGTAAACCGGTATTGAGCATGGACAACACTCTTTCCCATCAACATTTATTCAAATGCCAGGGAAGTGCTGGCTCTTGCTATCTAATCAAACTGGGGTCTTCCCAGCATGGCAGAGCCAAACACTGACATCTGGATTGCAGCGAGACAAAGTGAGGCATTTATTGCATGGTACCAGCAAGGAGAATTGGGCAGTTCATACTTGAGACCTATATTAGTCTGTTCTCTCACTGCTCTAAAGAACTACCTGAGACTGGGTAATTTATAAAGAAAAGAAGTTTAATTGGCTCATGGTTCTGCAGGCTGTACAGGAAGCATAGTGGCTTCTGCTTCTGGGAAGCCTCAGCAAGCTTACAATCATGGCGGAAGGCAAAGGGGAAGCAAGTGCGTCTTACATGCTGGCAGCAGGAGGGGGAGAGAGGGGGAAGGTGCCACACACTTTAAAACAACCAGATCATGTGAGAAGGCTAGCATGAGACAGCACTAGGGGGATGGTGTGGAACCATGAAAAACCACCATCATGTTCCAATCACCTCCCACCAGGCCCCACCTCCAACACTGGGAATTACAATTCAACATGAGATTTGGGTGGGGACACAAAATTCAAACTGTATCAAGACCCTATCTCCCTTACATGTAAGTATTTTTAAAGGTGAGGAGCCAGAGGTTATAGGCAAAGTTACAAATCAATACATGGAGGCAATACATTAGTTTGACCCAGAAAGTTGGGACATTTTCAATGGGGTGGGAGGCCTACAGGTCACGGGTGGATTCAAAGATTTTCTGATTTATGATTGATTAAGCAAGTGAAAGTTTGTCTAAAAATTTGGAAACAGCAGAAATGAATGTTAGCTCTGACTCATGGGTATGACCTCCTCCAGGCCCCTCAGGTAGAAATTTAGAATGAAGAATGGCAGTCAGAGTTCATTCCTCAGCTCTCCCTGATGTGAGGTCAACAAAAGGGAGATACAATAGAAGGGAGGTCTGTGCCAGTAGACACACTGGGTGGGGGTCTAGGTTTCTGAAAAATAACTAGAATACATGTGTTAAGATGTTATCTTTAGTTTCTGTGGGGAACCAAACATCTTCTGACTCTACTTCCTTGGCTATTATTTTTAGCTCCTAATTACTTTCTTGCTTATGAAGTTTCTCATTTACTTTTCAGGGCTAGCTAGGTGCCTGGGATTTCCCTCAAAGAAAATCAGGATTTTCCTTTAGTTCCATGCTTGGTTTAGAGGCAGGGTACCTGGTAGGCCCCTAAGAAGGGTTCCAGCTCTGTCACACTCTGAGGTCTTCTCTACCTGAAAACTGGACTAGCTTTGGGAGATGTGAAGACCTGGACCTTTTCCTAAAGAGGAAACAACAAGACGAGAGACTGGCAGAACAAGGTTTAGGGGAGAGTCCTTTGCAGCCTTGCTGGACAGGAGGACTTGCAGGGAGACAGAGTCACCATCCTGGTGGGTCTTCAGGTTGGAAGTGAAGGTGGCTGCTGCGTTCTTCCTCCTTTCCTACGTCACATTGCATCTTCTCTTTTTTTTCCATTCCACTTCTTCCTCTTTTGCCCTGATTCAACATTTGCTATTTTATCTCCTATTTCTCTCTGAAATTATATCCCTTTGATTATTTCTCCCTGAAATATCTGTCCTCTATCTCCCTTCTCATTTTTTTTGTCCCTCTAGGTCATCTTCTTAAATGACCAGGCAGAACACTGACCAACTCAGTAACACTGAGAATTTCCAGACTTTACAGCTGATCTCTTTTTACTTAAGTTTATTTACAAGTAGCTCATAAGTATTTCAATAAATTATGAAAACAAAGTGTGAACTTGTAGAGATGCCCATTGCAACCAACTTTTTCCTAATATTTCTCACATTTTGCCTTCTAACCTAGGTAGGAGCTCATCATTAATTATGTTTTTTATATTCAAAACTTTTGGGAAAAAATTCCTTAATTTCTCTGGTAAACTACATTTCTTGTAAAAAGCAACTTCACAGTTTTCCTCAGAAACCTGATTAGTTTCCATATTATTTGGATTTATAAAATGACCCTTTGAGACTGAGAATATGACTACATTCACAATTCCATGTATATTTGCAGAACAATTCTATATTATTATGGTAATAACAAGGCTGCCATCTCTTTGCTATGCAAATTTCATACGTTATAGCTGAGTAAATACTTCCTTTCTGCCTAGTGGATTGATCTGAATAACAAAGATGCAGAATGTAAAGAACATGCAGCTCTGATTGGTTTGGTTGAAGATTTCTTATGAAGACATTTTTGGACGTAAACTATCACCTTCCCTAAGAGGCTTAGCAGCTGTCTCAGTGGAAACAAGTCCCACAGGAGCCTGGGATCTCTTGAAACAAAATTCAGATTTGCATCTGGCAGTAAGATAAACCTCAAAAGCCTTTCTTTTCTTTTTCTGATGCTTGAATTATAAAGAGGCTGCACCTACTCCCAGCATCAACAGGTCTGTGCACATATGGAAACAGGTCTGCACCACAGGCTATGGTCATTGGTAAAAATGGTCACTTTACTTGCAAATATAGACAAAGGGGCCCATCTTTGGTCTAAATTTTTAGCCAGCTGCTTCTATGGTGAGGTAGAGGTAGACAGTGTTTTGGGGATATGTCTATCTTTGTATAATGAAGGAATATGCCCCTCTTTGCATAATGAAGAGGCCAAAGAGGTAGCCTCTTCATTATGCAAAGTTAGGTATATTTATTTTCTATTGCTGCTGCAACAAATTATCCTAAACTTAGTGGCTTAAAACAACACAAATGTATTATCTTATAGTTCTGCAAACCAGAAGTGTGACGTGAGTCTCACAAGACTGAAATCAGGATGTTGGTGGCTGTATTCCTCTCTGGAATACTTAAGGGAGAACAATTTCCTCAGTTTCCCCAGTTGGTAGAGGCTGCTTGCATTTCTTAGTATGTGGGCCTTTCCTCCATCTTGTTGACAAAAAGAGGCAACTCCGTAAAATATTTGAAGAGACTCTGAACCACATGTCAGTGACCATGGCGCATGACAGAGCTCCAGGAGGTCCTGAGAACATGCACCTAAGGTGGTAGGGCTACAGCTTAGTTTTATGCATTTTAGGGAGACATATGATATATTAGTCCGTTCTCACACTTCTAATAAAGACACACCTGAGACTGGGTAATTTATAAAGAAAAGAGATTTAATTGACTCACAGTTCCACATGACTGGGGAAGTTTTACAATCATGATGAAAGGCAAGGAGGAGCCTTAAATCACATCTTAAATGATGTCAAGGAAGAGAGAGCTTGTGCAGGGGAACTCCTCTTTATAAAACCATCAGATCTTGTGAGACTTATTCACTATGATGAGAACAGTATGAGAAAGACCTGCCTCCATGATTCAATTACCTCCCACTGGGTCGCTCCCATGACATATGGGAATTGTGGGAGCTAAAATTCAAAATGTGATTTGGTTGGGGACAGAGCCAAACCATATCGTAAGACATCCATCAATACATGTAAGATGTACATTGGTTGGGACCTGAAAGGTGAGAAAACTTGAAGTAGGAGATTTCCATGTGGATTCAAAGATTTTCTGACTGGCAATTTGTTGAGTTTATGTAAAGACTTGGCATCAATAGAAGGGAGCATTTGGGTTAAGATAAGAGGTTGTGGAGACCAAGGTTCTTATTATGCAGATGAAGCCTTCAGGTAGCAGGCTTTAGAGAGAATAGATTGTAAATGTTTCTTATTGGACTAAAAATTGTGCCAGGCTCTCAGTTAATTCTCTCTTGGATCAGGCAAAAGACCTGGAAAGAGAAGGAGATTCTCTACAGAATGTAGATTTTTCCCACAAGAGACGGCTTTACAGGGCTATTTCAAAACATGTCAAATAAATACATTTTGGGGTAAAATACTTTGATTTTGTTCAGGGCCTGCCATCTGTCATAAAGGTTCTTATTGCTGCAAATAATCTGTTCTGCCAGTCTTAAGGTCTCTGTTTTAATGTTAAGGGCTGATCAGCTGTGCCTGAATTCCAAAGGGAGGCAGGTATAATGAGGCACATGTGACCACCCATCCACACCATGGCCTGAACCAGGTGTTTCAGGTTTACTTTAGAGTGCCCTTGGCCAAGATGAGGGGTCCATTCAGTTGATGAAAGCCTTAGAATTTTATTGTTGGTTTATAATCTTCAAAGCCAGTAATGGCTAGTCAAACCCTCCTTACCTCACATCACTCTGACGTTGAAATCTCTGTCTCCCTCCTTCACTTTAAGAACCCTAGCAATGAAGCACTTCAGGAAATACCACCCCTAACACATGCCACTTTCATATGCTGATTACTTCAAACTGAGGGCTCATGGGGAAGAACAAATGCAGACAAGGGCTTTCTCTGAGTTCCCCTTGTCTGCTTAAAGACAGATCTCAATTGTCATGAATTCCCTCCCTGGGAATCTTATCAACCACAGATGAACTCTCCAGGGAAGATGAACACCATGCCCGGAGTGACTATCACATGTTCTTCTGCCAGCTGCTTTTATTACCTAAGAGGCTTTTATCTTCATAACAAGACAACCTTGACTCACCATACAATTCCTCCCATAACCCTCCATGATTTGTGTTAACACCACCCCCACCCCTGCCAGAAACCCTAAGCCCCTATCGCTTTTTGTAGTGCAGAATGTTATAGAAACATCAACCATGGAGTCCCATATTTAGTGGGACTCCCATGTGTATATACAGATATGGTTTGGTTCTGTGTCCCCACCCATATCTCATCTTGAATTGTAATCTGAATTGTAATCCCTATATGTTGGGGGAGGGATCTTGTGGAGGTGATTAGATCACAGGGGCATTTCCTCCATGCTGTTCTTATGATGGTGAGTGAATTCTCATGAGAGATTATGGTTTTATAAAGGCTTTTCCCACCTTTGCTCTGCACTTCTCCTTCCTGCTGAAGGTGAAGAAGGTGCGCTTCTTCCCATTTGCCTTAACCATGATTGTAAGTTTCCTGAGGTTTTCCCAGTCATGTGAAACTGTGAGTCAATTAAATGTCTTTTATAAATTACCCAGTCTTGGGCAGTTCTTTATAGCAGCGTGAGAATGAACTAATACAATAAATTAGCACCAGGAGTGGGGTGCTGATATAAAGATACTCCAAAATGTGGAAGTGACTTTGGAACTTGGTAACAGGTAGAAGGTGGAAGAGTTTGCAGGGCTGAGAAGAAGACAGAAAGATGTGGGAAAGTTTGAAACTTCCTAGTGACTTGTTGAACATCTTTGACCAAAACGCTGATAGTGATATGGACAACTGCATTCAGACTGAGGTGATCTCAAATGGAGATGAGAAACTTGTTGGGAAATGGAATAAAATTAACTCTTGCTATGCTTTAACAAAGAGACTGGTGGCATTTTGCCCCTGCCCTAGAGATCTGTGGAACTTTGAACTTGAGAGACATGATTTAGGGTATCTGGGGGAAGAAATTTCTAAGTGGCAAAGTGTTCAAGAGGAAGCAGAGCATAAAATTTTGGAAAATTTGCATCCTGATGATGCAATAGAAAACAAAAAAACCTGTTTTCTAGTGAGAAATTCAAGCTGGCTGGAGAAATTTGCACAAGTAACAAGGGACAAAATGTTAATTGCTGAGACAATGGGGAAAATGTCTCCAAGGCATGTCAGAGACCTTCATGGCAGCCCTTTCCATCACAGGCCTGGAGACCTAGGAGGGAAAGATGATATTGTGGGCCCATCCCAGGGCCCCCTTTCTCTATGAAGCCTTGGAACATGGTGTCCTATGTCCCAGCTGCTTCAGCTTCAGCCATGGCTAAAAGGGGCCAACATACAGCTCAGGCTGTTGATAAGAGGGTGCAAGCCCCAAGCCTTGGTGACTTAGTGTGGTGTTGGGCCTGTGGGTGTACAAAAGTCAAGAATTCAGGTTTGGGAACCTCCACCTAGATTTCAGAGGATGTATGGAAATGCCTGGATGTCCAGGCAGGAGTTTGCTGCAGCGACAGAGCCCTCATGGAGAACCTCTGCTAGGGCAGTGTAGAAGGGAAATGTGGAGTCAGAGACTCCACACAGAGTCCCCACTGGGGCACTGCCTAGTAGAGCTGTGAGAAGATGGACACTGTCCCCAAGACCCCAGAGTGGTAGATCCACTGACAGCTTGCGTTGTGTGCCTGGAAAAGCTTCAGGCAGTCAACACCAGCCCATGAAAGCAGCTGGGAGGGGGGCTGCATCCTGCAAAGTGACAGGGGTGGAGATGCCCAAGGCTGTGGGAGCCCACGTCCAGATAACTCAAGATACGTGCAAAAGTAATTGCAACCTAATACATTGACATAAGGCAGATTAATGGGGGAAAAAGCATTTTAATTATGTACATGTATTAGTCCATTCTCATGCTGCTCTAAAGAACTGCCTGAGACTGGGTAATTTATAAAAGAAAGAGATTTAATTGTCTCACAGTTTGGCATGGCTGGGAAGGCCTCAGGAAACTTACAATCATGGCTGAAAGCAAAAGGGAAGAAAAGCTGCTTATTCACATGCCAGCAGGAAGAAGAAGTGTAGAGCAAAGGGGCAAAAAGCCCTTTATAACACCATCAGATCTCAAGAAAACTCACTCGCTATCATGAGAACAGTATGGAGTAACCATCCTCATGATCTCGTCAACTCCCACGAGGTCCCTCCCCCAACACTTGGGGATTACAATTTGGATTACAGTTCAAGATGAGATTTGAGTGGGGACACAGAGCCAGGCCATATCGTTCTGCCCCAGCCCCTCCCAGATCTCATCCTTCTCACATTTCAAAACACAATTATGCCTTCCCAAGAGTCTACGAAAGTCTTCACCCATTTCAGCATTGACCCAAAAGTCCAAGTCCATAGCCTCATCTGAGACTAAACAAGTCCCTTCTGCCTGTGATCCTATAAAATCAAAAGTAAGTTAGTTACTTAGTAGGTACAATGGGGGTACAGGCATTGGGTAAATACACACATTCCAAATGGGAGAAATTGACCAAAACAAAGGAGCTACAATGTCCAGAAGTTATTCTATGTGGTCTGAAAGGGGGAGGAACCCTTAGCTCCAGGAATTTCCCGCCCCCTTCCCTGAGAGCTCAAGAATAATCTGACCCTTGTTTAGCATGTGACTAAAAAAATAACCATAAAAATAATGAACCAGCAGCCTTCAGGGCTGCTATCCCTAAGGAGTAGCCACCCTTTTATTCCTTTACTTTCTTAATAAACTTTCTTTTACTTTATCAGCTCATTCTTGAGTTCCTTCCTGTGTGAAGCCAAAAACCCAGGCGGCCTCCCAGGCTAAACCCCAGTTTTGGGGATCACCCTATTATCCATCCTGGGGTACAATTCCTCTACAATCATGGACTAAAGAAAAAAGTTATCTGCTCCTAAAACATAATGGTGGCATAGGCATAGGATAGCAGATAAAGATATTCTCACTTAAAAAGGGAGAGAATTATAAAATGAGTTACTATTTCCAAGCAATTTCAAAATCCAACCTGACAAACTCCATAGGCTTCAAGACCTTTGACTAATTACCTGTGGTCCTTGGCTCTGTCCTGAGCTCACAGCTCCATTCTCTGAGTTTGATGGTCTTCCCTCTGTGAGGTTTTTTTTTTTTATAATCACGAAAGGTAGCACATGCTTGCAGCTGAGCAGTTTGCAGCTGAGCAGTTTGCAGCTGATCCCTGTTTCCTGTCTGGAGAAGCATGAAGGTCCATCAGCCTTCTTTTAGTCTGCTCTCTGACTTTTTTTTGGTTCATGATCGCTGTATTTCTACTGACATTATATTCTTGGGAACTTTGTAGGCCTCTTGTATGTGTCACCCGGATTCACTTCATTAAACAGAGTCTCCTCCACAGATCATTCCTAAGTAATCTCCTATCTATTTTTGGCATCTGCTGAGATAACTAAGGGGAATCTATAAATCATACCCTAAATTTCTCAAAGATTGAATATTCTGACATCCTGATCTTTCTCTGATAGTAGCAAAAGGTTGTGCGGCTACATTCCTGAATTTTTCTCTAGAGCATTATTTTTTAACAGAGAATCTCTTCACTTTAGCATCATGCGAAATTTTGAAAAGTTGCAAATTTTACCAATTGTCATGACCTGGTCTGACTGCTCCCCTTCCCTGCTTTTTAAAACAGTTCTTCCCTCAATTTAATTCTTTTCTTTCATATTTTACATTATGCAACAAGAAGTAACCAGGCTTTGTCTTCAAAACTTTGAACATCTCAGATAAGGAAACAAGTTTGTTGCTTAAAGTGTCACTTTCCGCATAATTATAGGACAAAATTTAGCTGGTCTTTCTGTCACCATACCACAAAAATCCCCTTTTCTCTAGTTTCCAATAACACATTCCTCACTTCCTTGTGCACCATCCCCAGAAGCACCCTTAACATCCATGTTTCTACCACCAATCTATTTCTGATGATGTAGGTGATGATATAATGACGTATATTTTCTCCACCCTACTCCTCACTTCCTTCTGAGTCATCCATAACAGAGTCATTAATGCTTATATTTATATAGGTCTGTACAAGGCTGTCTAACTTTTCCTATTACATTCCTCAAAATTCTTCCTGCCTCTTTCCCAATTCCAAATGATTTCTACATTTTTAGGAATTTGTTACAGTAGCACTCCACCTCCAGGTACTGAAATCTAATAGTTGCCTATTGCAGCTGCAAAAATTATTTGTTTATTGCTGCTGCAATAAACAAACGGTTAGTGACTTAAAAGAGGATGAATTTATTGTCTTACGGTTTTGTAGGCCAGAAGTCTGACAAGAGTCTCACATGATTAAAATTAAGATGCTGGCAGGGACGCAGTCCTCTCTGGAGTCTCTAGGGGAGAATTCGTTTTCCTGCTCTCCCCAGCTTCCAGAGGCTGCCTGCTTTTATTGACTCATTGCCCGTTCTTCATCCTCAAAGCCAGCAATGGTGCTGCATCCTTATCACATCAGATCACTCTAACGCTGACCCTCCTGCTGACCTCTTTCCTTTCTAAGGACACTGGACTTCCCTGGATATTTCAGGATAATCTCTCTATTTTAAGGCAGGTTGATTAGCAAACCTAATTCTGCTTTACCATGCAGTATAACGTATTCTCAGGTTCCAGGAATTAAGATGTGGCCACTTTTTTTTCAGAGGTAGGGTGCCTTAATTTGCCTGTTGCATAAGATACATAAAGACGAAGGTTTTACCCACACTCCTGGGAGATATGAAGTTAAAAACATCACCTTGGGAGGAAAGCTAAATGCACCCGCCACCACACCCAGCTACTTTTTGGTATTTTTAGTAGAGACAGGGTTTTGCCACATTGGCCAGGCTGGTCCCAAACCTCTGACCTCAGGTGATCTGCCTGCCTTGGCCTCCCAGTGTGCAAGGATTACAGGCGTGAGCCAGTGCACCTGGCCCACGTTAACCTTTTATAGCCACACCCACTTTCCTCCTGTCCCCAGTCCTTGACACCCGGCAACCACTACTATGTGCTCCATTTCTATAATTTTGTCATTACCAGGATGACATGTAAATGGAATCACACAGTGTGTAACATTTTGGGATTGGTTTTTCTCACTCAGCATAATTCTCCGGAGATTCATTGAGGTTGTTATGTGTATCAACAGTTCTTTTTATGGCTGAGTAATATTCCATGGTATGGCTATTTCACAGTTTT
>NW_012104154.1:482070-512447 GCF_000951045.1 Mandrillus leucophaeus | reverse complement strand
AGGTTGGAGTTCAATGGTGCGATCTCCCCTCACCACAGCCTCCACCTCCTGGGTTCAAGTGATTCTCCTGCCTCAGCCTCCGGAGTAGCTAGGATTACAGGCATGTGCCACCACGCCCAGCTAATTTTTTTTTTTTAATTTTTATTTTTAGAGACGTGGTTTCACCATGTTGGCCAGGCTCAAACTCCTGAACTCAGGTGATCCACCTGCCTCGGCCTCCCAAAGTGCTGGGATTACAGGCATGAGCCACCAGGCCTGGCCTTAGTCGTTTTCACACTTGGGTGTAAAAAATCAGTTGGACATATTTGCATGGTTTTATTTGTGGATTAGGTATTCTAGCACATTGATCTATCTGTGTTGATCTCTCTGCTAAATCTATATAGCCTTGATTCGTGTGGCCATAAAGTGACTCATAATTCTCTCATGTTAGTCTTCATTTTCAAAATTGTTTTAGTTATTTTTGTTTCTTTGTATTTTTCACATAAAATTTAAAATAATCTTGTCTCTATAATGAATGCGGTTGGGATTTTGATAGAAATTGCATTAAGCCTATGAATCAATTTGGGGAGAAATGACATCTTTACTATGTTGAGTTTTCCAATCCATGAACACAGACAGTATGCCTCTTTATTTATTTATGTGTTGTTTTTCTTTCTTCAGTGTTGCGTAGTTTTTCGCTTAAAAGCTCTCTGTTCTATACAAGTTTTGCTAGAGTTATACTTTAGTGTTGAGACAGCCAAGTAGAAAGGGGTCTCTGAAGAACCTCGGACTGGCCTGCGGACTGGAAGAATGGGGTGCAGCTGTGGGAAGTCGGCGCCCTTTGCAGCGGGGAGGAGCCTGGCCTCTCCTGTTCAGGGTGGTGCCTGAGATTCAGTCTGAGGTGGGAAACTGGCTAGCAGGACTCTCGCTTTCCTGAGAGTCCCTGTTTCCTTTTGGCCCAATAAATCCCATTTTTCTCACCCTTCAAAGTGTCTGCAAGCCTAATCTTCCCTGGTTGTAAGACAAGGACCCTAAGGAAAAAGTCCTACAACAGTATTTAGTTTAGTTTTTTTTTTTTTTTTTTTTTAAAGCAATTATAAATGGCGCTGTTCATTGTTAGTATAGGGAAATACAATTGATTGTTGCGTGTTTATGTGACCTTACTGACTTTACTTACTATTTCTAGTCATTTTTTGGTAGGTTCTTGGATTTTATAAATAGAAAATTATGTCATCTACAAGTAAAGAAAGTTTTATTTTTTCCTTTCTTATCTCTATGTATTTTATTTCCTTTTCTGTCCTTAGTGCACAGCCTAGAACTTCCAGAACTAACAACTGTTGAAAAACAGTGTGAGAGTGGACATCCTTACCTTGTTCCTGGTCTCGGTACCTGGCCTCAGACACTGCACCCAGCCCCTTCCATCAGATGCTATTGCTGATAGCAACGGGTAAGGCTAGCACAAGTTCAGAGGATGTGGACATAGCCTCCCGCTCTTGAAGAAAGCAGCAGCCAAGCCTCCTTGCAAAGGGGTATGGAGATGAGATTCACTGGGGGCCATCAACGCAACAATCTACCGCCTGCTACATTCTGACCCCAATGACTCGCATCCCTGCCCAAGATTCCCAAAGTCTCATCTTGTCCTAGCACTGGGTCCCTGCGCATTTCAACAAGCCTGAGATGTGTTGTGACAATCTCCCACTTTGTTGTCTGGGTACAGCAATAAAACCCAAGCTCCCCGAGTCTACCAAGGAAGGCCGCTAACTTTGGGAAGGGGTCTAAAAATAATTTTACAGTTATGCCCAGTGCGTCAATATAGTTAATGCTCACCTTAAATATGTAGTCATGCAGCCAGCTGAAGGCAGCGCAGTGACTCACCTTCTCCCAGTGCGGCAGGACTTTCCCTGATGAGTGATCAATGCTCTCCATTAAAGGCTTCCTGTTTCCTTCTGACCCTGAAAACAGTATGCAAGAGCTACACATTCTGTGCACAGACAAAGAACAACACTCCACAGTGAATTGCTTTTATAACCCTTGGCATTATTTTCCAGTGAATCGTATCCTGTAAACAGGAACCTCATGAGAAAACATAAATGAGCAATAATCATTTCCTATATTGGTAATCAGATAAAAGTCCTGATTCAATTTCCAATTGCTTTAACATGCATAAAACTTTCAGTGCATCTATATCAGAAAGGCAATTCCTGGATTCATTATATATGTGTATACACACATATACATACATAATGATACACACACATAATGATATGTATACATATATACATGATATACATACACACATATACATAATGATATACACATGTATCTACCTAATGATATACACATACACATACACATATACATACTTAATGATGCACATATGCACATTATATGTTCAGGTATCCTATGTACATCATGACATGCATACATCTAATGCATATGCATATGTACAAAACGATATACATATGCATACATGGTTATACACATACATATATAATGAGATATACACATATACATACATAATGATACACATGCACACACATATACACACATAATGATACACACACACGTATATACAGACATCCATCATACACATATACACAGGTTTTGGGGCTCTAATACTTTTCAATTTTAGCTAGTCACCATTTTTACAGAAACATACACATGCATATTTGGATGGCTCACTTTTAGGGCTTCAGACAAACCATTCTTCAGGCTGTCAGCTATGTCTTTCTGAGAGGACCAGTGTTTCCTAAGTGGATGTTTGGAGATTGCAGCCATTAAAAAAAATGGCAGTGAAATAAATGGCAGTAAAAATAAAATGGCAGTAAAAATAAACAGAAGACACCCTGTGGTGAAATACTTTGGAAGTGAATTCTATAAGCACGGTGCAGATGGTAGGACAGCTTCGTTTCAAAGGAGATGATCAACCTCCACGGAGTCTGTTACCATCGCTCAGGCGAGGGTGTTTAATTACTTCATCACTGACACAAAATCTTTTGCAGATTAGGGAGTCTCACCTAGTGCAATGGGCTCTCACCTGGGGTGACAGGGCTTGTCCCTGGTGGTCAAACACTCGCCTGGGGTGACAGGGCTCTCACCTGGCGGTCTCACCTGGTGTGACAAGGCCGCCCCTGGTGGTTAAGGTCTCACTTCGTGGTCAGTTTCTTTTCCCAGTGTTCCAGTTAATGTTGATCAGTGTGAAAAAATTATTAAAACTAAAGCTACCTATTGGTTAACACACTATTAGACTGCAGGGCCTGTAACGTGTAGTATAGGGTGAACCCTATTGGTTGTGCCATGGAGGAAACAAACATTTTTGAGGTATTTTTCAAATAATTAATTTTTAAAACACTGTAGGCTTTTGGTTCCAATCTATGCAGTCAGAAGGATCGTCCCTCTAAGGAATGAATGGTTGGTTACCTGGAAAAACATAGAGGGAGTTCTAACTGTAAAAGCTAACTTCACATCTTGAAAGCTGAGTTTGCAGGCCTGGGAGTAGAGTTTATTTTAAGCCTAAGAAGGAAAGAACTGAGGATATGATGTAAGGGAACTCTTCACGCTACAAGCAGCAGCACAGAGACACCCTGGATGAGATCGGTGAGAGGAAGGCAAGGAAGTTGGCAGGTGGAGCGCATGGAATAGGGAGGAGAGAGAACTAGGGTGGGAGCAGCCAGATGGCTTCGTGACTGTGTGAGGCTCTGTGCAGGGTTGTGGAATATGGGGAAATCCCATTGGAGGGTTTGAGGTTGTGGCTCCTCACCCTCTGGCTGCAGTGTGTGGCTCTGGGAAAATTCACAAGCCCCTGGGGCCTTGATGCTGTGTGGCCGCGGAGAAGGGTACACGGTGTGGAGCAGGTGACCACGGCCAAGAGCAGGGAGGAAAGCAGCTCTGAAAGAGGGCTCCTTTCTGGGTACCTTTTGCAGATTCATTGCTGTTTAGCAAATATGGATGCAAATTCAAAAGATTAATGAGTTGTGGGAAGACTGCTCTGGGGAATTCTGGAAAATATTGCCGCCTAAGCGCCAGTTCCTGCTCCATTTTCCACATGCCCACTTTTTTATGAAGCAATGCAACAGCAGGGTGGGCGTGCTGGTGCTGCCTGCAGGGATCCCAGAGCCCCAAATCCTCCTTCTGTCTACAGGACGGGGGCAAGGGCTTTCTTCTTTCTGATGTCAGGAGACAGCTGGGTAGTCGGAGGCGGTGGAGGGGATGGGCCTCTCTCAAGGCCTGCAAATAAAATTATTCTCCATCCTTACTTGGGGAGGCCCCACAGCACAAGAGGGTGGCCCACCTGCTCTGTGTGTGTCCCTGCAGGAGCCTTCCTGTCCCTGTCTAATGTTCCTCTGGCGGCCTTCCTTTCATTCCTGTGGCCCCGTCATAGTTATAGCGTGAACCTGGTAGGAGGAGCCCCCTCCTCAACAGGGAGGAACTGCAGGCTTTCCCCGAACCAGTTCTGCGCAGCAGAAACAGCTGCCGTCCACCACTTCCTGGTTTGTCACAGCTGGAGGAAACCTGACTGTCCTAAAGGCCACAGGCAAATAAGAAAAAAAAAAAAAAAGTTAAGGAAGCATCCAGTGGGATTTCTTGGGAGGGCTGGAGGAGAAGACATGCAGTGACCACAATCCTCCCCGCGCTCTATGCATAGAACAATAACTTTGTTCCCTGTAACTCTCACCCCACACCTTTGCTCCACTCATAGCAAATCCTCTCCAAAGTGGTGTTGGTGTCTCTACTTGCTGCCAGGATTTCTCATCCCCTCTTTTCTCCCTGACCTCCCATCACTGAGTTTGGGTCCCCATTGCTGCCCTGCAAAGGTTCCCATCACATCCTCCACCACGGTCATCTTGGCAAGGCCAGAGCCTGAGAAGCAGGGAAGCTGACAGCGTAAGTCCCAGTCTGAGCCCGAAGGCTGCAGAACTGGGAGAGCTGATATCCAAGGGCAGAAGGTGGATGTCCTGGCTTAAGCAGGACAGAATCTGCCTTTTTGTTCTCTTCAGGAACCCAGTAGATTGGAGGATGCCCACCAGCACTGGGAAAGGCGGTTAGCTCCACTGAGTCCACTGACTGAAATGCTGGTCCTTTCCAGAGATGCCTTCACAGGCACACCCAGAAATAATGGTTTACCTGTGATGTGGGAATCCTTAGCCCAGTCAAACTGACACCTAAACTTACCCATCACACTCCCAAATGTGCACTCACAGACAGTTGTCTCAGTGATGTGTCATCCACAAGGAGCAGTTGTGTGCTATGGAGCCATAAAAACGGTACTTATGAGAAGGCTTATAATCATGTGAAGATTGCTTTAGTAATTGTACAATCGGAAGAACCAGAACTGTGTATATAATAGGAGTTAAATACAAATAAGTCCACCAAATATTAGCTCAGCTCATTTCTGGGTCAGAGAGCGATGCCTTTTACATACATAGTACTAACTTTGACTTTATATATATAGACAGGTAGATACATAAAGGTATAAGTTTTGTGGAAACTTGCAAGTAAACTGGTTTCTGGTCCTGCTTTGGAGTCTAACAAGGTGCATGTTAATCTGTGACAGGAGAATCATGTTTCTACACTTCAGGCTTGCCCTGCCTTGAACTTTTCATTCTTCTTCTTGCCTGAGACAAATGTGTATCTGATTGCTTCCTCTGATATAGAAATGCAGATTCACTGGGCCAGACAAAGGCATAGGTGACTATTACTCTACCCACCTCTCATATGTAAATTATGTATTCCGCGAAAGACTGGTCAAAGACTCAAAAGAATTCAACCATTTGTCTCTTATGTACCCCCAACTTTAAAAAATTTCTTCCTTTCCCCCCAGTACCCACCCTTTCCCCTTTAAAATACTGACGTCCTCAAAACCATCTTTGGAGAAAGACACAGATCTACCTCCTGGGCATGCATCCTTAACCTTGGCAAAATAAACTTTCTTAATGGATTGAGACCTGTCTCAGGTACTTTTTGGTTTACAGCATCTGTTAGCATAATGACATGATTTTTCTGTCTTAATTTGATTCTGTAATGAAGTATGCTAACAGTTTAGTATTATCTAACCAACTTTATACAATTGATTATTCTTGCAGTTATTTTGAATTACTTTTAAAGACTGCTAGATTCTATTTTTAAACTTTATTCATAATCGAGATTGACATGTTTCCTTTTAAAATTTATTATAACGACATAATAATGGCTTCTCAAATAAATTGAGGGACTTTACAATGTCTTTTATGGTCTTGAATGTGTTAAATATCACCGGAATAGTCAGTTGTTTAAACATTAGATAGAATTCAATTGTGAAACAATATATCTATAGTGTCTTTTTGGGAAATGGCATGCTTCAACTACATTTCCAATCTTTTATGAAAATTGTATTTTCTTCTTCCAGTGTACATTTTGATAGGATGTTGTATGTTGTGCTGCCATCGAGTTGTATGTGGCATTCTCTTACAATTCTTCAATCAACTGTATTTATGACAATGTCTCTCTTTTCATGTCTTAACTTGTGTCATATTTATCCCTTCCTCTTTTCATTCATTGTCTCAGGGGAGGTTTATCTATTTTGTCGGTATTTTCAAAAACAAAGTTTTGGTCAGGCCTGGTGGCTCATGCCTATAATCCCAGCACTTTGGGAGGCTGAGGTGGGTGGAGCACCTGAGGTCAGGAGTTGGAGGCCAGCCTGGCCAACATGGCAAAACCCCATCTCCACTAAAAATACAAAAATTAGTCAGGCATGGTGGTGGACGCCTGTAATCCCAGCTACTTGGGAGGCTGAGGCAGCAGAATCGCTTGAACCTGGGAGGCGGAAGTTGCAGTGAACCGAGATGGCAACACTTCACTCCAGCCTGGGAGAAAGAGCAAAACTCTGTCTCAAAAACAAAAACAAACACACTAACACACAACAAAGTTTTGAATTTATTTTAAATTTTCAAATAGCTTTTTAATTTCAAATTTATCAATTTCAGCTTTTATCTTTGAAATCCTTCTTACTTTTATTTTTTTCTCTTTATTGCTCATTTCTATATTCTTTAGCTAAGTATTGAGTTCTTTTATTTTTAGTCTCTTTTTTTAAGTAATGAAAGCATATAAGATTACACATTTTCCCTTGAGCACAGTTTTCTCAGGATTTGTTGTGATTTTTTTCTCCCTTTATTGCTTTCTGACAGTTTGTGGAACTGAGGCCCTGCTTTGAAATCCCCTGTGTGCATCACGTAGAGAAGTCAGGAAGGTCTGGTCTCAGGAATCAGCAGCAGCCCTGGAGCCAGATGTGCACTGTGGCCCCTGGCTTTGAAAGACACTCATCCACTTGCCTTAAATTATAGCTTTCTAGCTCAGACAGTTTTACATACAATTCTCACTCTGTCAAGCTTATGCAAGTCATTTGGGAAGAGTATTTGGCAGAAAGCAGCGTTCAGAAAGGCAGCCCACAGAGATTGCCTTGCGGGGCAGCAAAGACAAAGACCTTTTAGAAAAGCTATGAAAGATATCCCTTAGGTTTTCAGTATTTTACGTTTGCACACCTTGGCAATTGCCACCTATTTTACTCATATGGGACTGTCCATCAGATATAGATTTCTTTCCTTTTTTTTTTTTTTTTTTCCAAAATAGACCAGTTTGTAAACATGGCATTTTTTTTCTCTTTTTGAGGTTAATTCTGTATGTTTTTCCCGGAAATTACCGAGCTTCAACAATTCTGTATTTTTAAAACTCCATGGTCTTTACTTCAAGGGAGACATACTGCTTATTCTAACATTCTATATTATTTTTAAAATATTGATGGTAATTAATACCATGTGAGATTTAATGCCACATAGTCCACAACTTACAACAGTAGCTGTATTTCAAAATCCTGAGCATCAAGAATACATCAAGAGGGGCCCACACAGAATTGATGCTCCGCCCTCATTTACTGCAGTTTTATTCTCATCTAGCTGTGAAAAATTCAGACTTGATTGACACGGCAAACAATAGGGAAAGAAATCTTTAGTTCGCCAATCATTTCTGCTGAAATAACTAAGTTCAGGCTGCCATTAAAAAGTAATAACAGAACAAAGGAATGATGAATGACTATTACTGTGAAGTTGTGCTCTTTCAAAAGCATGGTCTCAACAAGTTTCTCAATCTTGCATGCAGGAGAAGCTTCTAAGGAACAAAGAAGCAATACAGGATGCCTGAAGACATTTATTTAAATGTCACTTATGCATTGGGTAATGAGAATTGAAGGAGTTCCATCTGAGATAATAAACCAATTTTTTTGCGAAAGAAGATGAAGCAATTAATTATTCAAGGGCAATAACTTCTCCTTGGACTTCATTTTCACAGACCACATTTACCCACATTTACCCTTAGCTGTTGGAATAAAAAACAGATGGTACACTACACTCATTTGTACCTACTTAAAGAAGACACCAATTGTAACTCAATTCAGGAACTCTTATTTTGAGTGTCTGTTATTCTCAAAGGAATAACATGCCTGGCATGGGGATGCCATCTGGGTGAGGTGGGCTCCCTGCCCACCCACTGTGATAATGGTGGTATTTGAACAGGCTGTGGTTCCAGCAAGGTCAGAGTGACAAACAGGGGAGGCATTCTTCAACTCCCCAGCAAAAAGAAGCTTCCTCTGCCTTTCTCTGGGATACTGGGCTCTGCCATTCTGATGGCAGCTCTAGCCCACAGTGGCTTCATGTCTGAAGGGGCTGTGGCATCAGATGGATTCTGCAGCAGGAGGCTGATAAGCCACAGGCTTATCAAAGGGATCCCAGGCTTACTTTGTTTTTTTAAAAAAAATTTGTTTCAATAATTTTAGAACAGGTGGTTTTTGGTTACATGGATAAGTTCTTCAGTGGTGATTTCTGAGATGTTAGTGCACCCATCACCCAAGCAGTGTACACTGTATCCAATGTGTAGTCTTTTATCCCTCACCCCCTCCCAACCTTCCCCCCTGAGTCTCCAAAGTCCACTGTATCATTCTTTTTTTTTTTTCTTTCTTTTTTTGAGATGGAGTTTTGCTCTTGTTGCCCAGGCTGGAGTGCAATGGCACTATCTTGGCTCATCACAACCTCTGCCTCCCGAGTTCAAGTGATTCTCCTGCCTCAGCCTCCCAGCTAGCTGGAATTACAGGCATGCACCACCATGCCCGGCTAATTTTTGTGTTTTTAGTAGAGACGGGTTCTGCATGGTGGTCAGGCTGGTCTCAGACTCCCGACCTCAGGTGATCCGCCCCCCTCGGCCTCCCAAAGTGCTGGGATTACAGGTATGAGTCACCGTGCTCGGCCCACTGTATCATTCTTATGCCAGGCTTGCTTTCTAATATTCTCCTGAGGAAACTGTTGCTGGAAGGAAGGATTCTTAGAATTGAGTTTGGTCATCATTCATCTTTGCTCTTAACAGTATCCTCTTAGGCTTGCTGGAGGCTGAGGGAAAGATGTCTTAAGGATCTGGAGAAGTCATTCCATATAGGGAGGATGCTGCTGGGCTCTAAGAAGCAAATAATGTCAAGCATGCCCTACTTTGCCAGTTGAATATGCCATTAACTTTCTCTAGGGCTTAACATTCTGAGGGAGTTCTACATTATGAGTTCTGTGTTCTCTTTTAGTTCCAAATACAGGACTTTTGGATGATGTAAAGATGTAAAGCACAAGACTCCCTTTTAGTTAAACATGAAAGGGTAGACTGCATTTACCTATCCATTTTTCTTCAAAAATCCTACGGTATGTGTCAGGGTTCTATTTTTTTATGTATTATGAGAAACTAGCTCAAATGATTATGAAGGCTGACAAGTCCCAATATCTGCAGGGTGGATTGGCAAGCTGGAGGCCCACGAGAGCCAATTGTGCAGTTCCAGCCTGAAGACTGGCAGGTTTGAGAGTCAGGAAAAACTGGTGTTCTGTTTGAGTGTGAAGGCAGGAAACAGCTGACGTCCTAGTTCAAAAGAAGCAAGGCAGAATGAATGGCCTCTTATTCCAGGCCTTCAGCTGATGGGATGGGACCCATTCACACTGGGGAGGGCCATCTGCTTTCCTCAGTCCACTGATTCAGATGTCAATCTCATCCAAACCACCCTCACAGACACACCTAGAATAATGTGTGACCAAATGTCTGGGCATCCCATGGCCTAGTCGAGTTGAAACATAAAATTTACCATGACACCTACCTTTCTTCTGCTTGCTTTGAATCTGAATTGATCTCTTTTTTCATTTCTTAAGGTAGAAGCTGAGATCACTGGTTTGAGACATCTTTTTGTCTAATATAGGATTTAGCATTATAAATTTCTCTGCATCAGTGGCATTCCACACATGTTAAAAATGCATTTTTATGGCCAGGTGTGGTGGCTCACACCTGTAATCCCAGCACTTTGGGAGGCCGAGGTGGGTGGATCACAAGGTCAAGGGATCAAGACCATCCTGGCCAACATGGTGAAACCCCATCTATACTAAAAACACAAAAATTAGCTGGGCATTGGGGCATGTGCCTATAGTCCCAGCTACTTAGGAGGCTGAGGCAGGAGAATCACTTGAACCCAGGAGGCAGAGGTTGCAGTGAGCCAAGATTGTACCACTGCACTCTAGCCTGGGTGACAGAGCAAGACTCTATCTCAAAAAAAAAAAAAGTATTTTTAATTTCAGTTAATTGGAAATGTTTTGTAACTTCCATTTCAATTTCTTACCTTTTTTTTTTTTTTTTTTTAAGAGAGGATCTCCTCTTTTGCCCAGGCTGGTGTGCAGTGGTGTGATTGTAGCTCACTGCAGCCTTGACATCCCGGGTCCAAGAGATTCTTCCACGTCAGCCACTCTAGTAGTGGGGACCACAGGCATGTGCCACCATGCTTGTCTCCTTTTTTGTTTATGTGTGTGTGTCTAAAGACAGGGTCCCCCAACTGTGTTGCCTAGGCTGATCTCAAACTCTTGGGCTCAGGTGATCCTCCCACCTTGGCCTTCCAAAGTGCTGGGATTACAGGTGTGAGCCAACATGCCTGGCCTGATTTCTGTTTCGATCCATGGATTTTTTTTTTTTTTAAAGAAATATTTGGGAATTTTCCAAATATCTTGCTTTTATTGATTTTTATTTTAATTTCATTGTATTGGGATAACATTAATATGTATATTTTGAATTATTTTAAAGTTGAGATTATTTTTATGGTCCAGATTATAGTTCATCTAGCTAAACATTCTGTGTCTGCTTGATAAGAATATGCTGATTAGAGGATTCTAGAACTTCAATTAATTAGTTGGTTCATAGTGTTGTTAGCCTTTTATATGCTTATTGATTTTTGGTCTACTTGTTCTATCAGTTACTGAGGGACAGGTGTTGAAACCTCCGACTACAATGATAGATTTGTCTATTTTCCCCTGTAGTTCTATCAGTTCTTGTTCATATATTTGGAAGCTCTGACATTAGATGGATAAATGTTTAGAATTGTTATGCCCTTTTGAAGAATTGCCTTTTTTTATCATCATGAAACACGACCCTTTTATCCACGGTGATATTTTTGGTTTCCAAACTCCAACTTTGCTTTAATTACTGTTAACATGGCATATCTTTCTCACAAGGAGATATATACATATGTATATGTATATATGTATGAATATAAATTGTAATTGTGAATTAAAAAGGTGTTTTAAATTTTGATATTAAGTATTTATGTTTTAGGCTGATTTCAGATATACGATTGCCTATTTTAATAAAAAGTAAACATTACTGTGTTACCAAAAAGTAGTTATATAAAAAGTATGTTTTCCCTTTTCACTGTTTTACACACACACACACACACACACACACACACACACGCTTATTTTGACTTGTAAACTGAGAAAGATGCAAAATTGTCTCTCATGAAAATAGTCAAAGAAGGAGGTGGAAGAGATAAAAAAGTTTGAAAATGTTATTCATGGGCTGGAGGGTCCTGACTGTCCCCTTTGTTCTCCTATTGTTTCACCATCAAAGGCTGGTTGATCCCTCTGCCTTTTGAAAGCATTCAAAAGGAAGGGAAGCTTACGTTTTTTGTCAACATTATTATCCATTCCAAATCTGAAGCCTCTTTGGAGGGCCTTGCAGTGTTTTGGTTGAAACTTCTCTCTAATAGAGACTCACTGAATGCTACAGCTTCAGAGAAGGGGCTGCGGGCAGCCACCCTGTGGAGCACTTCTTCATATAGGTTCTCTCTTTCCCTAGGAGCTTTTAATTCAATGCAATCTCCTTCTCTGAAGACATGCCTTGTTTGTAGACACTTAGGAGGGTGGCTGCTGGAGTCCTGCTTAGAGACTGTGCTCTGTGCAAATAGGAATTGAGGATGGGAGAGCTACATTACTTGAAAAGACTATTTAAGGCCACAAAGACAGAAATAAAAGTGTGTTTTTAGTCTAAGCTTAGCTTATCTCTTGAGCATGTGTGAATCTTAAAATAGAGGCAGTGGTCTTCTTCATGATGTGGGGAAGTTCTGTTTTTGAGGCTACTGAGTCCTCGTCTACTAGGATAGCCTTGACTGATTGGGGAATCTACATCCTTTAACATCTGCCTGATAAACGAACAGGAGACACTCAGGTCTAGAGTGCTTTGCATATGTTGATTCATTTATTCTTCACAAAAAACTTGAGTGATTATAATGTTGTTTGCACCTAAAAAGTAAAAAGAGAAAGAGTCTGAGGCTCTGGTAGGTGAAGACTACATGCAAATCTCAGCACTTGTAAGTGTTTAAGGAGGCATTGGAACTCGGATCTGGCTGCCTGCAGGGTTGTGATGTTTTTAGTTTTCTCCTGCAACAGCCATAGGCCTTGCTTTGGGCTGGGGCAAAGACTTTTATAAGACATTGACACCCAGGGCCAGGAGATACTGACACCGCATAATAAAGCTGATGATGCAGTAAATTTGTGAGCCTGAGGTAGCAAGGACTTTGGCCAACTGGACAGTGGTTGATGGACACCCCAGTCACACAGTTAGCACCTGGGCAGGGAGGATTCTGTTGTTTCCACGTGCACTACAAATTAAAGTGGAGCAGATGAGCACCTCCCTTCCTGAGCACAGGCCCCCGGTGGCCACTGAGGCTCAGAGAACAGCACTGTGTGGCCATGCACTTTTGTGGGTGCCCAGCTTCTCTGATGGTTCCTTCGCAGATCTTTCTGAAAGGATACACATTCAGTTTGCTAACATCGAATTCAAGGCCTTGGCCGCTGTATTAGTCTGTTCTCACATTGCTATAAAGAAATAACTGAGACTGGGTAATTTACAAAGGGAAGAGGTTTAATTGGCTCACGGTTCCACAGGCTGTACTGGAAGCATGATGTTGACATCTGCTCAGCTTCCAAGGAGGCCTCAGGAAGCTTCCAATCATAAGAGAAGGCAAAGAGGGAGAAGACATCTTACACTGTGGGAAGAGGAGTGAGAGAGAGTGAGGGGGAGGTGCTACACACTTCTAAATGACCAGATCTCAGGATAACTCACTATCATGAGAATAGAACCAAGAGGGCTGATACTAAACCATTCATGAGAAATTCACCCTCATACAATCACCTCCCACGAGGCCCCACGTCCAACACGGGAGATTACAATTTAATCTGATACTTGATGTGGACACAGATCCAAACCATATCAGCCACAAACTTTTGATTCTTTCTGTTGGAAAAGGGAGGTTGCAAGTGACCTGGGGTTTGAGAACTTTTGAGCTGTCCCAGGATGGGTGGGCTTGGTTTGGGATGGGTGGATGTGTGTGGAAGATGGTTTAGGGAGCACCCAAAGGTGATGTGATGGTTTGGGGTCTATTAGCTAAAAGGAGTGGGATTGTATGTCCTGCTTCAATTTTAAAAAATTAAACCGCAACATGTACACAGCTTAAGGAGTCAAATAGTTCTAATAGATTTGTTATAAATGCATGGTAGGTTTTTCTCTTCATGTGCCTTTCTTCAGAGGCTAACCCTTCTAATTCTCTCTCTCTCTCTTTTTTTTTTTGTTTTTGTTTTTGAGATGGAGTCTCACTCTGTCGCCCAGGCTAGAGTGCAGTGGCACCATCCTGGCTTGCTGCAAACTCCACCTGCCCAATTCAAGCGATTCTCCTGCTTCAGCCTCCCAAGTAGCTGGGATTACAGACGTGTACAACCACGCCAAGCTAATTTTTGTGTGTCTTTAGTAAAAACGGAGTTTCACCATGTTGCCTAGGCTGGTCTTGAACTCCCAAGCTCAGGTGATTCGCCTGCCTCGGCCTCCCAAAGTGTTGAAATTACAGGCGTGAGTCACCACACCTGGCCCTTCTAATTCTTTTAACTGATGATTTTGGTCTTTATCCCCTTATCTCTAAACATTGCACCTGCTTTGCCACTTCATGATTTAATTTCCTCCCACTATGGAAAGCTGGGGTTCTACCTCTGTTTCCTCCTTCCTCCTGTGCTGCACACTGGCCTTCTTCCCAACACAGGCCACCATATCCGGTGGGCACCACCTTACCGCCAGGGAAACACTGGTCACAATGTAGCCTCCTCATCAGCATGCATATTTTTCCTTTCCCACTCAACTCTGATTTTCCTGGAAAACCTGTCATTAAGTAGGAGTCCCACATGATAAATAATGCTCCTTTCTGTCCAGCACACACCCCCACTACTTGTTGTTTTCCAAACAACTGTGTTAGTCATCATTAGTCAGGTGATCTAAGAACAGCAAGAGCCCGAGCAGAGCTAGCGATTTAGAAAACCATGGGCTGGGTTTAGCCCATTTTCTCCAGGTGGAGATATTTGGAGAATGGGCAAACCAGGGCTATAGGACAGGAGACGTGAATGAGGGGTTTGCTTGCACCATGAGGAAACTTAAGGGGGAAGCATTCAGATGACACCCCCTTCTTGAGGGGCCTGCCCTTATTGAAAGTGAGGAACCATCTAAGTCAGCCAGAATTTTCTTTTAATTGTTTTTCATTGTGGTAAACACAAAACCTACTCTCTTAACAGGTATGTACGTGAACAACACACTCTTATTATCGATAGGCACACCGTTGCACAGCAAGTCTTTAGACCTTGTTTATCTTGCACAGCTGGATTTTATACCTGTTGACATTATGCTTTCCCCTAAACCATAGCCTCCCTGGGGTTGCCTTGTCCTTAGGAATAGGGTATACCTGCAGTTTAAAAAGCTGGTTTTCTTGAGTCTTAGATGGTTGAGTCAGTAGAGAGATGGTTCTGCTGCATCCGTTTTTAACAACTTGCTCTGCCAAGAAAGGGAGTGATGACGCTCCCTAGAGGTCACGAGCCACCACAGGCAGCCCACAGCCATGGCCCCAGAGGGGGCTGGGAGTCCAGGAAAGTGAGATGCAATTCCTTTTCTCCTCCTGTGATTATTTATTTTTCCAAGCTTTTATAATTTTTTGTTGATGTATAATTCATATGCAACAAAGTGGACATATTCAAAATGTAGAATTTAATAAATGTTGACACATGTGTACTGGTGCAACCGTCAGCACAATCAAGATAGTGATGTGTAACTTGCAAGCAAAACTGGCATTGCAGACATGTATACTTATATCCAAGGATGCACATAATATTCCATGTGCACATAATAGGTGGGGGGAAAATCCATTTAAAATTTTAAGTCAGTTTTTTTGTGGAGGCTGCAGTATTGAGTCTGCCAGGAAGATGCAAAGACTTAAGGATTTGGTAACACATTGGATGATTAGCTTAAAAGCTGACCAATATGACAGAGGCCTGTAGCAAGCCAAAGGTGCATATTCTCCCCTTCCAGAAACCTCACACAATTTATGTCCTGTCAATTTTAAACAGAGCAACAAGAAAATAATAACACTTTTGACATCTGGTAATTGGGTATTCACTCTTCCGCAGGTTAAAATGTGCTCCATTCTTTTTTTTTTCAATTTAACTTTTAAGTCTAGCAGTACATGTGCAGATTTGGAATACAGGTAAACTTGTGTCATGGCGGTTTGCTGTACAGATTATTTCATCACCCAGGTACTAAGCCTAGTACCCATTGGTTATTTTTCCTGATCCTTTCTCTTCTTCCAGTTCCCACCCTCTGATAGGCCCCCGTGTCTTTTGTTCCCTTCTATGTGTCCATGTGTTCTCATCATTTAGCTCCCACTTATAAGTGAGAACATGTGGTATTTGGTTTTCTGCTCCTGTGTTAGTTTTCTGTGAATAATGGCCTCCAGCTCCATCCATGTTCCTGCAAAGGAGATAATCTCATTCTTTTTAGGGCTACATAGTATTTCATGGTGTATATGTCCCACATATTCTTTATCCAGCCCATCATTGATGAGCATTTAGATTGATTCCATGTCTTTGCTGTTGTGAATAGTGCTGCAATGAACATACACGTTCATGTGTGTTTACAATAGAATGATTTACACTTATTTGGGTAAATACTCAGTAATGGGATTGCTGGGTCAAATGGTAGTTCTGGTTTTGGGTCTTTGAGAAATCGCCACACTATCTTCCACAGTGGTTGTACTAATTTACACTCCCAGCAACAGCATATAAGGCCTCATCACAAGAAACCTTTCTGCAATTTCAGCAGAAGGGATACAGAAGCACAACTCCAAAAACCCAGAGTGATGGCTCATTTGCCTACTTCATCTGTTGCTGGCCACTGGATTCACTCTGGGGGATTAAAGAAAATCCTGTTATAAATTTTGCTACTTAAAAAAATTAAGCCCCACTCCTGAAGTGTGAATGTTTTTTATTTGTAAGATGAGGAGCTTGAATTACATGACCCCAATGGTCCCTCCAGCTTAGACATTTGGGGGTTTGAGGTTATACTGCTGGAGTGAGTCCTTTGGTCATGAGATGGAGCAGGGACACCTCTAAGGACCCTGTTGGGTCCCCCAAGCATGGAAATAAAGAAAAAATATTGACTCCCTTCAAGGGAAATTCTAGGCATCTAACTAGCCTTGGAAAGCAAATGAGCAGCTTGATAAGCAAGAAGGTAGTAATAATAGTCACCCAAGCAAGCCAGAGTCACAAGGTGTTTTGGTTCCCTATAGAAACTAAATAATAACATCTTGATGTATGTGATGGACTTGTTTCTCAGAATCTCCAGCAGGTGGAAAATGGTGACCACTGTCACAAAGACCTCAGAAAAGGGGGAACAGAAGGCTGAACTCGGACCTCCAGTTTTTGTTCTACATTTCTTTTTGCCAGACCTGGAGAGAGTCACACTCACATATGTGCATGGCCTCCATATATTGGTTTACGATTTTGCCTGCAATTTCTGTCTTCCTGAAATGTACTCTTGCCTTTAAAAACTCTTTAAAAACATTGAGGAATTTGAGTCATAAGTGAGGGCTGCCCATACTCCCTGCTTGGCACCATGCAATAAATGCTCCTTTCTCCTGCTGCAAATCTCAGTGTCAGTGTCTGGCTTTACTGTGCTGGATGAGTGGACCCCAGTTCAGTTTGGGCTGAACATTCACATAAAACATTCTCTATTACCTCTTCTCATCACAGTAACTGAACGTGACAGTATATCACACAGAAATGTCCATATCAGCACATTTAAAGAAGCCTCATTCAGCCAGGTGTGGTGACTCACACCTGTAATCCCAGCACTTTGGAGGCCGAGGCAGGTATATCATCTGAGGTCAGGAGTTCAAGACCAGTCTGGCCAACATAGTGAAACCCCATGTATACTAAAAGTACAAAAATTAGCTAGGTGTGGTGGTGTGCACCTGTAATCCCAGCTACTTGGGAGGCTGAGGCAGGGGAGTTGCATGAACCTGCAGGCGGAGGTTGCAGTGAGCCGAGATCATGCCATTGCATTCCAGCTCAGGCGACAGTGTGAGACTCCGTCTCAAAAAAAAAAAAAAAGAAGCCGCCTCATTCTCCTTAATTGCTGCAAGGCATTCCACTGTATTGAGGTATTGAACACCTAATGTTTACAAGAAATCGTACCTGTTGTCTGGGGGAAGAAAAATGAGGAGCTGTTGTTTAGTGGATATGGCATTTCTGTTTGGGGAGATAAAAGTTGTTCTGGAGCTAAATGGTAGTGAGGGCTGTAAAACAATGTGAATATACTTACTGCCACGGAACTGTATACTGAAAAATGGTTAAAATGGTAAATTTTACGTTTTATACATTTTACCACAGTAAAAAAATTTTGTGCTCCCTCTTTGCCTCAGGAAAGAAATAGTTCCTGTCCTCAAGAACTTTACACTTTAGAAAGATGGGCACAAGTTAGGAAATGAAAATGAAATCCTAAGTCCCCCCACTGACTGAACAGATTCACTCTTGGTCAAGAGGACCTCGGAGAAACCTTGAAAACTGAGTTCCTGGCCATGGTGGGATGGGAGGTTGGACACACCTTGTCATACCCCCTCACTTCCTCACTTCCGGGCGTTAGGACTTCTTTCCTCAGAGTTAGACAGAAACTAGCCCTTTTGAAAGACTTGCTCCATTACTGATTTCAACCAACCACCTGACACTGCTTCTCCCTTTTGCGGGTTTGACACAACAACTGAACAGCATTCTTTGTTGATAAGAGACCACAAACCATGGAGTGGTCCTTGTCAGTCTACAGAGGCTGTGCGCAGAAGACCTTCTGTTTCACCTTTTGATGCATAGGGCCTAATTGTAATATATTTAAATGTTAACTCTCCACCCAGAAATGAAATTAGGATGCATGTTGCCTGCATGCTAGCCTACTGTAGCCTGTCCATGGTCCGCCTTCATGAATATTCATATCTCCTCCTATAACCTGTTGGATATGTATGTTTGGTCACCCAGTTCAGCATAAATCCCTTTCATTTTTTCCACCTTCTAAGTTCCTGTTTCTGGCTTCTGGTTGGAGGCTGTGCTTCTCAGCATGTCACAATGGCCTGCAGGCTGCAACCCTTTGTGGGAAATAATGCTCTCCTTTCCAAATGTATGAACCTTGTCATTCTACAGTTGATAAAATGGTATACAGCTATGAGGCAGGATGGGTGGTGAAATGTACTTTAACCAAAGTATGGATACAATTCCCTTAGAAAACAATTCTGGCAGGAGATCTGAGAAGACTCCCCATGGCAGGAAGACAGACACAAAGAAAGGGGGTTGGCCCATCACGTACATGCTTAATACTGACAGAGGCAATGGTGGGTGCTGCACTAGTTGTCAGGCACAAGCTCAGAAAGGACAGGTTAGGATGGTTCTCACCTTTGCTTCCAGGTAACAAATAATTCTTTAACACAGTCGGGTCATATATGAGGAATCCACTCCTTAAAATTGATTTCAGATAGTGGTTCTTGTGTCCAGATGTTAGAGAGGTTTCTAGCCATCTCTAGTTATATCACTGACTCAGTTTCATACCTCCCTTCCCTTTGTAGCTCACACCATATCTAGCTGATTCACTTTTGCATAGGAACAAACTCCATACTTGGAAGTGTTAATCTGGTGATATGCTTTTGCATAAAGTGCACATGCTATATACTAAAGAAATGATACTGAAACATCTAGACAGAGGGAGAGTTCATGTTGATTTTTTGGTTTTCCAATAATTTTATAACATTGATGTAGGTATTCAAAGTCTTTGGAATAATTTGGGGTAGATAGAATTGACTTCAGAATTGGAAGTTATGCTCCACTGTCTGCCCGTCTGTTTAGTTATCATCTATCTCTCATCCCTTTCCTTAGAATACTCTTCCCCTAGATATGCATGGCTAGAGCCTTCACCTTCTCCAAGTCTTGGCTCAAGTGTTACTTCAGTGAGACCCAACCCACCTCCTATTTAAAATTGCAAGCTTCCTCCCTGAACACCTTCTTGTGGATTCCTACTGCACTTTCCCATCACCATAATCACCCTCCAATATACTCCAGAATTTACCTTTCCTCTTACTGTTTATTGTTTTCCCACAAAAGAATACAAGCTCCTGTTCTGTATCATTCCAAAAGTTAAGCCAAGTTCTAAATTAGTGCCTATTACCTAGTGAATTCTTATTAAATATCATGAATTAATCTCTCAAGTTTTATTGATCTACCATCTTTTCTGTGCAGATGGTGTATTTTAATGTTTTGGATCTACTACTGCCAGAAGAGGCCGTTGGCTGTGCTGGTTGATTTTTGCAAAGAGGATAACTGTGCTGCAAACATCCTAACACAAAATTGACCACTTTCAGTAAACATTCTCATCAGTGCACTGTTTATCAACATACTGTATTACCTCTCAATCAAAAAGAAAGTCCTGCATCTACTTTCCTCTTCCAGCTACTACCTAATACCTCCAATCTTCTTTAAAACCAGAATTCTCAAAACCCTGCCCATTCCCACCATCTCCACTCTCTTGCCTCTATTCATTGATCAGAAGGTTTAATGTGGCTTTTCCCCACTGCCGTGGAACTGGCCTTCCCCGGGTTCATAGGTCAGCTCCCAACCCTGTGGTCCCTGTCTGCAATGCCCTATCTTCTTCTCTACCTGACTTCTCCATGGTGAAGCTCCTCAGAGCGGGAGTTCCATCTTCTCTGTTCTCTATTCTGTGGTAATCTTCATGAATTCAAATACCACCCTTATGTTAATAACTCTAAAATTGTACCTGTAGCTCTCAGCTCTCCACTGGAAGCCACACTAGCGTACAGTACAAACAAGCTTTATACCTCCATTAGGTTTTTGTAGATAGCTCATGTCTAACTCTTCAACACAGGACCCTTGAGTTTCACCCCCAAATGCCCTTGTCTCATGCTGAGATGAGGAATCTCAGCAAAGGGTACCACCATCCTCTCAGTTCTCAAGCCAAACACCTGGTGTTAATACCTATCCCTAACAGGTGAATAAGGACCCTCAAGTGCATTTCCCATAGAAGACTGAATCAGCTGTGTCTTCTGGCTCTAGGGCCACTAGCTGAGCCTGCACCAGCAGCACCTGTGCTAAGCTCCCGCCCGCTCATTAGTGCACACATTCCACACTTGCCACTCTTCAATCCAAGCTCCACCAAGCTGCAAGAAAGCTCCTTTTCAAATACAATTCAGGTGACATCCTTCTGCTTAAAACACTCCTGAGTCCTTCTCAGCAAACGTGGAATACATTTCACTTTTTATTATGATCTCTGCAGCTCTCCCTCCCCAGAGCCTCTGTGCTACCTTCCTCCTAGATCATCATTCTCCAGATACAATGTTGGCTCGTAGCTCCTTGAACATCATACGCTCTTTGCTGGCTCAGGGACCTCACACATGCTCCTCCATCTATGTGGATCTCGCTGCATGACCAGCTTCTTCGATAGCTTTCCATCTCAGTTTCAATGTCCTGTGTATCTTTGGAGTGCCCTTTCCTGACCACCTCAGCACACCACTCACTGTGGAGACTTCCTACATCAGTCCTGCATTGTTTCTTTCTAACACATACTATAACTTGCAATTATTCCATTTGTTTACTGGTATTTTATTGTCAGTCTTCACCTCTGGAATACAAATGCATGTAAGCCTGGAAGGGCTGAGGCGGAGTCTCTGTTCCTTGCTGAATCCCCAACCCCAAGAACAGTACCTGACGTGGACAAGGCGCTCACTAGATAGCTGTTAAATGGATAACGTTCCACAAAAGCTTCACTGTCAGAAAACATAATCAGAGCTCTATATTGAGTTTCACATTTTATAAGCTGTCAGAAATATTTTTATTTAATTTAAATCTTTTAAGAGACGGCTGCAGCAGAAAAGCAGCAATTATACTAGCACTCTCAACCCAGAAGGGACACCAAGCTTTTAGATTGTGAGAAACAAGAATAATTTAAAATTGGAAAGGAAAAAATAAAAGTGTGTGTGTGCAGCAGGTATGGGCACAGCAAAACAATCAGTGAGTTGAGTTCAGTTATTTGTGAAAAGATTTACAATAATTCTATTTGCAACTATCACGACCTCCTACCCTAGCCATGATTTTGGATGTTCCACGATTACATAGAATGTGTTTTGTGAAACTTATATAAACACTTAGGTTAAAGTGTGTCACGTAAAACAGATACATTAATATATCTCTGGTATATTCCTATGATGGAATGCTTTTCAGCCTTAAAAAGGGATGCAATTCTGACCTACTACAACTCAGATGAGCCCTGAGGCCATTATGCTAAGTGAAATAAGCCAGTTACGAAAGAACAAATATTATGACTCCACTTAAATGAGGTGACTAGAGTAGTTGAATTCTTAGAGACAGAAAGTATGATGATGGCTGCCAGGGACTGAGAGGTGGAGAATAGGGAGTCAGCATTTAATGGGTACAGAGTTTCAATTTTGCAAGAGGAAGAAGTTGTGGAAATAGATGGTAGTGACAGTCGCACAACACTATGAATGTTCTGAATAGTACTCAATGGTACACTAAAAATAGTTAAGTTGGTGAATGTTATATTATGTGAGTTTCATTGCAATTAAAAAAAGCACCCCCCTCTCACAAACTTCCAACTTCATTCTTTACTTGGTACCCTCATTCTCTCTTATCTCTCTCATTACTTTAATTTTACATTTTCTTACTGTGTTGCATACATTCGTTTGACTCAGCTTGAATCTTTTCTGGAACTAAATATAGAATGCATATCTTTTAAAAACTTGCACTGAACTGATGTCAGATGTGCTGGAGTAGAAAGGAAAATGCCACCTTTATGGATGAAAATTAGCCACTGATTCCACAAAGAGAAGCTTTAACAGTAGGGACTCATATGTTGGTGACAAAGGATATTTTGCAAAAGTTCTCTTTTTAACCTTTAAGTTCAGGGGTACAAGTACAGGTTTGTTATGTAGGTAAGTGTGTGTCACGGGAGTTTGTTTTACAGATTATATTTCATTACCCGGGTATCAAGCCTAGTACCCATTAGTTATTTTTCCTGATCTTCTCCATCCCTCCGCCCTCCGCCCTCCACCTTCTGAAAGGCCCCAGTGTGTGTTGTTGCTCTCTGTGTGTCCATGTGTTCTCATCATTTAGTTCTTTTTACAAAATGATGAATATACAGTCCTATCATGTGAACCGGAAACTGGTGAAGCTGGTGACCTCAGAACCAGTTTGAGGGTTGCGGTCTTGGAAAGCCAATGATTACAACTGTCATCATCGTCAGCTATAATCTGCTCTCAGCTCCCAAGGGGCGAGGGACCTCTACAAATGCTTGTGGACTGATAAATAGGATGACGTCTTAATGGCATGCATGCTGATTTTGTGATGCAGGTGATTAGAGAAAAGATGGTAAGCAATTAATACATTTGATGACAACTGGAATTGTGTTCCCCTCCTAAGCAACGGTGTGTGGGCAGCCTCTGGTACAAAGAGAGGAACTTTGAGAAACAGGGTGCAGGCTGCTGTGTTGATGATGCTCAGGGAGCACACAGACCTGCCCTCCACGGGATGCCCAACCAGACGTGCTCCTCGACGCAGTCCCCAGCCCTTCCTCTCTGCTCTTGGGGCCATACCCCATCCAGTAGCAGAAAGCTCAACTGCTGCTCCCAGTGTCAGCATGGCCCTCACGCATGTACTGCAAGTCCCTTCTGCAAGCCCCTTCGAATTCGGCATCTTTATACCAGTGTGTGCTCCACGATGAATTTGTTCTGTCTCTTCTGGCTTTGAATTACCACAGCATCAACAACAACAAAAACCCTTTCTATGGTGTTGCTTGAACATATTTATGCATGAAGTCATCCCGTGCATTTCTCATTGGTTTGTAGCAATTAACACTGCACTGCTGACATCAAAATGCAATTATTAAGGAACAGGGTGGGAACTGAAGTTGTTTGGTGGTGCTAGTTCGCTACTTGGGCGATCTATTAGCAGATGCATATAACGTGCATCTTAGGAAACAAAAGGGCACCCTGGAAATGGCTCAGGTAGAGGAATTTTGCTCTTGGGCCCAGACGTTTCTGCTGAGCAGCCCCGTGCCTCATGACCCAGCAGTGGGAGGGGCTTCTTATGACGGAGGCGACCCCCTTGGAGAGGTCACAGCCTGGCCTTTATGAAAGGCAACATTGGGACTTTTCCTCGGTTGAAAATAAAGAAAGTGTTATTTTTGGTTTTTTAAAAATCTGTTTCTGTTGGAAAATTGATTAGAAACTAGTGGCTGTTGGCTCTCTGAACAGGTATTCGTAAGACATCGCTGGCATTTCCAAGTGGCTCCTTTGGTTGGCTTTTTCCCTCCATTTGGCCACGCTGCACCTTTTGTGACCCACATGGTAGGTGCTGTTTCTGCTGTTAGCAGAGGATGTGAAGAACAGGCTGACAGCCTTGGTTGTGCTTAGGCCTTAAGCCCAAAGTGAGGATGTTCAACTAAGATGTTTTAAAAATGTGACGGCCTCTTAAAAAATGACTGCTATATAGAGAAAACCATGGACATCACAAGAGGCATAACTCAGGGCTGGGGGGATTGTTCTGGCTTAGATCGGAGAGTCATCAGGCATACAGGCAAAGGTGACCTCCGAAAGAGAAGGAGGACTGTTAGGTTCTGAATGGAACAGAAGGAGGTCAGGGAGTTGTAACAGCATGTGCGAACGCCAGGACTGTGAAGGAAAGGGCTGGGTGCGCTGGGGGCAGAGGTGCTGGGAAGTATGACTGAGGAGGAAGAGTCCCTGTTTTTAGTTTCCGAGTTCTTACCAGGGTCTTTTCTTAGATTAACCCATATAATCTTCACAAAATTCCTAGAAAATCATTACGATTTGTATCCCCATTTTACAGATGAGATGACTAAGGCTTGAGAAGTTAAGCAAATTTCCCAGGTCACACAGCTGGCTCGTGGTGGAGCTGGGCTTTCTCTCTTGGATACTGCAATGCAGGTGATTAACCACTAGTCCCATGCAGGGATGGTGCAGAGCCTGAGGGAGCACATGCAATGGTTTCCACGTGCATTTGTTAGAGGTCACTCTGGCTGCTGAGTAAATAATGGATGAGAGGCCGGGTGCAGTGGCTCATGCCTGTAATCCCAACATTTTGGGAGGCTGAGGTGGGTGGATCACTAGAGGTCAGGAGTTCAAGACCAGCCTGGCCAACATGGTGAAACCCTGTCTCTACTAAAAATACATGGTGGTGCACACCTGTAATCCCAGCTACTCGGGAGGCTGAGGCAAGAGAATCGCTTGAACCCAGGAAGCAGAGGCGGCAATGAGCCGAGATCATGCCATTGCACTCCAGCCTGGGTGACAAGAGCGAAACGCCGTCTTAAAATAATGATGATGATGATGATAATAATAACAATAATAATAATAATAGTGATGGATAATGATAATAACGGATAAGAGAGGGGTAAATGGGGCCAGTTGGGAATTTTTGCGAGCCAAGCGGGAGATCACTGGGGGTGAGAACATGAGGGCTGTGACGGGGAGGAGGGAAGTGGGTGTGACTGGCATACACCTGGCAGTAGACCCAGCGCTGGAGAGACATCCAGATGCCTTTCAATGCTCTGCGTGGAGCCCGTAGGTGAAGGACAGTGACGGCAGAGATCAGGGAACGGAGGCTGTGGAGGGAAGACAAGGTGCTCCGGTTTGAACTTGACGAGTCTGAGATGCTTGAGGAATGTCCACATGGAAATGCTACCCTCTCTGTAGGTATGTGACAGCCACAAAAAGTGTGGACCCAGGGAACATCAGCACAGATTTAGGAGTGACTGAGACCACAGGAGAAAATGTAGAGGCAGAAGAGGACACATGCAGGGCTGACACCAGGCAGTGAGCAGAGCTGCCCGGCAAAGTACCTATGGCCAGAAAAAGAGTGGCTTAGGGACATGACCAGGGACTAGCGGCATGGAGACTTTGCAGCAGCCTGACTCGTGGTGAGAGGCAGCTGACCCTGGTCAGCACCGTGCGGGGTGACCTGACGGGCTCCTCCAGAACCTGCACCCGTTGGTCCATCTGCCTTTCTCTGACCCAGCAAATTCTCAAAGGGCCTGACAGTGCCTTGCCGTGCTGGGCAACCCCTTCCAGCCAGTGGGCTTTGGCGTGTTTTCTCCTCACTATATGCACCAATATTATCCCATTTTATGGTTGAGCAAATCGGGGCACTAAGAGTCAAATAACTTGCCCTCTGTCCTGTGCTGGTGGCCAGCTAGGCGTTGGCCTCAGCTCTCACCGTTCCTACCCAGCATTCTCATGCATGTTAGAACAACACCTTGGACTCCATGCATGTGAACTGTCCTTGGAAAGTCCTAGAACTCCTCCAGTGTTCAGCAATTCTGTTTTCCCTTTTGCTCTGACTCTCTTGTGGGGAATCCTTTACTAATTGCCTGTCTACCTTTCTCCATCTACCTCTGGGTTTACAGGGGTGCCACACACACACACACACACACGCATATACCATACACACACATCCACACACAAACACACATCCACACACATATATACTGCACACACACATCCACACACAAACAACATACACACACACATACCCATGCACTCAGTCATATTCACAGATACAAACACCCACACACACACGTTCACACACATACACTCACACAGTCACATTCACACATATGCACTCACAGGCACTTCACACATATACACTCACACACATTCAGACACAAACACACATTCACACACATACACCCACACATTTACAGTCACACATACACCCACACACTCACATTCACACACATATGCCCACACACTCACATTCACACACATTCACACACACTCATACACGTTCACACACATACACACACACCTACACATTTACAGTCACACGTACACTCACACACTCACATTCACACATACACACACATTCACACACATACACCCACACAGATTCAACACACGCATACGCATTCACACCCACACCCACACATTTACAGTCACACATTCACACATTCACATTCACACATACACACACTCACATTCACACACATACACCCACACAGTTTCACACACATATACTCACAACACTCACATTCACACACATACACTCATTCACACACACACATCAAACACATATACCTGTGCTCACACACATGCACTTAACCCCCACACACCACCCGTACATACACAGATACTTTGCGTGTGTAGTTTATGTATACTTTTTATTAATTATGTTTAGTTACAAATCTCAGAACCCATTTTGTGAGGAGAAAAATACACATTCTCGTATCGCCCTTGCTGTAAGTGTTGCCTTATACAGTAAATGGGTCTTGAGAGTTGAGGGAATTCTTCATACACCCTAACTGATGTGCTGAAGCTCTGCTCTGGTTTGAGAATGTGCTCTGAATAAATTGATGAACTTTGCTTTCTTCACAAAAGACACTTGATTGGAGGTTGCCATCTAATTATTCTGAAAATACCATGGGCTACAAACTTTAGATGACGCTTTTCTGCCCAGATGACTAAGGTTTTTCAACCCTGTCATATCTCCCAGAATAGAAGGAAGAATTTTCTCTTATTTAAAGAACTATAGCCAATAAAAATAAGTTGATTAATTTAATATAGTCCATATTTAAATTGAGCTGGATGATAATTCTTAGTGTTGCAGTGTAACAGTGTAACTGAAGGGCGTAGATCGTTGTTTAGAAGAGAATTTTATATTACACAGATAAAATAATTTACTGGTGATTTTAAACAGTCATAAAAGGAGATATGAAAAGTGTTTTTTATTGCTTTTTTAAAAACCACACATTCATGCAATGTGTATGTATGTGTGCACATGTGTAAAATTCTGGTAGAATAAAACACATATATAAAAGTGTCTTTAACAAAATGATAATCCCACTCTATGGAGATCTCTTGTGCAGCATGGTGCCTATAGTTAATAATAATGTATTGTACACTTGAAATTTACTGAGAGCAGATCTTAAGTATTCTCATCTCTCTTTTTGTGTCTCTCTTTCTCTTTCTCACACACACACACACGGAAACTCTGTAAGGTGATAGGTTAATTAGCTTAATTGCAGTAATCATTTCAAAATGTATCAAACCATCACATTGCACACCTTAAATATACACAACTTTTGTCAATTATACGTCAATAAAGCTTGAGAAAATGATAATCATACCCCAGGTGACTTTTTTTTTAACATCACCATTTGCATATGGGATTAGTCCAAGTACATAAATTTATTTGATTTGAGTCTTACTTTCACCAAATTAGCTTGATTTAGTGTGAAAACTGACCAATTTTACTGGTAGTTTGGAAGCTGGTAAAAATTACAGCTTTTAGTTTGAGTGTGTGAAAGAAACTTTTGTTTTTCAATATGCCAAATATATTTATTTTTAACTCAGGAAAAAAACATTTTTCTTAAGTTTAAGCATGATGTATACTTAAGCAGAATTTGATAACCTACTTGGATTCCAACAATGGTTTTAAACCTGAGATTGGTCTCCCCTCATTCTTAGTCAAAAGTGTCTATGACATATAATATCTTTATTTTTTAATTGCATTTTCCTGGTTGCAAGGAGAACAGGAGAAACCCGGAGGTGATCTGCACGCCTCACCAGCCTGCAGTCCCAATTAGGATAAGTGATTGCTCTTGCCTGGTCCCGAGTTCCAGCTGGCATGACTGAAGGGCGTTGCTGACTCCATCTTAGGCTTAAGGCACATTGGAGTTTGTGCTTGATGGTTGAAAATGTGCTTTTAACGTCAAGTAACATTTTCATTTTCAAAAATAAAAATTGTCCTCTTTCCTAGCTGCTCAATTTGCTTTGTAAAGCTAGGGAAACATAAATGGGCATCATGACCTGAGCTTTACAATGTTAGGAACATTTTAACATTATTTGTGGCTTGTCTAGGAGACTTTCTTTTAAAGAGAAAAGAATGCGACTGATTAATGAACAAAAATAGCTTATGCTTCACACAGGTGACTGTTCTAGAATGTTGTGTTTCTTTCTAAACCCATGCCTGGGGGAGATGGTTCCAAGATAGTCATGAAAATGGAGAATTGGATTCTATACCCCTATATTTCTACAGTCTTCTAGATATTTCTAGAACCTCTTGTTAAGCCTCCATAATATCTTCAATTCTGTTTCCTGATGCTTTTCACTACACACATTGCCCAGGTCTGCTCATCTGCCTTGGAGCTCACTGGGTGACAGAGGGGATTAGAGAAATTGATGTTTTTGAATGCTGGTTGTGCCAAAATAAGGTCAAATGTGTTTTTAGTGCAGTAGTAAAGCTCTACATCTTTTGAGCTGGGTGATTTTGGACAAGTTACTTAACCTCTCTGTACCTGGTTTCCACGTTATTAAAATGAAAGGACAATGATAGCTTCTTCATAGAGCCGTCGTGGAATTTAAACAAGATAATACAAATGCTTAGAGCAATGCCTCTGCAAAGCAGAAGTTAGTGCGATGAGCTTTTTTCTGTTTGTTTCACTCTTATAGTGCCAAGAAAGATTTTCTGAAGTGGCAACAATTAGCATGAGCCCTGACTCTGGGATCCTCATTTACTGTCCATGGTGCAATGTACTGATACCCAAATCTTGTATGCAATCAAACACAAGGCAGACAGATGCCAGCGAGGTGCTGGGGGACGGGGAGCCAGCCTGCTCTGCAACCCTCCCACACCTTCATCTCTTCCAAGTCAACACTTGCTAAAGGCATCATCACAACGTCAAGGTTTTTGCACTCACTTATATGAGCCAGGGCTCTCAAAGCTGCCTATTTAGAAAGGAGACATACTGAGATATAAAAAGCTTCAGAACATAAAATGTTAACTGCAGGCAAATGCCAAATGCTTGTATTCATAAGAGAATCACATAAAAACAAAAATACGAAAGCTCAGCTTCTGACCATCTTTCCAGGTCTTGGGAAGGCACACTGGTGTTATTAGCCAACAACACATTTTTCTGCTAAAGTGACCAGCCAACACACCTCTGGGACTGAAAAGCATGCAGTCTATTGGGTTCTGCAATTCAAGTCATTTTATTAATTCAGATTATGAATACTAATCAGCTTTTCAAAAAATGTTGTTTTTCCAAGCAGAGTTTTAAAAAGTGTTAAATCTGGGCTATTATGAGGATGGCGATGAAGCACTCCTTAAAAATCTTTACTTATGCAAAACTATTGACAAAACTGTAAAAGAAAAATTAAACAGAGGATAAGGCTTATGAGGCAGGGGACATAGGGCAGCCAAGCAGGCTGCAGATGGACACAATACCAGCAAGCAAAGAAGAGCCAGCTCACATACTTAACATACTTGGAGCCAGAAAATTGCTGCTGCACCCAGGGCCAGGACCTGGGACCCAGCTTGCTCTCCATTTGGCATTCCTTGGTTTCAGACCTGTGATCTTAAAGCAGTAGCAAAGATTACCATAATTGCTGCTTATCCACTGAGATGAGTTTCCTTGTAACAAATGAGATATTATTTAAATTTATTTTAGCTGTTTTGTGGAAATTGCTTTATAACTCCAAGGTGTCATTATTGGTTCATATAGCAACACAATTGCTGTGTGTATTCTCTGGAAAGAAACTGTGAAGGAAATGGGTATGTGTGTCATGGGCCATTAATAATAAATGAGGCGAAAGCAATTTGCTTTGCACATTTGCACATAACCATTTATATGCCCTTGCAGCA
>NW_012104154.1:475088-477025 GCF_000951045.1 Mandrillus leucophaeus | reverse complement strand
CCTGCCTTGGCCTTTCAAAGTGCTGGGATTATAGGCATGAGCCACCGCACCTGGTCTGCTTGAGCAATTTTTAAAAAGTAATGGGTTAATTATCTTTAGATTTCATTTCATCTATTTACATTTTTGATGTGAAAAGCATGTTTAGTGTTAGATCTGCCATTTTTATGGTATTTTCGTCTGAAAGCTTCCATTTTTGCATTTTGCTATTTGATCTGTGCTTGTTTTATGTATAGAGGATTGCCTATGTCTGATTTCTTTCAGAAAATTTGGAAGTCATCTATCTACTGAAAAAAAATCAAAATATTTTGCACCAACATATATTTCTTTGACTTATTTTGAAATGGCTGTCAGAGGGCCAGAAAACAGAAGTGACTCTGCAAGCCTGGCTTTCGTGGGGGGAAATTTGCATCCGTAAATAAGCTGCATTAATACGGTTGAGCTTTGCCTTGCCTGGATCTAGGAAAGACAAACTGAGTCTAACACCTTAAATATCTGAAATAAACACTTACCTTCTATTCTCCCTGAGGGCTGCTATCTGTGAGGCTTTATCTACATAACAAGACCACCTTTACCAGCTAGGCCTCCTTTTCTCCCCTTCCCATACCCTGTCCTGCCACTAAAACCTGATTTACCACCATAACCTGCTTTTGGTTATGCTCTGAGCCTGCAATCTTTCTCCCAACTCAAGGTAGTATAAAAGCTTCTGAACCCCACTGATGGATTGGGTCTTCATTCTGAAGCCTCCTATGCAGACATGTTAAATTAATTTGTATATATTTTCTCTATTAATCTATCTTTTTGAGTTAGTTTTTCAGTGAAACTTCAGGGGTCCAAGGGCTCTGCCCTGTTAAAGCAAGATAAGTATGGCTTGAGAAGGACTCTGGTACTTCTATATTTGAGTCCTTGCGGACGAACCATAACCTCACTTGATAGAAAAGATTGAAAACCTAACTTATGAGTATGTCCTGTAACAACGGCAGAGTAGTGGCCAATCCCAGCAGCCATACTTTAACCACTCATAGACTGCCGAGTGTTCAAACTGTGTTGAAATAAGACAAACACCAACCCGTAACCAATCCTGGTGTTTCTGTACATCACTTTCCTTTTTTTCTCTATAAATTTGTTCTGACCACGAGGCATTCCTGGAGTCTCTCTGAATCTGCTGTGATTCTGCAGGCTGCCCGATTCATGAATCTTTGTTTTTTTCTTAATTATACTCTGTTAAATTTAATTTGTCTGAAGTTTTATTTTAACAGATCTGGCATTAGAGGTGGGATTTGAAGTAAAACTCTGGTGACCCCCAAGGAACACTAGGTGACCAGGCAAGGTACCTGTGGAGCCGGTTGTGCTCACTACTCTCTTGATTGTAACTGGAGGTCATGGGTGAGTTTTCTCTTGGATTCCGAGCTCCACTAACTTGTGTTTTGAGCTCTCTGAGTTTACTTGAGGAATATTTAGATTGGACTGGGTTTAAGATAGATTTGGATTTGATAATTAACTGGATTGGATTCAGTTAGAGGCTTTGGACCTCAGGTAGTACCTTATTTTTAAAGTGGGTTCATCTCAGTCCAAGAAGTCTGGGACTCCACTTTCTGAGATGGTAGCTAGTATCATGTATAAAAATTATGGGCCCAGAATGTGTACATTTTTAGAAAAATGGGTTAACCTCACTAAAAAATAAAAATAAAAAAAATAAAAAAAATAAAAAGCTTAGAATTAAGATGGCCACAATGGGGAAGTTTCAATTTGGATAAATTTATTTGTTTGTGAGGCATATTAGAAAAGGGGGGAATAAAAACCCCACAAACAGTGGGACATATTCTTACATATTCATATTCTTGGGTATGCAGAGGCCTCTAAAAGACTAAATGAATCAAAATTTGCCTCCTTAAAAGATTCTTTGCAAGAAACAAATGAAAAGCTTAAGCCACAGACTA
>NW_012104154.1:469165-471578 GCF_000951045.1 Mandrillus leucophaeus | reverse complement strand
GGGTTCTGCAATTCAAGTCATTTTATTAATTCAGATTATGAATACTAATCAGCTTTTCAAAAAATGTTGTTTTTCCAAGCAGAGTTTTAAAAAGTGTTAAATCTGGGCTATTATGAGGATGGCGATGAAGCACTCCTTAAAAATCTTTACTTATGCAAAACTATTGACAAAACTGTAAAAGAAAAATTAAACAGAGGATGAGGCTTATGAGGCAGGGGACATAGGGCAGCCAAGCAGGCTGCAGATGGACACAATACCAGCAAGCAAAGAAGAGCCAGCTCACATACTTAACATACTTGGAGCCAGAAAATTGCTGCTGCACCCAGGGCCAGGACCTGGGACCCAGCTTGCTCTCCATTTGGCATTCCTTGGTTTCAGACCTGTGATCTTAAAGCAGTAGCAAAGATTACCATAATTGCTGCTTATCCACTGAGATGAGTTTCCTTGTAACAAATGAGATATTATTTAAATTTATTTTAGCTGTTTTGTGGAAATTGCTTTATAACTCCAAGGTGTCATTATTGGTTCATATAGCAACACAATTGCTGTGTGTATTCTCTGGAAAGAAACTGTGAAGGAAATGGGTATGTGTGTCATGGGCCATTAATAATAAATGAGGCGAAAGCAATTTGCTTTGCACATTTGCACATAACCATTTATATGCCCTTGCAGCAAGTGTGTGTGTGTGTGTGTGTGTGTGTGTGTGTCCTCTTGTAATTGTGCTTTTATACCAGAGATTTCTGCATGTGGCTCCTTTCAAACCTGATCCCCAGTACCTGCTCCAGCATAATGATGCGGTCGTTTTGGGCAAAACATTTCTTTTCCTCCAGGCCTCAGTTTTCTTATTTGTAAATTCAGAACTAGCTAGATCCTGAGGCCCTTTTGCACCCCTAAGCCTGTGTCATGCAGGCTGTCCTGCCTGCCCACTCAGCTGTGAGAATGCCGGGACTCATTTCCACAGTCACCAGAGGAGGGCCTGCCTACAAGCACAAGGATTTCTTTATCCACATCGTAGCTGTAACACATTTTCTCCTAGCCACAGCTTCCTATCCCAGATGGAAATTTCTGTACAAAATTTAAGAAATGATTCCATAACTGAGGTTTTAATAAAACCTCAGGAGAAGTGAAGGTGACCAGAGTCTAGATAATGGGACACAATGATTCGAAGCCATAAATGGCAGTTTTCAGGCAGGACTTTACAAGTTGCTCTTGGCTTTAGGTTTCTCACCCGGAAAAGGTGCAGACACAGCCTCCTGACATTAGCCAGTCACCTGAACACTTTTACTGTGAAGCGAGATGCAGTTTGGGGACGGGGACCGCACATGCTTTGCGCACAGTGACACAGCAACAGAATTTCTGGCCTCAAGAACTCCTACCTACAGAATGAAAAAGAGGCCCAATCCCCAGCCTTCTGGTGTAACCAAGTCTGTTTTCCAACATGCAGCTGTCCACCAACCCTCACATGTGAGTGCCAATGACAAGGCCCTCCTCCTGGAGCCTTATAGGAGCTGTTTGAAGAACCTGTGTTCACCCATTCCCCTCCTGATTTAGAGGCCAACTGAAAAACACGGGGATTAGAGAATATGTCATTAGCTTCATTACTGGACAAAGTTGGCTTGGAAAATGTGGTGAAGATGGGCAGTCCCCATGGCCCTGGGGTTCAGGCCTGAATTAGGCAAGGTGCATGCATACACCAGGACACAACCCCCTGTGTTACTCGGGGCAAGCAGACCTGAAGGTGTGGGATCAACGATTTCTTCCCAGAGCACCTGCTTGACACATGACTCCTGAGCCCAGCGGGAGAGGCTGGCAGAGTAGGCAGGAGCTCTCCATGAGGAATCCTGAGTCCAGGAAAAGAGACTGAAGTGTCCCTCTGACCTCTCAGCACCATATTGTTTCCTCAAGCCTGCCTTATAAATTTCCTCCATTCTGACCTGGCCGCTGCAGACCAACCCTCCTGTGGTCCCAGAGAAGGGATTTGAGCCCCTGCATTAGTAGTTGCCTTGCTGTTTGTATGAAGCATCAACTCAGATCCTCTGTGTTTGGTGCAAAAAGATTTCCAGAGAGACGTATCCTCCTCCTCTGTCTTATTTGCCATTCTGCTTTGACCACCATCTGCCTCAGATCCTCTGTGCACACCTCTTCTTTTATGTATCTCTTTGCTTTGTGCATCTTGGCTTACCCTGGTGCTGTATATAGCACAAGATTGGTTTGCTTGGGCATTTTTTTTTTTTTTTTTTCAGATGGAGTCTTGCTCTGTTGCCCAGGCTGGAGTGTAGTGGCCTGATCTTGGCTCACTGAAACCTCTGCCCCATGGGTTCAAGCAATTCTCCTGCCTCAGCCTCCCTAGTAACTGGAGTTACAGGCACCCGCCACCACCATGCCTGGCTAATTTTTGTATTTTTGGTAGAGT
>NW_012104154.1:429660-468680 GCF_000951045.1 Mandrillus leucophaeus | reverse complement strand
GCATCCGTAAATAAGCTGCATTAATACGGTTGAGCTTTGCCTTGCCTGGATCTAGGAAAGACAAACTGAGTCTAACACCTTAAATATCTGAAATAAACACTTACCTTCTATTCTCCCTGAGGGCTGCTATCTGTGAGGCTTTATCTACATAACAAGACCACCTTTACCAGCTAGGCCTCCTTTTCTCCCCTTCCTATACCCTGTCCTGCCACTAAAACCTGATTTACCACCATAACCTGCTTTTGGTTATGCTCTGAGCCTGCAATCTTTCTCCCAACTCAAAGTAGTATAAAAGCTTCTGAACCCCACTGATGGATTGGGTCTTCATTCTGAAGCCTCCTATGCAGACATGTTAAATAAATTTGTATATATTTTCTCTATTAATCTATCTTTTTGAGTTAGTTTTTCAGTGAAACTTCAGGGGTCCAAGGGCTCTGCCCTGTTAAAGCAAGATAAGTATGGCTTGAGAAGGACTCTGGTACTTCTATATTTGAGTCCTTGCGGACGAACCATAACCTCACTTGATAGAAAAGATTGAAAACCTAACTTACGAGTATGTCCTGTAACAACGGCAGAGTATTGGCCAATCCCAGCAGCCATACTTTAACCACTCATAGACTGCCGAGTGTTCAAACTGTGTTGAAATAAGACAAACACCAACCCGTAACCAATCCTGGTGTTTCTGTACATCACTTTCCTTTTTTTCTCTATAAATTTGTTCTGACCACGAGGCATTCCTGGAGTCTCTCTGAATCTGCTGTGATTCTGCAGGCTGCCCGATTCATGAATCTTTGTTTTTTTCTTAATTATACTCTGTTAAATTTAATTTGTCTGAAGTTTTATTTTAACAGATCTGGCATTAGAGGTGGGATTTGAAGTAAAACTCTGGTGACCCCCAAGGAACACTAGGTGACCAGGCAAGGTACCTGTGGAGCCGGTTGTGCTCACTACTCTCTTGATTGTAACTGGAGGTCATGGGTGAGTTTTCTCTTGGATTCCGAGCTCCACTAACTTGTGTTTTGAGCTCTCTGAGTTTACTTGAGGAATATTTAGATTGGACTGGGTTTAAGATAGATTTGGATTTGATAATTAACTGGATTGGATTCAGTTAGAGGCTTTGGACCTCAGGTAGTACCTTATTTTTAAAGTGGGTTCATCTCAGTCCAAGAAGTCTGGGACTCCACTTTCTGAGATGGTAGCTAGTATCATGTATAAAAATTATGGGCCCAGAATGTGTACATTTTTAGAAAAATGGGTTAACCTCACTAAAAAATAAAAATAAAAAAAATAAAAAAAATAAAAAGCTTAGAATTAAGATGGCCACAATGGGGAAGTTTCAATTTGGATAAATTTATTTGTTTGTGAGGCATATTAGAAAAGGGGGGAATAAAAACCCCACAAACAGTGGGACATATTCTTACATATTCATATTCTTGGGTATGCAGAGGCCTCTAAAAGACTAAATGAATCAAAATTTGCCTCCTTAAAAGATTCTTTGCAAGAAACAAATGAAAAGCTTAAGCCACAGACTAAAGACATGATAAAACTACTCTAACTGAACTAATCTCAACTGTTCCTTCACTTTATCCATCTCTACCTACATACTCGGAGTCCACTAAACTTTTATTTAAATTACTTTTTTCACCCTGAAGATGATGGAAAAAAGGGAATTTAGGCAGATGCCTTCTGATCAGTCAGGCCTGTCTGCTGTAACTACTTTCACTGCATGGTCTAAAACAGCTTACAGCCATTGTGAAGGACTTCCCTGACCCAAAGAAAATCCTCAAAAATTCACTGAGGAATTTAGACCCCTCCTAGGAGCTTGCTATCTAGGACTTCCTGACATTTACCAATTTGTTCACATGATACTGGGGTTGGTGAAGGTTGGAGATGGATGGCAGCAGGAGAATGGGATAGACCTGAAGAGGATATTAAACACCCCTCCAAAAGTTCCTCAGGGGAAGGATCAAAAGCAGCTAGAAAAATTGCTGAAAACCTCTTAAATTCAATTTCTAACATTTTTCCACAAAAAAATCGATGGGTCCATCATCCAATTTTGTGAACAAAAACAGGATGAACTAGTTTCAGATTACAGAACTTGCTTAGGATCATTGTTTGTGAAACATTCTGGGCTCAAAGTACAGCAAGGAGTATTTCCTGTAGGGACTGAAATGGCATTAAGTGCTCTGTTTATAAATGGACTTGGTCCTGAACTTAGCTGTTTAATTAAAAAACATAAGCTGGGATGAGAAGTTACAGATATGACTGCATTGGTGGCCTTGGCTGAACATTTTGAGAGGACTCAACAGCAAGAAAGAACTCAAAAGGCTAACATGCTTATGGCCCTTCAATTATGATACAGCAGTTACGAAGGGACCACAGGGACCTTCTCATTCTCATTTTAAATCACAACCAAGAGGTCCTAGAACAAGAGTTCTTTATCCCAAGATGTCTGCCTTTATTGCAAACAGTCGGACACTGGAAAAGGGATGTCCACTTTTATATCAGTCCACAAATAAGCCTCCCTATAGGCCAAACTGTTTAACCACAGAGGAAGCCCAAGGTACCTTAGTCCTTCTGATAATAATCAACACTGACAAGACTCTGAGGGATTCTCCAGTAAATTGCTCCCTGTAATACCTTTGAATGAACATGGAGAAACAGGTTAAAATAAATGGGGAGTCATGTACAGTCCTAGTGGATACCGGAGCTACTCTATCTACCATAAACCCCACTTGAGTAGGCCAACAAATCCCACAGAGTAGAAAGATCATTTCTGTGGTGGGGGTTTCAAATCAAGTTCAAGAGGTTCTCGTATCTGAACCCATCCAATTAACTTAGAGGTTCTTTTCAGAAAAACACACTTTTACTATGTGATACTGCTCCAGCGAACTTGTTAGGGTGATATTTACTTTCAAAGCTAAAAGGGCACACAAAATTTTTTCTCAGAGAGAGAGCTAATCTTAGCATTTCTTGATTCTCCTGAACCAGAATTGTTATGCTGTCTACAGGCAGAAGTTAATAAGATAAAAACTCAGGCCTGTAATTCGCCTGATCTTTCCAAAATACCTAAATGCTTATCAGCCTCTTTCCCAACTAATATAGAAAGAATTAAAAGTATGGAACCAATAAAAGTCCAAATAGATTATTCTAATCCTTTGCCTAAATTATTCCAGTATCCACTAAAACCTGAAGCAATTCAAGGGCTCTCACCAATTGTAGAAGATTTAATTAAACAAGGACTCAATCTCATGCACTAGCCCTTGTACCACTCCAATCTTACCAGTTAAAAAACCAAATAAGTGAGGTTGGAGATTTGTTCAAGATGTACAGGCAACTAACAGAATTGTAATACCAAGATTTCCTGTAGTCTCAAATCCTAATACTTTATTATCTAATGTACCCACTTATTCCAAGTGGTTCACAGTAACAGATATCTGTTCAGCCTTCTTTAGCATTCCAGTTCATAAAGGGAGTCAATATCGTTTGCCTTTACTTGGAAAAATCAGCGGTATACCTGGACTATAATGCCACAGGGGTATGGAAGCCTCTTCATATTTTTCTCAGGCATTGCATCAGGACTTAATAACACAACAGTTTCCTCAAAATTCTACTCTCATTCAGTAAGTAGAGGACTTATTGTTATGCTCTCCCACTGAGTGCTCTGAAATCGACTCAGTTTACCTTTTACAGCAACTCAAATATAAAGGTCACAAGGCTTCAACAGAAAACTTAAATTTTCAGAGGAAAAGTCTACTATTAGGGACATGACTTGACTGCTGAAGGGATTTTCCTCTTACCTGAGAGGATAAAAACTATCCAAAGTTTTTCTTGACTTGCAGCCAAAAGACAATTAAGAGGCTTTCTTGGACTTGCAGGATATTGCAGATCCTGGGTTCTGCAATATCACCATTGTGTGAACTCACTGAAAATGCTGTACCAGAGCCTTTACCTTGGGAAGACAGTCATGAGCAGGCTTTCAGTTAAATAAAGTTGGCCTTAGAACAGTCCCAGCTTTAGGACTTCCAAATTACACTAAACCTTTCCGCTTGTTTGTTCATGAGCAACACAATCAGGCATTCGGAGTCCTTACTCAAGAACATGGTGATACACATAGGCCCATTGCATACTATAGCCTGCAGTTAGACCCAGTCACTAAGCCACGTCCTAATTGTTTAAAAGCAGTAGCAGCAGTGGCCACGCTGGTAGAATCTTCATCAGATTTGGTTTTAGGAAATACACTTAATTTGCAAGTCCCACAAGCTGTGGAAAGTCTATTAAATTCCAACCAAACCCAGCATTTTTCAGTAAGTTGACTAACATCTTATGAATTACTTAACCTTTCTCCTTCTAATCTAGATCTAAAATGCTGTAATCTACTTAACCCTGCTGCTCTGTTACCTCTGCTTGATGATGGTAAAGACCACGGCTGTGTAAGTGCAGTGTCAGAAATAGTGGCCCCTCATATTGATTTACAGGATACTCCACCGGATAATCCTAAATTGATACTTTTTGTGGATGAGCCCTGTGCTAAAAACTCAGAAGGAAAATATCAGGCAGAATATGCTGTTACTGCCCGAAATTAGTTAATAGAGAAGGGAACTCTTCCTCAACTTAAGCAGCCCAACCTGTGGAACTTTTTGCCCTCACCCAAGCTTGTCATATAGCTAAGGACAAATCAGTAAATATTTATACAGGTAGCAAACATGCTTTGAGAGTAGTACATTATTTTGGCATGATATGAAAACTACCAGGGTTTCTCACCTCTAGTGGAACCCCCATCAAAAATGGACTCCAAGTAGATGAACTCCTTCTGCTATCCTGTTACCATTGCAGACTGCTGTTATTACAATGGAAACTCATACTTGTAGAACTAAACCTAAATATCAGGGAAATGCTTTAGTAGATTTTTATGCTAAATCAGCTACTCACATTGTTAAGATATGCAATCTGAATGAACTCCAGAAGATTAATCCAAGCCAACTTCTTTATGATGACTTATTTCAGAAACAGTGCAATGCACCTGATTTGGGAAAAAAAAAAAAATTGGCTCCTAAAAGGATGTAAGTTTAATGTGAAGCACAGACTCACAGAAGGCCCAGAAAGCTGCCTGGTCCTCCCTGAGTCTTTGAAGCTTCCATTGTTGAAAGCTCTGCACTCCACAACTCATTGTGGAACAGATAAAATGGTCCAAATTATGAAAAAATATTGATTATGAGTCTGACAAGTCAAACATTGGTTATAAACCATTTTAGCAACTTTGGACTCATAATCCTGAAAAAACAACCAAAACTTCAGGTGGTATATATCTACCACCTGATAGACCAGTTGAGCATTTACAGATGGACTTCATTCAGTTGTCACCTTCAATGGGGTATCAGTGTGGTCTTGTAATAGTTTGCGTGTTTTCTGGTTGGATAGAGGCCTTCCCATGTAAGAAAGCTAATGCTGTGACAGTAACTAAGAAATTATTAGAAAATGTTTTTCCTGAGTGGGCATGGTGGTTCACGCCTGTAGTCTCAGCACTTTGGGAGGCCAAGCCGGGCGGATCACCTGAGGTCGGGAGTTCAAGACCAGCCTGACCAACATGGTGAAACCCCATCTCTACTAAAAATACAAAAACAAAAATTAGCTTAGTCTGGTGGCAGGCACATGTAATCCCAGCTACTCAGGAGGCTGAGGCAGGAGAATCGCTTGAGCCCAGGAGGCAGAGGTTGCAGTGAGCTGAGATTGTGCCATTGCACTCAAGCCTGGGCAACAGAGCAAGACTCTGTCTAAAAAAAGTGAAAATGCTTTTCCTTTATGGGGGATCCCTGTAAAAATTTCCAGTGATAGAGGAACTTACTTTACTGGGCAAGTTATAAAGCAGTTAAATAAGGTGTTACCAACACAGCGGCACTACCATTTTCCCTACCACAAGGCAGTTTTCTGGAAAGGTTGAAAGAACAAATGGTGTATTAGAACCTATTGGCAAAGTTAACTGAATCAATTGGGTTGCCTTGGCCAAAGGTACTACCTTTGGCTTTAATGGCAATTAAATTCACTTTCATTGGAAAATATAAGTTGACCCCTTATGAAATAGTCATCGAAAGGCCTATGTCCCTAAATAATACCTCATGCTTCTCCTACTCTCTTGTACTCTGATATGACTAAATATTGCAAGGCTTTAATGTATTATGCCAAAGTATACTTCCACTAGGTAAAGTAAGCTTTTCAAGATCCACTAACTGAGGATAATCAAACCTTCCATGATCTGGAACCTGGAGACTGAGTCTTCTAAAACTGACATCAGAGGAAAACTGCTCTTGAACCTCACTGGAAGGGCCTACACCAAGTCCTTCTCACCACCTACACTACAGTGAAGCTTCAGGGCCTTGGATCTCAGGTTGATGTCTCACAACTCAAAAGGGCTCCTTCAAACTCCTGGAACGTATACCTGTTGGAGACTTTAAGGTAAAGCTGACCAGGGAAATCTCTCCCTAGAAGCAGACAGCATCCTAGTTGTGGACAGCTTTCCCAAGATCATGGATCAAGACTTGGCTACCATCATGAAAGCCTTATGTATTTTTCTGTTTTCCTCATTTTTTGTTGCCCTAATCCTTTCCTAGAGGAAAACCCATGGCTTTAGCTTGAGCGTATGCTGTAGAACAAAACCAGAGTAACTGTTGGGTTTGTGGGCTAATGCCAAAAAAAATCAAGAAACTATTTCACTGATGCCAATCCCTCTTTGTGTTTCCAATAAGAGTGACCCTGAAACTCCAAGGAAAGAATAAAAAGCTTTTTTTTTTTTTTGAGACAGAGTATTGCTCTGTCACCCAGGCTGGAATGCAATGGCACAACCTTGGCTCACTGCAACCTCTGCCTCCCAGGCAAAACATTGGTAAAACATTGGATTTTGTAGCCAACCAGACCTCCCAGGGTTTCAGGCAGGTAGAAGCTACTCTCCAGAAGGTAGATGACAACATACATATTCAACAAAAACACTTAATGAAACATCATGCAGCCTTAGATCTTCTTTTTGCTCAAGGTGGAGGTCTGTGTTTGGTGATAAACAAAACTGAATGTTGTATTTACTTCTCCCCTTATTTTGTTACTACAGAAAGCTTAATTTAAAAGGTGGATGATACCGCTGTTTCCTTAGACACTGCCATCAAACAGATTAAAGAAACCTCTCAAGAGAAAAGAACCCATGATGTATTTACAGGAGCAACTAACAGTTGGTTTGTAGGCATTCTAAGGGGTGGGTGGCAAGCTTGGGTTTTCCAAGGGTCTCTAATCTTCATATTTCTCCTATTAGTTTTCCCAGTCATAATAACTTGGAAACCTACTAGAATGAAAATGAATACCTCTTTAAATCAGGCTACCTTACAGTGAACTATCACACTCCAAATAAGGACTGTGGCCAGTTAGACCCCAATACTGTTGAACTGCCGATATTGTCTGAACTTGGTTACTTTGGTTTGGTTCATTTCGTAAGAACTATTATTAAAGAGTATGCCTTGGCATTTTGATATTATCCTCTTGACAGTCATAATCATAGTCCCCCTGGTACACTATATCCTCTCAGTTCTTAGGTGTTTTGTGGCCAGGCTCAGTGGCTCACGCCTGTAATCCTTGCACGATTTGGGAAGCCAAGGCGGGCGGATCACCTGAGATCAGGAGTTCGAGACCAGCCTGGCCAACATGGTGAAACTCCGTCTCTACTAAAAATGCAAACATTTGCCAGGCATGGTGGTGGGCACTTGTAATCCTAGCTACTCAGGGGACTGAGGCAGGATAATTGCTTGAACCCAGGAGATGGAGGTTGCAGTGAGCTGAGATCATGCCACTGCACTCCAGCCTGGGTGACAGAGTGAGACTCCATCTCAAAATAATAATAATAATAATAATAACGAAAGTTTTATATGCAGTTATCCATTGAGAGTTGAATGGGCTCACCCCAAGTGGGTCAGCAAGTACATAAAGAATCATTCAGCTGATATAAAGTGTGACTTGTGAATTCCACATTGATACCAAGGAAGACCTGTGAAGCACCATACTAAAACTAAAGAAGACCTGTGAATTCCACACTGAGACCAAATAAGTCTTTATGATGGTGACAGAGAGTGGCATCAATGCCTAAAGTTTTGGCCAATCTCTCTAAATTGAGAGGGTGACCAAAAGGAAGGAAGTGTTAAAGTGAACTAAATATGGCCTGAGAAGGACTCCGTACTTCTATATTTGAGTCCTTGTGGATGAACCGTAACCTAATTGGACTGGTAGATAAGACTGAAAACCTAACTTAGGAGAATGCATCTGTAACAATTGCTGAATCTTGGCCAATCCCAGCGGCCACACTTCAACCAATTGTATACTGCTGAGTGTTCAGACTGTGTTCAAATAAGGCAAACGCCAACCTGTTTGCAAAAGTCAGCTGTTTCTGTACCTCATTTCTGATTTCTGTATGTCACTTTCCCTTTTTATCTATAAATTTGTTCTAACCACGGGGTATCGCTGGAGTCTCTCTGAATCTGTTGTGATTCTGGAGGCTTCCTGATTCATGAACTGTTTTTTTTTTTTTTTTTTGCTCAATTAAACTCTGTTAAATTTGATTTGCCTAAAGTTTTCTTTTAACAGATCCTATACTACCTTTAGTCCTTCTCTTGGTTAATTGATTATCGTTAAAAAATTGATTAAGCCTCTGTTTGAACTTAAACTTAAGATAGGTCTGACAATGTCTCCTGATTCCATTCAAGAGGAGGAAAGATTCCAAAGATTCTCATCTTTTCTCCCCATTACACCTGCAATTTAGTTAATTACATGATTGTCTTAGTTTATTCAGTGTTGTTATAAAGGACTACCTGAGACCGGGTAATTTATAAAGTAAAGATGTTTTATTTGTCTTATGCTTCTGCAGGCTGTACAGGAAGCATGGTGCCAGCATCTGCTTGGCTTCTGGTGACAGCCACAGGCTATTTCCATACTCACGGTGGCAGGTAAAGGGAGCCAGCCAGTGTGCAGCTCACATGGGGAGAGAGGAAGCAAGAGAGAAAGAAGGGAGGTGTCAGGCTCTTTTGAACCACTAGCTCTCACTGGAATGAGTGGAGTAAGAACTCGCTGGCCCACAGGGAGGGCATTAGTCTATTCATGAGTAATCTGTCCCCATGGCTCAAACCCTTCTTATTAGGCCTCGCCTCCAAAACTGAGGATCAAATTTCAACATGAGGTTTTGAGGGGACAACATCCAAACTATAGCAATAATGCATTTTTTTTTGTAATTTGTATTATTTTATAACATTTACACGTTGTTTTGCAACCGTAGTTCCCGTACATTTTAGCTTGAGTTCTATTGCCCAATGTTCTTACAGATTTCCTGTTGGCCTCTTGGTTTTCTGAAGCTCTTTTTTGTTCCCATCCCATCTCAAGAAGGATTTGTGTTAGCTAGTATTTGGCTTTTTCTTTGTGTAAAACTTTGGTTAGTGTCATTTTATTTTTGTGAATTAAAGATAGGTAGTCTAGGGTAACATTCTGAATCTAACTGCTATTTTCCTAAAACTTCTCTGTACTGTGTTCTCATTTCCTTTCTTGAATTTTGCTGGGAGAAAGTCTGCAGCTAGTCTGCAAGCCTGAGTTCCTTCATCCCAGGTAGTTTTGACTTTGCAGGAGGGAGAAAGCTTGTATATTATTCAGATAATTCAATTGTTTCTTTACATTTAAAAGGCTATTACTACTAACAGTTCATGTTCCAGGTTAATTATTCTGTGTCTACCTTGGCTGTGACATATTGTACCCTTTAAATATGTAGATTTAGATTGTTTCGGGCAATTTAAAATTACATCTTTAATACTTGTTATTTTCTGTTCAACTTTTCTAGGGATATTTATTATTCCTATGTTAGTATTCTATTGTGTATCTTCCAGATATATACTTTTCTCTATTTATTGATGGACATGCATTCAGTGGTAAGAAAAATAAAACCAATGGAAAATGACTAAATATGATAAAACACATAGCTGCCCCAAAGATTTTTATAAATTCTTTTTGCAAATTGCATTCATGATTGTGTCCTCTCTCCTCTTCATTCTTTCTTCCTGCAGTAGCAGGGCCAATGGCTGCTGAACTCCTTCTTACCCTTGTAGTATAGCCCAGGGAAGATCTATCAGTGGCTGGAGAAATTAAATTTAGAAGGGGAAGGTCTCAGGTGAAGAGAGGGCTGATCTTGCAGAAGTGAACCCTCTCTTCACTTTCCCATATGTACCCCCCAGTACATCCCAATGTATCCTCAAACTCATTGTAACTGTGGAGGAAACAGAAGGGAGACCCTCTATGTTTCTCCCAGGGCCTAAGTTGTAAAAGACAATTTCGATAATACCACAAATTCAAAATATTAAGTCACACGTGGTTTTCAAATCATTGTTTGTCTGGGATGCTATATTGAAATTCTGAACGCATTATAATTTAGAAACAGCTTGATGAACACCATTTATTATAATGGTAGTACATTATGTACAATATGTTCACTATTAGGCTCATTACTCTGATACATATTAGTGAGTTGAACTGGCAGTCACACCAACTTAGAAATGAACTTTGGTAGCACAGTTCAATCAAATGCTAGACAAGACCTGTATATCTGGATACTCAGAAAGAGCCTAAGCATTGGTTTCAGCAACTAGTATGGGTGCTGGAGTCAAGCAACATAAAACTGGCAGTTTAGGTCCACTTTTCCATCTTTGCAAGCATATTTATGAAGGTAAGCATTTAATTTTTAGAGCTGTTTTAAAAACAAATGCTAGTGAAAGGAGTGACATTAGCAAAATTGCAGACTAGGAAGCTCCAAGCTGCCATTCTTACATGGAACGTCAAAAAACAATGAGAAATGGGCTGAACTAACCTTATAAGAGCTCTGGAAAACAGCAAAAGGTCTGTAGTATCCAAGAAAACACCCAAACAAGAAAGAGCCTCATTCAAAATGATAGAAAACTTTGTGTCATTTTTATGTACGCTTTTCCCATTTCCTTTTTTAGCACAGAAATGTCTTGGTCTGGAGGAGGTGGGACCCAGTTCCCAATTCCATCACTCAAACCAGAGAGAGCAAAGCAGACCTCACTTGCAATGTTCTAAACTGTCTGGGGGCTATTGAAAGAACTGGTCTCTGTATTGTTTAACTCAGATCTCAGATGAGGAAGGCAGACAGAACTGCTTGTGAAGGCTTCAGAAAGACTACCAAATGCCTGGGGTGGGCGATGACAGTAGAGATATACAATAGATCATTTAAGATCTTATCAAGATACAAGTATTTCTGGTAAGTTAAGTACCTGGGGAAAATACAAATATCAGTTTTGTTATAATTTCGGTTTGTAACTCAACTTTTTATTTTCTTCAGAATTAAAAGAAGCTAGGATAAGATTTTTTGGGATATTAGGATTTTCAAAAGCCACGTATACTGGAGAAAGCAAGACATATGCCCATGTACAATGCATGTTCAGAAAAAGATGTGAGAAAACCTTGAGCTTTCAATTCAGGCTAATCCTTAGGCTCAGAGCACAACCAGTGAAGCAGTCATGGACTGCCCTAGCAAAGAGTCAGTCTGTGAAGACTTAGAGAAGTGCCTGATTTTTGTTTTTGTTTTTCGAATGTTCAATTTTTAATAAAATATCACAAGTCATATAAAGTAATAGAAAAATATGGCCTACTCAATGAAAGAAAATAAATTAACAAGAACTGTCCATGAAGAAGCATAGATATTGACCTTACTAGAAAAGACTTTAAAACAACTGCTCTTGAATATGCTCAAAGAGCTGAAAAGAGTAAAAAGAACTAAGGGAAATCAGGAAAATGAAATACAAACTAGTAGAATATTAGCAAAGAGATGTGAATTATAAAAAGAAACCAAACAGAAACTCTGAGGCTAAAAATACAATTATTTAATTAAAAATTTACTAGAGTGACTTAACAAAAGATTTGAGTAAGCCTAAGAAAGAATCAGGGAACCAGGTGCAGTGGTTGACACCTATAATCCCAGCACTTTGGGAGGCTGAGGCAGGTGGATCACTTGAGGTCAGGAGTTCAAGACCAGCCTGGGCAACATGGTGAAACCCCATCTCTACTAAAAATACAAAAAATTAGCCAGGCATGGTGTTGGGCACCTGTAATCCCAGCTACTCAGGAGGCTGAGGCAGGAGAATTGCTTGAACCTTGGAGGCAGAGGTTGCATTGAGCTGAGATTGCACCACTGCACTCCAGCCTGGGCAACAGAGACTCCAGCTTAAAAAAAAATTAAGAAAAAGAGAAAGAATCAGTAAATGTGAAGACAGGAAAATTGAAATCATTGAATCTGAGAAGCAGAAACAAACAAAAAATAGAAGAAAAGTAAACAGAGCCTAAGGGATTTGTGGTGTACCATCAAGCTGACCAGTGTACACATTGGGTGAGTTTTGGAGGAGGAGAGAGAAAAATGGCAGAGAGTTATTTCAAAAAATATTAACTGTAAAGTTTCTAAATTTAATGAAATATGTGAATCTACAAATCAAAGTATCTTAATAAACTTCATGTAGAATAAATTTAATGAGGCCCACACTATGACTAATTATAATCAATCTGTCAAAAGCCACAAAGAGAGAATCTTGCAAATGGCAAGAGAAAAGTTAAATGTCATGTTCAAGTGATACTCAATAGGATTATTAATAAATTTCTCAGCAGAAACCCTGTAGGCCAGAAAAAAATTGGGAAGATACATTAAGTGTTGAAAGAAAAGCATCTGTCAACTGAGAATTATGTATTGAGCAAACTTGTCCTTCACAAATGAGATTATTATTAAGAAATTCCCAGATAAATCAATGGCAGCATTGATTATCACTGAATCTGTCCTGTCAGACAGTCTAAAGGGAGTTCTCAAAGTTAAAATGGAAGGACACTAGACAGTAAAGCAAAACCTTTCGAAGAGGTAAAGATCCCTAGAAAGTTAAGTACCTAGGGAAATATAATAACCAGTTTTGTTGTAAATTTGGTCTGTAACTCAACTTTGTGTTTTCTTCAGAATTAAAAGACAAATGCATAAAAATAAGAATAAATATATACCAGTGTGTCCACCATGTATACATTTATAATGTATGGTAGCAATAGCATGATGAAAAAGCAACTGTAGAGGAGTAGAGTTTTGTATGTGACTGAAGTTAAGTTAGTATTAATTAGATTGTTATAAATTTAGGATATTCTATTTAATCCCATGGCAACCAAAAGAAAATATCTATGGAAAATACATTGGGAATTGCATGGACAGACAACTGGAAGCAGCTAATGTGCATCGATGTCATGAAGAGGAACGGATGGGGCAAGTAAATACAGCACCTTCAACTGAAACATCCAGGGACTCCCATTAGGACTAATTGAGGAAACAACTCAACCCACAGAGAAGGGAGAAAAGCAAGGCAAGGCAATGGCCCACCCAGGAGTGACATGGAGCTAAGGGAAGCTCCTTCACCCAGAGAAGTGGTGAGTGAATGTGCAACCCCAGGGTCCCACACTTGTTCCATAGATCTTTGCAACTCTTGGGTCAGGAGATCCCCTTGTGAACCTACTCCACCCGTACTATCAGTTTGATACACAGAGCTATGTGGAATCTCACAGAGCAGTTGCTCAGGCATGCACAGAGACCCAGGAGCTTTAGATACTCTGGCATTTCAGGCATCTCAGCAAACGTAGCTGCAACTCTGGAAAAGTGGGAGGTTAGACCCCCATAATACTCCTGAGAAAGTGGCTGAATCCAGGAGACTGAGCAGTGATGGTCTGTGGGCCCCACTTCCACGGTACATCACAGGATAAAACCTAGTGACTTGGAATTTCAGCCAGCAACCGATAGCAGCATTGTGCCTCCTTGGGATGGAGCTCCTGTGGGGAGGGGTGGAAGGGGTGCCACTTCTGCTGTTTGGCCACTTGGCTATTATATCCTTCAGGCTTTGGAGAGTCCAAGCTGACCAGGGGCAAAAGGGATCCTGCAGCACAGCACAGCTGCTCCTCTAAGACATGGCCAGACTGCTTCTTTAGGTGGGTCTCCAACGGTATTCCTCCTCACTGGGCAGGAACTCCCAAATGGGGCCTCCAGCCACTCCCACCAGTGTTCTCTGGCCAACAGAGATTTGAAAACTCCCTGGGACAGAGCTTTCAGAGGGAGGGGCAGGTCAACATCTTGGCTGTTAGGGTGACTTAGCCATCCAGCCTTCAGGCTTTGGAGAGCCCAAACCAACCAGGGGTGGAAGTGATATCCTAGCACAGCACAGCTGCCCTGTGAAAACATGCCCAGACTGCTTTTATAAGTGGTTTCCTGATCCCGTTCTTCATCACCAGCCATCGCTCAGTTCAGTCAGCCCAGGGTGCAGGGTCCGTGCTGTGGGTCCAAGCCAGGGGTTCCCTGTGTGGTGATGAGCAGTGGGGGGGGGTGTGGGACCCATGGGAGACAGACTGACCTCCTCTCCTTGGGCTGACTGCAGCTTGTTGGAGGTGTGGATAAGGCACTTAGGGTCTTTTCACCAGGTGGAGCCTTCCAATCAGGGTCTCTGGCTACTCCCACCAGTGTTCTTCAGCTGACAGAGGATTCAGACCTCCCTGGGATGGAGCTCCCAGAGGGAGGCGGAGGCTACAATCTTTGCTGTTTGGGTGACTTAGGCATTCCAGCCTTTGGGCTTTGGACTACTGGAAGCATTACCCCAGCACAGCACAGATGCCCTATAAAAACATGGCCAGGCTGCTTTTATAAGCAGGTCGCTAATCCTGTTCCTCATCACCAGCAATCACTCAGTACAATCAGCCCAGGATGCAGGGTCTGTGCTGTGGGCCCAAGCCAGGAGTTGCCTGTCTGGTGATGAGCAGTGGGGTGTGTGTGAGACCCTTGGGAAACAGACAAGTGTCTTCTCCCTGGGTCAACTGCATCTTGTTGGAGGTGTGAATAAGGCACTTAGAGTCTTTCCCTCCACATTCCCTCCCCATACATAATATAATATGTAATAGCAGCTTCCCCTGAGCCCACGACAACTTTCACATCACTTTGCTAACATGTGTCTGCATGGGCGGGTTTTGCTTTACTTGCCCCATCAGCATGCAGGAGTGCACCGTGCCCCACAAACCCCACCAACCACCATTGCGGATGGAGCCTTGGTGGGCACAGAGTCAGCAAGACCTGTCTCTGCCAGCACCCAGCTCTTGTGCTCATGCTGTGCAGAAAACAAGGAACCCTCCCAGGCCCTGAGTAATTAATCTTGCTTGTGGAACACAGAGAAGGCACCCAGACCTGCACTAGCCAGCACCCCACCCCAAATCAACACCACCTCCAGTGCAACAGCACAGTCTCCTCCAGCAGGGGCCCCCTGTTCTCCCTGCAACTGTGTTGCCTCTGTCACTGTGGTGATGACTGCATGGTGGCAAGCACTCCTGCATCTGTGAGCACTCGGCTGCAGCTGCCACACTTTGGTCTGCTCAGTACAGTAGGTCTAAACCTCAAGGAGCAAGAGAACAAAGTTAGGGCCCAATACAAAGTCCCTGGAGTTAGAGCATGTAGTCCAGAAGTTAGGAGCTGAACACTGTCTCCTTAAAATCCTCCAGAAATGAAGCCAGTTGACTGAATCTACCTTATACCACAATCTAACCCTCAAGGTCACCAAATAGGAGAAAAGTAAAAAAAAAAACCACAAAAAAAAAACGATTCAAAGGTCAACAGCCTCAAAGATTGAAGGTAGATAAGCACACAAAAATGAGAAAGAATATGTGCAATAACACTGAAAACTCAAAAAGCCAGAGCACCTTCTTTCCTCCAAATGACTGCATCACCTCTCCAGCAAGGTTTTCAAACTGGGCTGAGGCCGAGATGGCTGAAATGACAGAAGTAGAATTCAGACTATGGATAGAAACAGAGTTCACTGAACTACAAGAGTATATTATAACCTAATTCAAGGACACTAAAAATTATGATGAAATATTGCAGGATCTGACAGACAAAATAGCCAGTATAAAGAAGAACATAACTGACCTGATAGAGCTGAAAAGCACAGTATAAGAATTTCATAATGTAATCACAAGTATTAATAGCAGAATAGACCAAGTGGAGAAAAGAGTCTCAGGCTTGAAGATTGCCTTTCTGAAATAAGACAGGCAGACAAGAATAGAAAAGAAAAGAACGAAAAGGAATAAATAAAACCTCCAAGAATTATGGGATTATGTAAAGAAACCAAATCTACAACTGACTGGTGTACCTGAAAGAGATGGGGAGAATAGAACTAACTTGGAAAACATATTTCAGGATATCAACCATGAAAATTTCCCCAACTTAGCTAGAGAGGCTGATATTCAAATTAAGGAAATGCAGAGAACCCCAGTAAGATACTTTATAATAAGATCATCCTCAAGACACATAATCATCAGATTCTCCAAGGCTGAAATAAAAGAAAAAATGTTAAAAGCAGCTAGTGAGAAAGGTCAGGTTACTTACAAAGGGAAGCCCATCAGACTAACAGCAGACCTTTCAACCCTACAAACCAGAAGAGATTGGGGGGTCAATATTCAACGTTCTAAAAGAAATGAAATTCCAACCCAGAATTGCATATCCAGTCGAACTAAGCTTCATAAATGAAGGAGAAATGAGATCCTTTTCAGACAAGCAAATGCTAAAGGAATTTGTTACCACCAGACCTGCCTTAAAAGAGCTTCCAAAGGAAGCACTAAATACGGAAAGGAAAGACCATTAACAGCCACTACAAAAACACACTGAAGTACACAGACCAGCGACACTATAAAGCAACCACATAAATAGGTCTGAGAAATAACCAACCAGTTAACATCATAACAGGATCAAATCCACACATATCAATACTGACCTTAAATATAAATGGGCTATGCCTCCACTAAAAGGCACAGGGTGGCAAGCTGGATAAAGAAACAAGACACATTTGTATGCTGTCTTCAAAAGACCTGTCTCACGTGCAATGACACATATAGGCTCAAAATAAATGGATGGAGAGAAACCTACCAAACAAATGGAAAACAGAAAGCAAGGGTTGCATTCCTAGTTTCTGACAAAACACACTTTAAACCAACAAAGATCAAAAAAGACAAAAAAAGAGCATTACATAATGGTAAAGGGTTCAATTCCATAAGAAAATCTAACTACCCTAAATGTATATGTATTCAGGAGCACCCAGATTCATAAAGCAGGTTCTCAGAAACCTTCAAGGAGACTTAGACTCCCATACAGCAATAGTTGGGAGACTTTAACACCCCACTGACAATATTAGACAGATCATCAAGATGGAAAATTAACAAGATATTTAGGACCTGAACTAAGCACTGGATCTACATGGACCTAATAGATATATACAGAATTCTTCCTGCAAAAACAGCAGAATATACACTCTTCTCATCACCACATGGCACATACTCTAAAATTGATCACATAATCAGAAGTGAAACACTCCTCGGTAAATGCAAAATAACAGAAATAATAACAAACAGTCTCTCAGTCCATAGCACAATCAAATTAGAATCAAGACTAAGAAATTCACTGAAAAGTATAAAATTACATGGAAATTGAATAGCCTGCTCCTGAATGACTTTTTGGTAAATAATGAAATTAAGGCAGAAATCAAGAAGTTATTTGCAACTAATGAGAACAAAGATACAATGTACCAGAAGCTCTGGGACACAGCTAAGGCAGTGTTAAGAGGGAAATTTATAGCACTAAATGCCCACTTTAAAATGTTAGAAAGATCTCAAGTTAACACCCTAACATCACAACTAAAAGAACTATAGAATCAAGAGCAAACAAGGCTCAAAGCTGTTAGAAGACAAGAAATAACCAAAGTCAGAGCTGAAGTGAAGGAAATAGAGATATGAAAAATCATTCAAAAAATCAACAATTCCAGGAGCCATTTTTTTGAAACAAATTACTAAAAGAGACAGACCACTAGCTAGACTAATAGAGAAGAAAATAGAGAAGATTCAAATAAACACAACCGGAAATGACAAGAGGGATATTATCAGTGACCCCACAGAAATACAAACAACTATCAGGTAATACTACAAACACCTTTATGTACATAAACTAGAAAATATAGAAGAAATGGATAAGTTCCTGGACAAATACACCCTCCCAAGACTGAACCAGGAAGGAACTGAATCACTGAACAGACCAATAATGAGCTCTGAAATTGAGGCAGTAGTAAATAGCCTACTAACCAAAAAAAGCACAGAACCAGATGATTCACAACTGAATTCTACCAGATGTACAAAGAAGAATTGGTATCATTCCTACTGAAACTATTCTACAATATTGAGGAGGCAGGACTTTCTATAACTCATTTTATGAGGCCAGCATCATCCTCATACTAAAACCGGGCAGAGATACAACAACAACAACAAAAGAAAACTTCAGGCCAATATCCATGATGAACATTGATGCAGAAATTCTTAACAAAACACTGGCAAGTCAAATTCAACAGCACATCAAAAAGCTTATCCACCACAATCGAATAGGCTTTATCTCTGGGATGCAAGTTTGGTTCAACATACACAAATCAATAAACGTAATTTATCACATAAACAGAACTAAAGACAAAACCCACATGATTATCTCAATAGATGTCGAGAAGGTTGTTGATAAATTCAACATGCAGTCATGTTAAAAACTCAATAAACTAGGTTTTGAAGAAACATACCTCAAAATAATACGAATCATCTATTACAAACCCACAGCCAACATCATACAGAATAGGCAAAAGCTGGAACAATTTCCCTTAAAAACCGGCATGAGACAAGGATGCCCTCTCTCATCACTCCTGTTCAACATAGTGTTGGAAGTTCTGGCCAGGGCAATCAGGCAAGAGAAATAAATAAAGGGAATCCAAACAAAAAGTTAAGAAGTCAAACTATCCCTGTTTGCAGACGACATAATCCTATATCTAGAAAATCCTATTGTTTCAGCCCAAAAAGCTTCTTAAGCTGATAGACAACTTCAGCAAAGTCTCAGGATACAAAATCAATGTGCAAAACTTCCTAGCATTCCTATACACCAACAACAGTCAAGCCAAGAGCCAAATTAGGAATGAACTCACATTCACAATTGTCACAAAAAGAATAAAATATCTAGAAATACAGCTAACAAGGGAGGGGAAAGATCCCTACAATAAGAACTACAAACCACTTCTCAAAGAAATCAGAGATGATGTAAATTGGAAAACATTCCATGATCATGGACAGGGAGAATCAATATCATTAAAATGGCTATACTTCCCAAAGCAATTTATGGATTCAATGCTATGCCTATTAAGCTACTGTTGACATTCTTCACAGAACTAGAAAAAAACTATTTTAAAATTCATATGGAACCAAAAGAAGGCCAAATAGCCAGGACAATCCTAAGCAAAAAGAACAAAGCTGGAGGCATCATGTTACTGGATTTCAAACTATACTACAGGACTACAGTATCCAAAACAGCATGATACTGGTACAGAAACAAACACATAGACCACCGGAACAGCATAGAGAACAAAGAAATCTGACCACAAAGCTATAACTATCTGATCTTTGACAAACCTGACCAAAACAAGCAATGGGGAAACGATTCCCTGTTTAATAAATGATGCTGAGATAACTAGCTAGCCATATGTAGAAGATTAAAATTAGACCACTTCCTTATGCCTTATACATAAATTAACTCAAGATAGATTAAAGACTTAAATGCAAAATCCAAAACTATAGAAACCTTGAAAAACAACCAAGGCAATACCATTCAAGACACAGGCACAAAGATTTCATAATGAAGACGCCAAAAGCAATTTCAACAAAAGCAAAAATTGACAACTGGGATCTAATTAAACCAGAGAGCTTCTGCACAGAAAAAGAAACTATCAACAGAGAGTAAACAGGCAACCTACAGAATGGGAGAAAATTTTTGCAAACTATGCATCCAACAAATGTCTAATATCCAGCACCTATAAAGAACTTACGCAAATTTACAAAAAAATTAACAACCCCATTAAAAAGTAGGCAAAGGACATGAATAGACACTTCTCAAAAGAAGATGTACATGTGGCCAATAAATATATGAAAGAAGCTCAATATCACTGAGCATTATAGAAATGCAAATCAAAACCACAATGAGATAACATCTCAGTGAGTCAGAATGAGTCAGAATGGCTATTATTAAAAAGACAAAAAATAACAGATGCTGGACAGGTTGTGAAGAGAAAGAATGCTTATACACTGTCAGTGGGAATGAAAATAAGTTCAGCCATTATGGAAGACAGTGTGGCAATTCCTCAAAGACCTAAAGACAGAAATATCATTCAATCTGGCAATCCCATTACTGGGTATATACCCAAAGGAATGTAACTTGTTCTATTACAAAGACTCATGCACATGTATGTTCATGGCAACACTATTCACAATAGCAAAGACATGGACTCAACCAAATGCCCATCAGTGATTGACTGGATAAAGAAAATGTGGTACATATGCACCATGGAATGCTATGCAGCCATAAAAAGAATTAGATCATGTCCTTTGCAGACACATGGAAGGATTTCGAAGCCATTATTTTTAGCAAACTAACACAAGAACAGAACACCAAATACCACATGTTGTCACCTATAAGTGAGAGCTAAATGATGAGAACACATGGACACATAGAGGAGAACAACAGACACTGGGGCCTATCAGAGGTTGGAAAGTGGGAGGAGGGAAAGGGTCAGGAAAAGTAACTAAAATAACTAATGGGCACTGGGCTTAATACCTGGGTGATGAAATAATCTGTACAACAAACCGCCAAGGCACAAATTTACCTGTGTCCCAAACCTGCACATGTAGACCTGGACTTAAAATAAAAGTTAAAAAAGAAAATACACAAAAAGAAAAAAAATGAAGTAAAATGTATCACTACAAAGAGTAAACACTAATAAAGGCAGTAATGAAGAGAATGACAGACAAATGGACTGTAAGACATATTAAAATCAAATAACAAAATGGTAAAATTAAGTTGTCTCAAGTGCAAATATAAAATATGCCCTAGGATAGACCACGTGTTAGGTCACAAAACAAGCCTTATTAATTAAAAAAATTGTAAGTATACAAGGTATCTTTTCTGATAAAAATGGAGTGAAACTGTAAAAGAATAATAGAAGTAAAACTGAAAAATCCATGAATTTGTAAGAACTACACACTCTTAAATTGGATCAAAGAAGAAATCGAAAGGTGCATTAGAGGGGATTAGAGAATAAAATGGTAGCTAGAAGACAGGACTAACATTTAGCTTCCACTTGGACAGACAGACAGCATGTGGAGACTCACACTGTAAACTTTTGCGCCAAGAACCATCATGGGAACATACCAGGAAGGCTATAACAATTCATAGATCCTTTGAAAGAAGCAGCGTCCTGCTGCAAACTCTGTGAGACAGCCAAAAAACTGTGAATTCCCTAAGTGTGAGAGGGGGAAATGTCTGCCTCTGAACAGTATCTGCCCTGGGGAATCTGACAATTCAGATTACAGGAGAATGATTTAACCTTACCTAGAGCTGAAACAGAGTTCAGGAGTTCAAGACCAGCCTGGCCAACATGGTGAAACCCCGTCTCTACTAAAAATGCAAAATTAGCTGTACGTGGTGGCTTGTGCCTGTAATCCCAGCTACTCAGGAGGCTGAGGCAGGAGAATTGCTTGAACCCAGGATGCAGAGGTTGCGGTGAGCCAAGATCATACCATTGCACTCCAGCCTGGGCAACAAGAGCAAAATGCCCTCTAAAAACAAACAAACAAACAAACAAACAAACAAAAAACTCATAGGAGGAAACATATAAATCAATCCTTGTAATCTTGAATTAGGCAATGATCTCTTGGGTACAACACCAGAGCAGGCAACAAAAATGTAGATAAATTGGATTTCATGAAAATGAAAAACTTTTGTTTATCAAAGGCCAGTATCAATGGAGTAAAAAGGCAACACACAGAATGAGAAAATATTTGCAAATCATGCATTTGATAAAGGATGATAACCAGATTATACAAAGAAATCCTACAACTCAATGACAAGAAAATCGTTTATAAAAGGGCAAAGAACTTGAACAGACACTTCTACAAGTAAGATGTGTAAATGGCCATTAAGCACATGAAAAGATGTTTGACATCACTAATAATTAGGGAAATACAAACCAAAACTGCAATGAAATACAAACCAAAACTGCAAATCATATTTGTTAGGACAGCTAATACAAAAAACAAAACAGAAAATAATAAGCGATGTCAGCAATGTAGAGAACTGTTGGTAGGGCATGTCAAATGGTGCAGCTACTGCAGAAAATAATATGGTAGTTCCTCAAAAAATCAAACAGAATTTCCATATAATCCAGCAATTCCACTTTCGAATATCTACGCAGAAGAATTGAAAGCAGGGACTTAAAAAGATACTTGTACACCAGTGTTCATAAAAGCATGCCTATGAACACGATAGCTAAAGGTGGAAACTACCCAAATGTTCATTGACGGGTAGCTGGATAAGTGAATGGGTTCTGTACATATGATGGAGTATTACTCAGACGTAAATCATTCTTGTTTCTATTTTTATTTTTATTTGTTTTTTATTTTGAGATGGAGTGTCGCTCTGTTGCCCAGGCTGGAGTGCAGTGGCGCAATCTCGGCTCACTGCAACCTCCACCTCCCTGGTTCAAGCAATTCCCCTGCCTCAGCCTCCCGAGTAGTTGGGATTACAGGTGCACGCCACCATGCCCAGCTAATTTTTTTGTATTTTTACTAGAGATGGGATTTCACCATGTTGGCCGGACTGGTCTTGAATTCCTGACCTCAGGCAATCCGCCTGCCTCAGCCTCCCAAAGTGCTGGGATTGCAGGCGTGAACCACCTCTCTGACCAAGTAATTCTTATTCATACTATAATATGGATAAACCTTAAAAACGTAAAGTGAAATAATCCAGACACAGAAAAAACTATGGTTGCACTTATGTGAGGTATTTAGAATAGTCAGGTTCATAGAGACAGAAAATAGAAAAGGGGATGGGGAAAGGGGAAATACGGAGTTATTATTTAATGGGTACAGAGTTTCAGTTTGGGATAATAATAAAAGTCTGGAGATGGATAGTGGTAATGGTTTCGAAACAATGAGAGTGTACCTAATTCAACTTAATCGTACACTTGAAAATAGTTAAAATAGTAGATTTTATGTTATATATGTTTTACCACAATCAAAATATTTTTTAAAGTTCATGCTAAATTTAATACATTCTCTTTTTGAACGTTGTCAAAATAACAGATGCCTCATCACAATCTCTAGAATAATATTCAAGAAATATATAGCCAGTGCATTTAGTAGGAAAACTAATTTCCCTTAGTGCATTTCTTATTTGATTCAAGTAGCCTTCATAAACTAACTCCTTAATCTTGCTGTCACACTGGTGCCATCCCATCTCACGAAGGCTGCCTCCTTGAGAACAGATGCATTCGGGGCAGTTCTTCCATGCCCTCCTTGCCTACCCGTCGGAATTGAAATTTTTACTTCCAGCATCCTCTTTGTTTATGATTACACTTACTTTTTTTCTCCAACTACATTTCATCATTTTAACTGCTTACTTAGGGTTTTGTTTTTGTTTGTTTGTTTATTTGTTTGTTTTTGAAACAGCGTCTTGGTCTGTCACCCCGGCTGGAGTGCAGTGGTGTGATCCTGGCTCACTGCAACATCTGCCTCCTGGGTTCAAGAGGTCCTTCCACCTCAACATCCCAAGCAGCTGGGGCTACAGGCATGTGCCATCATGCCCAGCTAATTTTTTGTATTTTTTTTTTTTGTAGAGGTGGAGTCTCACCATGTTGCCCAGGCTGGTCTTAAACTCCTGGACTCAAGAAATTGGCCTGCTTCTGCTTCACAAAGTGCTAGGATTACAGTAATTAGGTTTTTTTGTTTTTTTTTAAAGAAAATTCCTTAATGTTAAAAAATTATACAGTAGAGAGTGAACATCTAGAGTATCCAAATCCTTCCAGCTAGTTTTAGTCGTACCAGGATCTATGCAGCAAGGCATGAACTTGAGAATACATTTGTGCTCTCCCATCTCTGGCCGTCAAACCTTGGACTGTCTACTTCCTTAAGTATCAATTCTCCCTAACTTCTGTGCCCTGTTGCTGCCTCAGTTCAGCCCTTCATCACTCCCCTCTGCGATTCCTGATGTCTCACCTGACTTGTCTCTCTGTCTCTAGTCTCTTCCCTTCCTAATCCACTTCAGAGTTCCAGCAAGCCCAGAAAACCATCAGTAGAAATTAGATCAAGTTGCCAGCAGCCTTCCAAAAAGAGATCTTTGAAAAAATATATATATTTCCGTAACAAGAACGAGTAAAAAGATGGAAAAGATATGTTAAAGAAATGTTTCTTTTTGCAAAGAGAGAGATGGGAAAAAAGGGCCAACGCAATTAGAATATCTGGGTGGGGTGGAAGCAGGTGGGGAGGGACAGTATTAATGAGGTCATGGTGCAAAACAGTGACAAATTAAATTATACCAAATGCAAGAAGACATCAAATGGCACTCTCCTCAATTTCTAGTCTCCCTTTGCTTTGGGTCCAAATTCACCTTGATGTCCCTTGGACTGTGGGAAGCATATGTTTTCTGTTCTGCTCCTCCCCACTGAGTTTTACAGAGCCAGGCCCCTAGCGGGACGCAGCTAGCAGGAGTTCCATGCAGTCTGTGATTGGGCAGGCAAATCTCTAAACTCAAGAGTTCAGTAGTATAACATTAAGCTCACTTGTCTGAAGATATGACATATTTGGTAATATCAGCCTTAAATGATGATAGCGCTATTTTGTTCTCAGCTTCACTTCTGTATATGCTTTCAAAAAATTGTAAGATACACGTAACATAAAATTCACCACTTTAACCATGTTTGAATGTACAGTTCAGTGGCATTAAGTACATTAATATTGTTGCACAGCTATTGCCACCATTCGTTTCTAGAACTCGTCATCTTGCAAAACTGACACTCTGTCCCCATCAAACTATAACTTTTTGCTCCCCCTTCGCCCAACCCCTGGCGACCATGATTCTATTTTCTGTCTTTATGAATTTGACTATTCTAGACCCTTCATGCAAGTGGAATCACACAGTATTTGTGCGATTGGCTTTTGTGATTGGCTTGTTTCACTTACCTTAATGTTCTCAAGGCTCATCCATGTTGTAGCATGTGGCAGAATTTCCTCTTTTTGGGAAGATTAATAATAGTTTATTATATATCTATACCACATTTTGTTTATCCATTCATCTGTCAATGGGCATTTGAATTTATCCCACATTTTGGCTATTGCGAATAATGCTGCTATGGACATTGGTGTACAAATATATCAAATATATGCTCGAGTTGCTGCTTTCAATTTTTTGAGTATGTATCCAGAAGTGGAATTGCAAGATCATATGGGAAATCTATGTTGAAGTTTCTGAGGAACCATCATACTGTTTTCCAGAGTGGCTGCATCATTTTACATTTCCAGCAATGGTTCCCCACATTCTCACCAACTGTTGTTATTTTCTGTTTTCTATTTATTTATTTATTTATTGAGACAGAGTCTCACTCTGTCACCCAGGCTGCAGTGCAGTGGCATGATCTCGGCTCACTGCAACCTCTGCCTCCCAGGTTCTAGCTATTCTCCTGTCTCAGCCTCCCAAATTGCTGGGATTATAGGCGCCCGCCACCACGCCCAGTGAATTTTTGTATTTTTAGTAGAGACAGGGTTTCACCATGTTGGCTAGCCTGATCTGGAACTCCTTACCTCAGGTGATCTGCCTGCCTCGGCCTCCCAAAGTGTTGGGATTACAGGTGTGAGCCACTTGTGACCCTCTGTTTTTTTTTTGTTTGTTTGTTTTTTGTTTTTTTAATTAGCCATCCTAATGGATGTGAAGGTATTTTCATTTCATTTTGACTTGCATTTCCTTAATGATGAGTGATATTGAGCATCTTTTCATATGCTTATTGGCCATTTATATATCTTCCTTGGAGAAATGTCTATTCAAGTTCTTTGCACATTTCTCCATCTTTTGTTGTTATTGTTCAGGTGTGGAAGTTCTTTAGATTTTGGATATTAACCCCTTATCAGATGTATAATTTGCAAATATTCTCTCCCATTCTGTGTGTTGCCTTTTTACTCTGTTGATTGTGTCCTAATGCATGGAGATTTTAATTATGATGCAATCCATCTATCCATTTTTCATTTTGTTGCCTGTTCTGTTGATGTGATATATTTTGGTGTCATTGCTAAATTTAATGTCATAACACTTTTTTCTAATTTTTTCAAATATTTCTTCTGTTCCTGTCTCTCTTTCTTCATCTGGCATTCCCATTATGTGTAGAGTATACTTTTTGTGCCGTCCTACTGTCCTTGGCTATTCAGTTTTGTTTATTTCAAGCTTTGTTTTCTTCACTTGTCGGTTTTGGAAGCTTCTGTTGTCATGTCTTCAAGCTCTGGTATTCTGCCCTCAACTGTGTCCTTTCTACTAATGAACTCATGAGGAGTACTCTTTGTTTCTGTTACAGTTCTTTTTTTAACCTCCTATATATATATATATTTTTTTAGTTATTCCTTAGGATTTTCATCTCTCTGCTTATACTGCCTATCTGCTTTTGCATGTTGTCTACTTTGCCCATTAGAACCATAAGCATATTAATTACAATTGTTTTAAATTCCCTGTCTAATAATTCCAATCTCCTTGTCACTGTTTGGTTCAGATGTTTGCTCTCTGTCTTCAGATCGTGTTGTTTTTTATTTTTTTTCTTTCTAGTGTGCCTTGTAATTTTTTAAAATAGTCCAATACGATGTACTTTGCAAAAGAAATTCCTATTAGTAAGTCTTCATAATGTGGTGATGAGGTGTAGGAGAGAGAAAGCGTTCAGTAGACCTCTAATTAGATCTTCTAGTGAGTATGTGGCTCTAGTCTGTGAACTTCACATGTATTTCTCAGTTTTATTCTCCCTTCTTAGCAGGGCCACAGGATGGCTAGAGCGGGCGAGAGTTGGGTATTTCCCTTCCCAATGTGGAAGACTAGAGGAAACTGGAGTTGGGTATTTCCTTTCACTCGTGTCACTTAGGGTCTAATAATACCCCAGCAAGTTAGACTCTGGTTAATTAGTTTCTTCTGAGGGCAGGACTTGTTCAGAGGAACGGAATACACTGGTGTATTTCAAAATGCTTCTTTTTTTCTTCTCGCTGCTGCAAGTACAAGGAGATTTTTCTCTGATACTTACTGTGGGAATCTGGCTGATTTCCTGGGGGTAAATCTCACAATATTGTGGAGGCCTTGTGATGAATCCCCCTGGAGTTTTTAACTCTCAGAGTTATGTACTGACTCTCTGGCAGTTCGTCAATTACAGTTCAGGTTTTTCTACCCCAACACTGAGTCCCATGGTGGTGTTCCCTCTTGAGTCTCTGCCGGTAAGCTGTGACTCTGTATTTTTCTGCCTATCTTTACAGTCTTGGGGGCAGTGGTTTGTTCTTTGTCCTCTCCTCTCTTTCAGATCCAAGAAGAGTTGTTGACTTTTCAGTCTCTTCAGGTTTTTTACTTGTTTTTAGGATGGAAGGAGTAATAACTTTGAAGCTCCTTATATGCTGAACTAAAAACTGGAATTTCTTTTTCTGTTTTCTTCTAAGAGTTTTATACTTTCAGTTCTTATGGTTGGACCTTTGATTCATATAATTTTTGTACATGGTATAAGGTAAGGTTCAAACTTCACACTTTTGCATGTGGATATCTAGTTTTCCCAGCATCATTTGTTGAAAAGATGGTTCTTTACTCTTTGCATTGCATGGTCTTCACATTTTTGACAAAAATCACTTAACCTCATATAGAAGGTTTGTTTCTGGGCTATCTATTCCATTGGTCTAGATGTCTGTCTTTATGCTAGTAGTACACTGTTTTTGGAGGCTATACCATTGCAGTAAGTTTTGAAATCAAGAAATGTGAGTTCTCTAACTTTGTTCTTCTATTTTTTAAGATTATCTTGGATATTTAGATTCCATTAAAATTCCATACAAATTTTAATATGAATTTTTCTGTTTTTTCAAAAATGTTTGGATTTTGATAGAAATTACATTAAATCTACAGATGGCTTTGGATAATATTAACATCTTAATGATGTTAAGTATTCTAATCTATTAACATGAGATATCTTTCCATTTATTTGTATTTTATTTAATTTCTTTTAGCAATGTTGGATAGTTTTCAGTGTATGAAACTTTGGCATTGGCTGGGTGCAGTGGCTCACGCCTGTAATCCCAGCATTCTGGGAGGCCGAGCTGGGTGAATCATTTGAGGTCAGGAGTTTGAGACCAGTCTGGCCAACATGGTGAAACTCCGTCTCTACTGAAAATACAAAAAATTAGCCAGGCGTGGTGGTGGGCACCTGTAATCCCAGCTACTCAGGATGCTGAGGCTGGGGAATCCCTTGAACCTGGGAGGCAGAGGTTGCAGTCAGCCGTGATTGTGCCATTGCACTCCACTCCAGCCTGGGTGACAGTGTGAGGCTTCATCTCCAAAAAAAAAAAAAAAACAAAACTAAAAACAAAAAAAACCTTTGACATTATCAGTTAAGTTTATTTCTAAGTATTTTTATTCCTTTAATGTTATTGTAAATGGAATTGTTTCTTAACTTCCTTGCCAGATTGCTCATTGTTAATGTATAAAAATACAACTCATTTTTACATGTTATTTTCTTTCTTGCAACTTTGTTGAATTCATTTATTAGCCTAACAGTTTTCTCTGTGCATGTGTGTGTGGAATCTGTAGGCTTTTTCTACAACTAAGATCATGGTGCCTGTTAATGGAAATAATTTTACTTCGTCCTCTCAAATTTGGATTTGATTTCCTTTTCTTGCCTAATTATTCTAGCTAGGACTTCCAGTACCATGTTGAATACAAGTGGCAAAAGAGAGAATCTTTGTTTTGCTCCCAATCCTAGAGAAAGCTTTTAGTCCTTCATGATTATCATATTAGTTGTGAGTTTTTCACATATGGCCTTTATTGTGTTAGGGTAGCTTCTTTTTTTCTATTCCTAGCTTGTTGAGTGTTTTTATCATGAAAGGGTGTTAAATTTCATCACATGCGTTTTTTTTGCATCAATTATGTTGATTACATGTGTTTTTCCTTCTTCATTCTAGTTATGTGGTGGATTACATTGATTGGTTGATTTTCATATGTTGAATCATTCTTGCATTGCAGAAATACATCCTACTTTGACATGGTGTATAACTTTTTATGTATTGGTAAATTGTATTTGCTAGTACTTTGTTGATATTTTTGCATCAATATTCATATAGAATATTGGTTGGTAGACTTCTTTTCTTACAGTGTCTTTAACTGACTTTGGTATCAGGGTAGTGCTGGCCTCATACAATTTTTTACGTGACTGAGAGGAATTGTCTGTTAAGTATTTGTTAAGTTTTTGCTTACTGATCAAATCTCCCCATTGGTCATAGGTATATATAGATTTCCTATTTCTTCATGTTTCTGTCTTATCTGTGTTTCTAGGAATTCATTAATTTATCTTGGTTATCTGATTTCTTGGCATACAGTTGTTTATAGTACATTTTTATAATCCTTTGTATTTCTATAATATTAATAGTAATGTATTTTCTTTCATTTCTGAATTTAGTAATTTGAGTCTTCTTATATTTAAAATGTATCAATCTAGTTAAAGGTTTGTCAGTTTTGTTTATGTTTTCAGAAAGTCAGTTCTTGGTTTCGTTAACTTTCTATGGTTTCTCCCTTCTCTATTTGGTTGATCTCTGCTCTAATTTTTATTATTCCCTTCATTCGGCTAGCTTTGGGTTTAGTGTATTCTTCTTTTTCTAGTTCTTTAAGGCATGATATGGTTTGGCTGTGTCCCCACCCAAATCTCATCTTGAATTGTAGCTACCATAAGTCCCACCTGTTGTGGGAGGGACCTGGTGGAGGTAATTGAATCATGGGGCAGGTGCTGTTCTTGTGATAGTGAATAAGTCTCACGAGATCTGATGGTTTTATAAAGGGGAGTTCCCCTGCAAACACTCTCTTGCTGCCACATGTAAAATGTGACTTTGCTCCTCATTTGCCTTCAGCCATGATTGTGAGGCCTCCCCAGCCATGTGGAACTGTGAGTCAATTAAACCCCTTTTCTTTATAAATTACCGGGTTTTGGGCATGTCTTTATTAGCCATGTGAGAACACATTAATACAAGGCATAAAGTTTAGGTTGTTAATTTGAGATTTTTTTTTCACTTTTAATATAAGCATTTACAGCTATAAGTTTCCCTTAGCACTGTTTTTATTGCAGCTCATAACTTTTGAGATGTTGTAATTTTATTTTCATTTATGTTAGCTATTTTATAATTTCTCTTGTGATTTTTTTCTTTGATCAACTGGTTTTTGTTTTGGGGATTTTCCAGTTTTCCTTCTGCCATTGATTTCTAGTTTCATTCCTTTGTGAACATAAAAGATACGTTTATGGATTTCAATCAACATTTTAAAAAAATATTGAGATTCATTTTGTGACCTAATATATAATCTAGCAGAGAAATTTGCATGTATACTTTAAATTCTGCTCATGTTTGGTGGAGTGCTATGTATGCATTTGTTAGTTCCAGTTGTTTTACAGTGTATTCACTCTCTGCTTTTTTATTAATCTCTCATTTAGTTCTATTTTTTTATTTAAAATGGAATATTGATGTCTCCTACTATTACTGTAGAGTTGTCTATTTTTCCCTTAATGTTAATGTTTGTTTTTTATATTTTGGAGCTCTGATGTTTGGTGCATATATTTTTATAATTGTTATATTTTCTTAATAAATTGAATTTTATCATTATATCATGTATTTTTCTCTTATAACATTCTTTGACTTGAAGTCCATTTTTCTAATTTTAGTATAGCCCCCTCTGCTCTCTTGGTTACTATTTTCATGGAACATCTTTTTTCCTTATTTCACTTTGAACTCGTGCATGTCCTTAGGCCTGAAGTGAATATTTTGTAGATAGCATATAGTTGTGTCTTATTTTTCTGCATATTCTGTCAATCTATGCTTTTTGATTGGAGAGTTTAAAGTAATTATTGATGATATAAAACTTGCTATTACCCCTTTATTTTTTTCTATGTGTATGATAGGTTTTTTGGGGGCCCTCATTTTCTTCCTACTGCCCTCCTTTGTTTTCAGTTGATTTTTTTGTAGCAGAATATTTTCATTTTTTTCTCATTTTCTTTTGTGCATATTTTACAGATATTTTCTTTGTGCTTACCAGGGGATTACATATAACATCCTAAAGTTATAAAAATCTATATCAAATGTGTAACAACTTAACTTCAATTGCATCTAACAAAAAAAGCCCTCTAGTCATTTACAGCTCTGCCCTCCCTTTATATTATTAAATGTCATGAATTACATCTTTATGTATTTTATATCCATTATATACGGTACTCATTAATATAGATTTATAATTATTTTATGCTTTTGTATTTTAAATTATATAAAATAGTAAGTGGAGTGAAGAACCAAAATTACATAATAGTAATTACAAAATTAATTTAATACAAATTTTAATTTAATTTAATTTAATTTAATTTTAATTACAAAATTACTATTATGTAATTTTTTTCCCTCAGTTATTTACCTTTACCAAAGATTTCTAAAATTTTGTATGGCTTCAAGTTACTGTCTCGCATCCTTTAATTTCAACTTGAAGAATTTCCTTTAGGATTTCTTTTGGGGTAGGTCTAGTGATAATAGACTCGCTCAGTTTTTGTTTACCTTGGAATGTCTTAATTTCTGCCTCATTTTTGAAAGACAGTTTTGGGAGATACAGAGTTTTTGTTGATAGTTGTTTTATGTTTAGGACTTTAAATACATCATCCTACTGCCTCCTGGCCTGAAAAATTTCTGCTGAGAAATCTGCTGATAATCTTATTGGGGATCCATTGTACATAACATGTTGCTTTTCTCTTGCTACTTTCAACATTCTTTGTCTTCGACTTTCAACAGTTTCACGTCTTTGGATTTAGTCTACTTGGAGCTCATTGTCATTCTTGCATTTATATATCCATGTCTTTCTTCAAATTTGGGAAGTTAGGACTTTTTTGTTTTTTTTTTTTTTTGCCTCCTTTTTTCTTCTGAAGTTTCTCTAATGTATATATTTGTCTGCTTGATGGTGCCTCATAAATCCCTTAGGCTCTGTTCACTTTTCTTCATTTTTTTTTCCTTTTTGTTGCTGAGACTTGATATCTTAAAATCATCTGTCTTCAAGTTTGCTGAATCTTTTTTCTACTTGCTAAAATCTGCTGTTGAAGCCTTCTGGTAAATTTTTTAATTTAATAATTAATAATTTAATAATTAATAATTTAATAATTTAATAAAAATTGTATTTTTTAGCTCCCAAGTTTTGATTTGGTTCTTTTTAATAATCTCTTTACTGATATTCTAATTTTGCTCATATGTCATTTTTTTCTGATTTCCTTTAGTTCTTTGTCCATGTTTTCTTTGGCTTTTTGAGTATGTATAGAACAGTCTTTGTCTAGTAAGTTTTTGTCTAGTAAGTTCGAAGCCAGTGTTTCTTTAGAATCTGTTTTTACACATTTATTTTGTTCCTGTGAATGGGCCATATTTTCCTGTTTCATTGTATCCTTTGTGAACTTTTGTTGAAAATTGGGCATTTAAATAAAAATAGCCACACTGCAGACTTTGCAGACTGCCTCTGTGCAGGATAAATCCTTATTAATCAGCTTGGCATTGAGGTTTAACGTCTTCTGTGACTCTTTTGGGGATGCATATTCCCTAGGACTGTGTATGTGCCATTTTCCCAGTACCCTTATATACATGACTGTTTTTACATGTCTTAATTTTCCTAGGGGTTTCACCCCTTCTTCTTCCCTGGCCTTAGATGTTCTATTGTGGTCCTCTGCCTATAATAACTTCCTTCCAGATATCTATGGGTCTGAAGTTCCCCTGTAGTTTTCAGGCATTCCAACACCCACCACTGCTTTCAATATCCCCTGACCTACTATCCGAACTGCCATCATTCTTGTGTGATTGCTGAGTCAGGAAAGACAGAAACCCATTCCTTGGGTGGTCCCCAGACAAGCTACAACACTGCAAACAAGTCCTATTCTTTTACTTTTTTCCCAAGAAAGATACCAGGAATTAAGTGGCTTCTTTTGGCACTCTGCTAGGGAGGGAATGGGGCAAGGTGAGCACAAACGCAATGCCATTTTCTACCATTTAGAGTTTGTTTTTTCTTGATTGGGCATTCACTTGGTTGCTACAGATCCTTGGTTGGCTTCTAGAACTTTCACCGAGCTATTCACTCAGTCTGTTATTGCTTGATATTTCTATAGGGAACAAGAACCTGGAGTTCCTAGTTTGCCATCTTGCTCAAATATTTTGATTCCTGTATATTCTTAGGTATATTCTTTATTGTTTTAGAATCTAGGTAGTGAGGGAGGTAGCAATTATGTACATCCTCCCTCAATTTTTTTTTTCAACCTGACATGCTGAAGAAATGATGAGAAAGACTCATGGTGTCTAACTTCCTAGAGCTTATAGAATAAAGGGGAAGACAAAAATAAGCATATAAATGACTGATATACAAGAATAAACATATCATAATCTAGACCGTAAAGGAAGCAGAAACTAGGGGCTGGATGATGGAAAGTGTCCTGGGCAGTCCAGGCTGCTATAACAGAATACTACAGACCGTGGATTAAACAATAGAAATTTAATTCTCACACTTCTGGAAGCATGAAACTCCATGATCAATGTGCCACGAAATCTGGTGTCTGGTGAGGGCTCTCTTCTAGGTATGCACATAGCCACCTTCCTAGTGTGTCCCCACGTCATGGAGAGAGAGTGTGCTGGTGTCTCTCCTCATATGAGGCTCCCCCATCATTATCTAATTCCCTTCCAAAGTCCCTATCTCTAAATACTATCACATTGGGCATTTAGGCTTCAAATATATGAATTTGGGGGAGGGTTACAAATATTTAGTCATATCAGGAAGTATATTAGTTTGCTAGGGCATCTGTAACAAAGTATCAAAACTGGATGGTTTAAAAAAGATAGATGTATTGTCTCACAGTTCTAGAAGGTTGAAGTCCAAAACCAAGGTTTCAACCTTGTTCCTTTTAAAACCTTGGGGAACAATCCTTCCTCACTTCTCCCAGCTCCTGGTGTTTGCTGGCAATCTTTGGCATGCTTTGGCTTGTAGATGCGTCACTCCAGCCTTTACCTCCATTGTCACATGACGTTTTTCTCTCTGTGTGTCTCTTTCTCTCTTCTTACAAGGACACCAGTCATGTGTTCTACAAGGGGTGTTCCCCGTAGGGGCCCATCCTACTCCAGTATAACCTCTTCTTAACCTATTCTATCTGTAACAGCCCCGTTTCCAAATAACGTCACATTTTGAGTTACCAGGGGTTAGTATTTTACTTATCTTTTTTTGGAGGACACAATTCAATCCAAAGCAGAAGGTGATGAGACTTCAAACAAGGTGATCAAAGAATGCCTCTCTGTGGATAAGATTTTTAGGGGTATATTGGAGGCAAGGAATCCAGTGAAACAACCATGGCCATAAAAGCACACAGAGCCAAGTAATGGTATGTGCAGCAGCCCCAGTGGGAGGAGGGCCAGGGTGAATTTTGAGAATTGAAAGAAAGCCAGGCCCATTGGCATCTGTGAGTAGGGAAGATGACCTGAGATAAAACTGGAGATGTAGCAAGCAGCTGGATCGTGAGAGCTTTATAAGCCAGATGAAGGTTTGGGCTTGATTCTCAAAGCTCTAGAATATCCTGCTCTGCTCATCCTGGCTGCTGCAGGAACAGACCGGAGATCACATAGGTCGGGGAGACCACTTAGGAAGCTGATACTCACCTGGTAATTCCTTCAATCTTTTTGATTTTTCAGAGGGGACAAATGAGTGAGAGGGACAGAAAATGTTTTTGCCTACCACTTATACAAATGGAGAAGATCTAACAGACAGGGAGAAGTGAGGGTGTGGAAGAGACAGATACTTAGAAAGAAGAGATCCTGAGCATAGGGGAGACATAGGCCTGCTGAAGAGGCGTAGCTATGTGACTGGCCTGGAATTAGGATGCTTGAAACCCATATTCTATTGTGATGCTGGGGAGCAGGATATGACTATCTGCGGGACAGCTGGAGTGTGGTGCAGGAAATGTCAATGGGGAAAAGGAGAACCATGACAATAGAGGCCAGAGGTGTGGTGAATCTCTCAGGCAGCCAGGTAGAGAGGAAGACCACCAGGCCAAAAGGATGGCAGATGATGACAGGATGAAGAAAAGAGAATGACATCATCCAAAAAGAGGCAAGATTTTGCCGCTGGGAGTAGAAGATATGGCCCAGAAAAGACCATGAGACCAGAGGAAGGAGAACTTCTGCTTGAGATGTGACCAGAAGCAGGGACCTGGAGAACAGTCCTTCCACAAAGAAGTTTATGAATAGGACACAAGCATTCCAGAGGATGTAGTGGAAGGTTTGGGGAGGAGGGAAGGAGAGGACTGTGATGCGTTGGATCCAGCAATGTTAGTGCGCAGAGTTACATTTTATGCATATAATCATCTGTTCATGTTCACTAATATTTTGAATAGACCGAGAAAACTAGGTCAACCTCACATAAGGCAGGGATGAGAAACTCTCTGAGATTACGGAGAACAGATGTCAGCTTTAGCATCTGTGTAGCTCGGGTAAGCTGAAAAGATTAATGGGGCACACATGGTATCAAAGGAAGGAAGGAAGAAGAACGATGAAACCTTGTTAAACTTAAAGGCATCTAGTAGTACAGTTGGGTGGTACAGCCTGAAGGGATGATTAAAAATAGAGAATCAGGATTGAAGCCAATGGAATAACACTATAGCTTTATCTGCTGCAAAGAAGACCTACCTCTGAGATTCTTTATTTGCAACAAAATGGCACCATCCTCTGAAAGTCACCCTTGGGGACTGTGGGGGATGCCATTGGGCACAACCTTATCCATCACGCAGGACTGAAGCTCTTATTGCACCAGTGGTGATACAATAGAAATACACATTTCAGTCCCACTTTGGACCTACTGATTCAGAAACTCTGAAGGTGCAGCTCAGCAATCTGCTTTTTAGCAAACAATCCAGGTGATTCTGATGCACAGAAGGGTTTGAAACTGATTGAGCTAAAACTAGTTTTTAAATATCACATATCTATAATTTTGGAGTATCACTGCGGAAGGCTCTCAGCTGACTCCCTTCCTTGACATTACCTTCTGCTGAAGACAGCCAACTTGCCCAAAATTATATTCCTGAGGAGTGAGGAGAGACGGCACACAGAGAATGACTGATCCAGGGTGGCTTTCTTGCCTCAATATGGGCTGTCTTTGAAGGGCCACCCCAACTTCAGAGCTCTTATGTTTGGACCAGTCAACTCATGGACAAGAATGAAAGGCAAATTTTATTTTCTTCTTCCATTCTGGGGGCAAGCCTTTATGTGCTTCCTTTCTCTGAGATCTGCAGAGTGTTTTGCACTTTAGGGCTGTGACCTTAGTTTCCAGGATTTGGCTCCTCCAGAGATTAGGATGGAGTGACCCTGTTGAGGAGGGCATGGTGACTGGGGCTTGAGGGGCAGAGAGACCTGGGCCAGTCCTGGAGGTGGGCACCCTGGCTGGTGACAAGACTGCTGGGAAATGGAGTGTCTTCTGGGCAGCAGAGGCCTGTGCCCCATCCTTGTATGGTAGAACTTGAGAAGGGACAGCTGGGAAGAAACCAATGTTGTGATGTCAGGAAAATCTGCTGAGTCTTCATTACCGAAACATCACAGAGGATGGGGTGCACTGTTCCCCGGAGCACATTCCACCAGCATGGTAACTTCTCGAGAATTTTAGAGGAGATATATTGACAGGGTATTTGCTAAATGTATAATTAAAAAAAAAACAAACAAATTGTAGTGCGATGAGTTTCAAACTCTGCTGTGCAGCAGAATCACCTGGAATGTTTGCTAAAAAGTAGATAGCTGGGCTCCACCTTCAGAGTTTCTGAATCAATAGGTCCAGGGTGGAGCGGACATGTGTATTTATAACACCTTCCCAGGGTTGCTGATACTGCTGGTCCCCAGAACCACTGTCTTAGAGAGAACAGGATAAAAGTAAGACAAAGTGACCCATGGAGAACATAGTCCAAAGGCATGTGTTTTCAATCACTGCATGCTTGCTTGCTTAGCACCTGATCAGTGCATTTACTGCCTTCTCCCTTAGTTTGTGTCCCCAGTGTCAAAATTTGGCTCTTCCTCTTTGTCGGCAGTGTCTGGCACTCTGTGGACCAAGGTCATAAATGGAGCTACGAGCCATCACACAGACCATGCTGGCCTGGTAGGGGAGCAGAGCTGATGTGTACCTTGAGGGATGTGCAGTTTGTATAATGTACAAGGTGACCAGCAGAGGGTGAGAGTGGCCTGGGGCTCAGCAGGTGCATCCTTCACCCAGCTGGGTACCCAGAGTGCCTGCATCTGTCCAGAAAGTTCTTTGCACAAAGGGTCTTCTGCCCCTCAAGCCACGCACTGTCTGGGCAGAGGGAAGGGTTGTGTCCACACAGAGAGGGGCCGTCTTCTCATTTGCACAAGGGCCAAGTGTGAGCTTGCAGAATCCTAAGCTGTGAGATCAAAGCAGGAACTCGACTGAAGAGGCTCTTTTTACAGCCACCCAAAGACCCTGGGGAAAGTGCACCTGTGAGACTGTGGAGAAGGATGGGGCTTCCCCAAAAGGAGTGACACTGGATAGAGTTACTGTTGAAAATGGAGGACTGTTATGTTTCTTCCACCTGAGCATTGAACAGCCCACCACCATTTGCTACTGGTCTCTGCATGACCTGAGTGGCATAGCTCATCTGGATTCCTGCTCTAAGCAGCGTCAGCATTACCAGGGACCCCACTCCGGACCTACAGAATCAGAAAACCAGGACGTGGCCCAGCTGGAAGTGTTTTAACAAGCCCCCTCCTCCAAGGTGATTCTGATATATTGCGGTATTTGAGATACTCTGGCTTGGAGCTTCTCCACTTCTACCAAACTTGGGAATCTCCTGGATATTTTATTAAAGTCAGATTCTGAGACTGAAGTTCTGGAGTGTGGATTAAAAGTCTGTATTCTTAATAAGTTGCCAGGTAATGTGGATGCTGCAGATCCGTGAATTCACGTTGAGTAACAAAGGTTTATACTAGATTAATGGTTCTTGACTTTGACTTCTGTTTTACTCTTGGCTGTTATTAAAAAAAAAACATAGACTGGGTAGCCTATAAACAACCAAAATTTATAGCTTACAGTTCTGGAGACTGGAAAGCCCAAGATCAAGGCAGATTTGGTGTCTGATGAGGGTCTGCTTCCTGGTTCATAGACGATGCCTTAGCTCTCTGGGCCCTCTTTTATAAGGGCACTAATCCCATTCATGAGAGCTCTGCGTAGAGGTCCCACCTCCTCACATTGGTAACTAGAATGTCATCATATGAATTTTTTGAGGACACGAACAGCAACTTCACATAAACACCTTGAAATATATGGATGTTTGGGTCTCGTCCACAGAGGTCCTGTGCCAGTTGTGGCACGAGTTGGGCTGGAAATTGTACCTTGTTTTAAAATGTATTTATAGCTCCCCTGCTGATTCTAATGTGCAGGCAGATGTCAGGATCCCCTAGCCTAGAAGCAAATGGGACAGGCTCTTAGAAGGATATAAGTTAAGGGGAAGTAAAAGGAGGAATTTGGAAGCAATCTGCTCCTTCTGGCTGATGAAAGGTTAGGGATCGTAGGGAGTGCCAAAGAGGCTGCAGACATGGTTTTAAGTGAGTTGCTCCTTGTTTAAATGAGGCCTCTGGGCCTCTGCTTCACATTCTCAGAACAAATAATGATGGCATGTGGCAAAGGGCAGGATTCTTCTGCATTGTGGGATATTCAGCCTAGAACTGGCTCTCTTTATTAGCTCCTGATTTGCTCTCCCTGATTCCATGCTAGCACTGGATTTTTGCCTTCAGCATTTTGACTT
>NW_012104154.1:420483-428760 GCF_000951045.1 Mandrillus leucophaeus | reverse complement strand
AGTGTCTGGCACTCTGTGGACCAAGGTCATAAATGGAGCTACGAGCCATCACACAGACCATGCTGGCCTGGTAGGGGAGCAGAGCTGATGTGTACCTTGAGGGATGTGCAGTTTGTATAATGTACAAGGTGACCAGCAGAGGGTGAGAGTGGCCTGGGGCTCAGCAGGTGCATCCTTCACCCAGCTGGGTACCCAGAGTGCCTGCATCTGTCCAGAAAGTTCTTTGCACAAAGGGTCTTCTGCCCCTCAAGCCACGCACTGTCTGGGCAGAGGGAAGGGTTGTGTCCACACAGAGAGGGGCCGTCTTCTCATTTGCACAAGGGCCAAGTGTGAGCTTGCAGAATCCTAAGCTGTGAGATCAAAGCAGGAACTCGACTGAAGAGGCTCTTTTTACAGCCACCCAAAGACCCTGGGGAAAGTGCACCTGTGAGACTGTGGAGAAGGATGGGGCTTCCCCAAAAGGAGTGACACTGGATAGAGTTACTGTTGAAAATGGAGGACTGTTATGTTTCTTCCACCTGAGCATTGAACAGCCCACCACCATTTGCTACTGGTCTCTGCATGACCTGAGTGGCATAGCTCATCTGGATTCCTGCTCTAAGCAGCGTCAGCATTACCAGGGACCCCACTCCGGACCTACAGAATCAGAAAACCAGGACGTGGCCCAGCTGGAAGTGTTTTAACAAGCCCCCTCCTCCAAGGTGATTCTGATATATTGCGGTATTTGAGATACACTGGCTTGGAGCTTCTCCACTTCTACCAAACTTGGGAATCTCCTGGATATTTTATTAAAGTCAGATTCTGAGACTGAAGTTCTGGAGTGTGGATTAAAAGTCTGTATTCTTAATAAGTTGCCAGGTAATGTGGATGCTGCAGATCCGTGAATTCACGTTGAGTAACAAAGGTTTATACTAGATTAATGGTTCTTGACTTTGACTTCTGTTTTACTCTTGGCTGTTATTAAAAAAAAAACATAGACTGGGTAGCCTATAAACAACCAAAATTTATAGCTTACAGTTCTGGAGACTGGAAAGCCCAAGATCAAGGCAGATTTGGTGTCTGATGAGGGTCTGCTTCCTGGTTCATAGACGATGCCTTAGCTCTCTGGGCCCTCTTTTATAAGGGCACTAATCCCATTCATGAGAGCTCTGCGTAGAGGTCCCACCTCCTCACATTGGTAACTAGAATGTCATCATATGAATTTTTTGAGGACACGAACAGCAACTTCACATAAACACCTTGAAATATATGGATGTTTGGGTCTCGTCCACAGAGGTCCTGTGCCAGTTGTGGCACGAGTTGGGCTGGAAATTGTACCTTGTTTTAAAATGTATTTATAGCTCCCCTGCTGATTCTAATGTGCAGGCAGATGTCAGGATCCCCTAGCCTAGAAGCAAATGGGACAGGCTCTTAGAAGGATATAAGTTAAGGGGAAGTAAAAGGAGGAATTTGGAAGCAATCTGCTCCTTCTGGCTGATGAAAGGTTAGGGATCGTAGGGAGTGCCAAAGAGGCTGCAGACATGGTTTTAAGTGAGTTGCTCCTTGTTTAAATGAGGCCTCTGGGCCTCTGCTTCACATTCTCAGAACAAATAATGATGGCATGTGGCAAAAGGCAGGATTCTTCTGCATTGTGGGATATTCAGCCTAGAACTGGCTCTCTTTATTAGCTCCTGATTTGCTCTCCCTGATTCCATGCTAGCACTGGATTTTTGCCTTCAGCATTTTGACTTCTTTAATCTTTTTACCCTCCTTCGTTGAGTTCTTAAATTCCATTTTGTCATTTAACCTGATAACCTACATTTTGGTTGTCATGGAAAACAACATCCTGACTTGTAAAGCTGGATGGTTGTCTCAGGACCCAGAAACTGCATCAGACGGTGCCCAGAATCCACTGTCATCGTATTTGGAGCCTCCTCTGGGATGGGTTTCTGAGTGGGATACATTCGTTTGTAATGAAGAGGAGACCGTGGAGGACAGGGTGATCACTCTGCTTTCAGACATCATTAGTGTAGGGGCAGGTTTATTGACAGTAGCCTTAAATGACTTTAGTAAAAACAGTATATTTTTATTTTTATATTCCAATGGCCGTAGGATCAAGGCCATAATTAGGACGAACTGGGGAATAAAATAAGTTTTCTCGACTACAAGTTGTAAAATGTATAGTTTTTAAGTATGATTTTTAAAACACATATTTCCTGTGAATAGCAGGGCAGAATTTTACTTTGGAAATGAACTTCAAAGGTTAACATGTTTTAATTATTTAGAAAGTGAAGACGGGATTAAAACCGATAAATAGGATTCTACAACACCAATCAAATGTAAAGAACTACAGAATATTAATTTTGCTCAAGTCTTTTAGCATATTTGGTGTTACAAAAGAATGAGTAATATAATCAAGAGAAGAAATCTTCCTTCAGTCTGTAGTTTAAATTTAACATGGATCAATGTTACACTAAAGCACTTTTAAAAATGCCTGCACAGAATTGTTAGCCATTAATCTTTTTTCTTGCTGATTCACCTGTTTTTAATCAATGCGTCTTTGACAAAATTGTTTATCAATGTCAGGAAATACGCGTGGTTATTTCCTTGAAATGCTAATGTGAAACCACTCAGTGAAAAGGCAATTCTAATCCAAGCTTGCCAATAGCGGTGTTGTCATAGGATTCTATTAAATTAGCATATATTAATCTACGCTGTGTGGTTGGCTATGGTATGGGTCAGGGCATTTCGTCTGCCTTTAAATGAGTTGGTTTTTAAAAGTTAAAATCTGGAAATGGAAAAAAAAGTCTATATGGTTAGTAGTAATTATAGTTGGAAATGCGAACAAAAGAATCTGGTTCCCTTTCAACGGAATTATTTTAATTCATTAAATTATCAGAAAATTCCAGTCCTCGCCATCTATTCCAGGAGCATGCAGTAGGTGGCACCTAAAAGCTCTTTGGAGGCGAGGAGGCGCCATTTAAGCAGGAACAGCAGCCTCTGCAGCAGTTGGCACATCTGAGAAGGCAGAGATTGAAGAGAGTAGGAGGAGCGTGCAGCGGCGGTGACAGTGCCAGGCCGGCGCGGCTCAGGCCAGCGCAGGTGCAGGGGCTGCGGGCGGGTGGAGCGCGAGAGCGCAGAGCGCAGGGCTCAGGGCGCAGGGCGCACGGCCGGCGGGCGGTGCAGGGCGCACGGCGGGCGAGCAGCTGACAGCATCGTCACGGCGGCGGGAGGGAGTGCGCTGCGCCTGCCTCCGGGAGGAGCCGCATCCACACACCCTGCGCTGCCCTGTCCTGCGCGAGCGGAGCTCTGAAGAAGCTCTGAGCGGAGTTGTGTTCTTCCCCAGGTAACCGATTTCCCCCTTCTGCCGTGGCTTCGCTGTGTCCGCATTGGGCACGGGTGGCTTTGGCATGATTGTTTGCAGCCCCTGGAAAGGGATTACCGCTCTCTGGGAGGGCTAGTCAGCGTGTACTGGAGTTGGTAAAGGGGGAAGAAACCTGCATTTCTGTATCCTTGTTAGGGAGGGTGAGCATCATGCGACCCTTGTCTAAAACATGTTCTTTTTTAAAAATCTGTATCTTACATATTATTAGGGATTCCTTCCAAAACAGGATTTACCGTTTTAGAAAAGTCTACGGTGCAGGTGTTTCTGTTAATGTGGAAGTTTAATGGATTTAGGAAAAGAGTAAGAAGATGTGATCTAAAGTGAGAAAAATGCCAAGCACGCTAGAGACGGCCGTTTGGTTCGGCATGCTTTCATCCTCGACTGCTTCACTTCATGCGCTTGGCTGAGACCTGTCTAAATCTTTTGTCTGTCTTCTTAAAGAACGTGTTTCATGATATCTACGTGGGTTTCTTTCCGCTTCCTTGTTGTAAGAGCAGAAGATGGGCAAGGGGCTGCATCCAGTCCTCAGTTGTAAGACTGGTTTCCCATCAGATGACAATGACTGCTGACAGCTCCCAGGCTCGCCTGCAAAGCAGTGCTGGCTTCCGGCGGTGTGGGAACCTGCCTCTTTCGTCCTCTCTTGAAAAATGCTGTTTTTCCTCTTCAAAACTCCAATTCACATTCTATGTGGGTTTGGGAGACTTTTAAACTAGAAGCTCTGTGAATCATCTGTTACATCTATTGAATGTTGGAATACAACATTGTGGTGGAATTCAGTTTCTTCCTACTGTGCAGAGACACAGCTTGCCTTCCCTGGGAACTTATTTTACATATTTGCCCTTGTTATCTTTTAAATAGATCCCTTAGGATGTGAGAAGCTAGTCTAGCATGTCAGAACTTTCCTGCTTCAAACTAAAAATTTTCAAAAATATTATTTTTAAGGAAGATTTTCTAGGTAACGCTAAAAGTCTGGAGCATTTTACATTCCAAATCAGTCACAATGCGCTCCATTTCCAGTGGCATTTGGATTTGAGGAGGTGGAGTGGGAGGGAGAGAAAAGGGGAGGATAAAATTAGAATAAATTTAACAAATTTGTAGGGGAAATCATACTTTTTTTTCTTCTTGGTTATTGCCTGAAATTGCAAATTGTCCACAACTTTATCTATCTCTGGAAATGCAGGAGGCTTTGTGGGCCGGGGACAGGAAGACACATAGTTCATTTTATAGAAATAAAAGATACCATGGCAAGGAAACATTTTCATCCCATTTAACAGATGGCATTTAATTTGGTAATAGTCCCAGGCAAGCACAGGGAAAGGAAGGGGAAAGGAGGGGGAATTGCTGTCTATTCCAAGGCACAGAACTGCTGCTCACACTTCAGTGATCCCTGCAGATGGGAAGTATATGTTCATGGTTATTGTAGAAACCTCCAGAATCTTTCTTTGTTACAGCTTCAATAGAGTTGTTCCTAAGAGGCGACTCAGAAAACATACAGATTGAATGCCAAGTTGTGGAAGTCACTTTTCAGCTTGTGTCTAACAACCCAGCGTTCTCAGCAAAGCAGTTTCCTCACGAGAAGAGTGGAGGAGACTTTTTTTTTTAAAGAGATTATTTATTGTATGTTGTTCGTATCCTATACACCACACATGACTTTTACTGTATTGGAAATGTATTATTTCAGTGGTAAATACTGCATATCTTACTGAAAAATTAAAACCTTTTAAGAAACAACTAGGGTGCTTTTGTCAAAAAGAGAGTGTATCTGTGATAATAAAATGTATCGTTCATTCTTCTTCTAATTTGGAGACCAGAGTTGATATGTTCAAAATTAACCTATTGATTTAAGCAAAATCATCATTTCGCTATGACAAATGCCTTACATTTTTCTACCAGAGAATTTCTTTGTGAGAGGACCATTCTGTTGTCTGGGGTGGAGTGGTTGCCTGCCAGCTGTTTTAAGTAAGAAAAGTGCTTGGTGTTGATCTGTAACTTTCAATTCCGATAACAACCATCCCCAATTCTCACTCATAGGGTGGATTGGCTCTATTTTTCATCATTCTATCTACCTGGTATGAGTATTAACAGTGGACAGATGTCTCTTTAAGAGCAGAACTGATTTGTAGGACACTAATTGATTTTGGTTTTGATTTTTCCAGGAAAACAGCTGCTCAACCGAAAGGGAATACGATGGTTGTTATGTTGTCAAAATTGCTGATGGCTTTTTAAGAGTTAAATTTACTACTTCATGCATACATATTTAAACATGAACTTAAAATTATTTAGCTGGTGTCAAATAAATCTTTAGTTTTCATTATATTGCATGGCTCACAAGTCTCTCCTCACTGATGGGGAGGGACTCTTTGAAGTACTAAAAACAAATGCCCCCTCATGCTCTCCTTCTTTGCTCTCAACCACTGGCAAATTTAGGAAAGAGATTCCTTATAGCTGTCTCCTAAATGCAGTGAAGTGTTTTCTTAGAAATCAGTACTGTACAATAGAATTGAAATGTGTGAGTCACGTGCACAGTTTAAAATGTCCTAATGGTCATAATGGAAAAGTAGAGAGAAACAGCTGAAATTAATTTTAATAATATATTTAAGCCAGCATATAAAAATGATCATTTGAGTATAATCCATACAAAATACTAGTAAGATATTTTACCTTTTTAAATACCTGCTGAGTACTTACAAGACATCTCAATTTGGATTAGCCGTGCTTCCAGTGCTCAGTAGCCCATGCAGCTGATGGCTACTGTATTGTCCAGCACAGCTATAGATCATTACTCAATTGATGGTAATTTAAAAGCTAAGATGTTCGGCACCATCACCAACTAAGCACTATCAAAAATAAACATACAAGTGATCTCAGATTGCTGTGAGATATGTGTCCTTCTCCTTCCTGCCATTAACTGTGATGCTGTCTTGAACCTATTAGTTCTTTATCAGAAAGACAAAAGGATTAGATCAAATAATTCCTGTGATTCTATGAAAAATAACCAGTGAGTAGATATGGAGGATCCAACCTGCAAACAGCCTAGAGGTTTATTGTGGCAGAAACAAAGGAAACAGGTATGCCTTAATGGGTGTCACCATTTTGCACCACTACGAACTTCTATCCTAAGAAGTACTGCCCCCCTGGGGTTGCTTCAGCATTATTCTTGATTGCAGAGGTCAGCAACTTAGTCCGCAAGTCCCATTATGGATCATTCAATTTTCATATAATTTCTTTTACTGAACAAGCAGTAGCAAACCCATTATAAAACTAATGAACAACTAGTGGGCTATTCTTTACTATGCAATAAAATATATTTCGCAGATCTTTTAGTATTATTATTCTTTACTGGTATGTGTTTGTGTCTATCTGACACCATTATATGAAGTTTAGGGTGAAATCTAATGCTTTGTAATTGACCCATGAATACCGGATTCTTGAAACACAGAAATTAATGACCTTAATGAAAACATGTCAATTTCTTTATCTAGTCCCTGAATACCTCCATGATCAGTGAGTGCTCGTGGGGTGGGTACCATTTCCATCACATGGTTCTCTGTCTCAGAAATTATGACAGGAGATTTAAAGAGGGCAGTGTTTTGTATGAAAGGATTTGGGGCAATATTTTTCTAAAGCTAATTAACGTCTGCAAAGTGATTATTTTTCTGAGAAAATAAGAACGCAAGAACTTTCCATTAGGCCTTCGCATAATAAGCACACAGACGCCCTTCCCTCCTTTACCATCTTTAGATGCTCATCGGAGCTCAGACAAAGGAGCCTTTGGAGGAGGCAGCTTTCCTTCCTCTGTCAACCTTACTTTCTGATTGTTTTATTGGAGCACCTTTGTGCCTTTTGAGTTTGGGAGTTTCTCTCTAGAAGAGGCTGAACAAAAAGGAAAAGTGATCAGAATCCAGGTTTCTGCATTGAGGGCAAATCCAGGTGGAGTCCACTCAGCTCTCTATTTGCATTAAAAAAATCCAGCTTAATGCCATTTTTGTGCAAACTTAGACTCATCTCCCCAGCCTTATTACCCAGCTACCTACCACCCCAATTACACGCATACACACACACACACACACACACACACACGCACACACGATCAATGGAGCATTTCACTTGCCTATAAAACAGTCATCTGACACTTAAAAAAGGATTGACTAAGCCTTTTGCTTCCTTCTCTTTACCTTTGTGCTTCTCTTTTGGGACTTCTTTGGCTTTCACTGGGTTCTTACTTACAGAATGAATGGGAGCAGACCACAAAATGTAAAACTGACATTAGGTTTTTAGTAAGGTCTGTGTAAATGTTTGCAAGCCAAGAAAAGATAGAACTACTGGATAATAGAAATGGCTGAGTAACCCAGATTTTGAAAAGAACCTGAATTTCTCTGAATATCATGAAAATCATGTGCTTATCTATTTTTTAAAAAATTTTGCCAGATTTACATATAATGCTTTGTGCACCTCTTTTTTGTTCTTCCATTCTTTAAATGCTAGTTTAAATTCCTCCACATACACAAGAGTTTCAAGATGCAGAAACAAATCAAGTTGTTGTAATAAATATTTAAACATAAAAAACGAAAAGGTAAATATGGGAGAATTCTTAGTAGGGGAGGGACTTTTTAAGGATAAACTCAAACTGAAATACTAAAAAGGACAAGTTTGTTAAATTGGAATACACAGAAATTTTAAATTTCTGTCCAGAAGACAGTTAAAAATAAACAACATCAAAGGAAAGATATTTGCAACATATTTTAGATGAGGCCTAATTTTTTAAAATACAGTGCTTCTCAAATTTTGTAAACATCAGAATCACCTGATGGCCTTGCTAAGCCTGAGATTGCTGACTTCAAACCCACGTGTCTCTGATTCAGCTGATCTGACTCAAAGGGGACCAGGCGTTTCTAAGAAGGTCCTGGTGAAGG
>NW_012104154.1:414741-420433 GCF_000951045.1 Mandrillus leucophaeus | reverse complement strand
GTGAGTGCTCGTGGGGTGGGTACCATTTCCATCACATGGTTCTCTGTCTCAGAAATTATGACAGGAGATTTAAAGAGGGCAGTGTTTTGTATGAAAGGATTTGGGGCAATATTTTTCTAAAGCTAATTAACGTCTGCAAAGTGATTATTTTTCTGAGAAAATAAGAACGCAAGAACTTTCCATTAGGCCTTCGCATAATAAGCACACAGACGCCCTTCCCTCCTTTACCATCTTTAGATGCTCATCGGAGCTCAGACAAAGGAGCCTTTGGAGGAGGCAGCTTTCCTTCCTCTGTCAACCTTACTTTCTGATTGTTTTATTGGAGCACCTTTGTGCCTTTTGAGTTTGGGAGTTTCTCTCTAGAAGAGGCTGAACAAAAAGGAAAAGTGATCAGAATCCAGGTTTCTGCATTGAGGGCAAATCCAGGTGGAGTCCACTCAGCTCTCTATTTGCATTAAAAAAATCCAGCTTAATGCCATTTTTGTGCAAACTTAGACTCATCTCCCCAGCCTTATTACCCAGCTACCTACCACCCCAATTACACGCATACACACACACACACACACACACACACACGCACACACGATCAATGGAGCATTTCACTTGCCTATAAAACAGTCATCTGACACTTAAAAAAGGATTGACTAAGCCTTTTGCTTCCTTCTCTTTACCTTTGTGCTTCTCTTTTGGGACTTCTTTGGCTTTCACTGGGTTCTTACTTACAGAATGAATGGGAGCAGACCACAAAATGTAAAACTGACATTAGGTTTTTAGTAAGGTCTGTGTAAATGTTTGCAAGCCAAGAAAAGATAGAACTACTGGATAATAGAAATGGCTGAGTAACCCAGATTTTGAAAAGAACCTGAATTTCTCTGAATATCATGAAAATCATGTGCTTATCTATTTTTTAAAAAATTTTGCCAGATTTACATATAATGCTTTGTGCACCTCTTTTTTGTTCTTCCATTCTTTAAATGCTAGTTTAAATTCCTCCACATACACAAGAGTTTCAAGATGCAGAAACAAATCAAGTTGTTGTAATAAATATTTAAACATAAAAAACGAAAAGGTAAATATGGGAGAATTCTTAGTAGGGGAGGGACTTTTTAAGGATAAACTCAAACTGAAATACTAAAAAGGACAAGTTTGTTAAATTGGAATACACAGAAATTTTAAATTTCTGTCCAGAAGACAGTTAAAAATAAACAACATCAAAGGAAAGATATTTGCAACATATTTTAGATGAGGCCTAATTTTTTAAAATACAGTGCTTCTCAAATTTTGTAAACATCAGAATCACCTGATGGCCTTGCTAAGCCTGAGATTGCTGACTTCAAACCCACGTGTCTCTGATTCAGCTGATCTGACTCAAAGGGGACCAGGCGTTTCTAAGAAGGTCCTGGTGAAGGGGATAGTGCTGGTCTTTCCAGCACAGCTGGAGAGCCATGGCCTTAATCTAAGATAACACCATCCTGGCAAACGACTGAAAACTGAGCAAAGAACAAGAACGCACCGGTTTCAAAGATACAAATACCAATTACTTGGAACAGAAAAGATGCTCAATGTCAGCCAAATTAAGTAAATGCAATTAATTCAGTAATGAGAAACAGACATCTTGTTTCAATGGAAGGGATCAAAGAGTTTGATAATACACCATATTATGCAGGGTCTGGGGAAATAGCACTCATACAGCACCATGGGACAGGAGATGGAGAACTGGGTAGTAATTTTCAACAGCAACAGGCAATCTCTACCAAATTTGAAGTGTACCTTCCCTTTAATTCTGCAGTTCCATTTATAGGAGTTTTCTCTACAGATAGGCTCAGAAACATGAAATATTTATGTATCAGGCTATTCATTGAGCAAAAGACTGAAAATAGTAAGAAAGTGGTTAATAAATGATAGCTTGTTCCTCAGCAGAGTCTTACGAAGCTGTTAAAAAACACCATCTGACTCTATATATACTAATATGAACAAATCTGTAGATGGCTCCCAACTTGCAATGCTCCAATGTATGATGTTTTGACTTTACAATGGTGGAAATACTATATACATTCAGTAGAAACTGTACTTCAATTTTTGATATTTTCCTGGGCTGGTGATATGCAGTGATATATTGTATGATACTCTCTCACGATGCTGGGCAGTGGCAGTGAGCCATAGCTCTTAGTTATCCCCATGATCACCAAGGGAAACAACTGATACTCTATAATTGACTGTGTTGCCAGAAGATTTTGCCCAGCTGTAGGCTAATGAAGGTGTTCTGTGCACATTAAAGGTAGGCAAGGCTAAGCTATGGTGTACAGTAGGTTAGTTGTACTAAATGCATTTTTGACATGATATTGTCAATTTATGAGGGGTTTATCAGGACGTAGCCACATGGTAAGTTGAGGAACAACTGTACGTGACACACTGTGGATACCATACTTCCATGTATTTGTCTATCTCTCTGACTAAATAGCTATCAGTTGATGTCTGTCTCTCTTTGACTATGTACCATTTTGTTAACACCAGATCACACTGCTGCTCCGTTACCAACGACCACTCAAACCGTTTAGTCACATGCTAAATGTTCCACTACCAACCCCTCTTCACATTCAATGTGTGCTTTTGACAAGAGACCATTTCTGGCGATTGAGAAAAAAATCATGTTGAGTAAGTTGCCATTGGCAGCTAATGTGTAACAATGAGCCAATTAAGTCAAAACATTGTAGAAATATTCAACTTTGTCTGTTTTGTTGCATTTCAAACAAAATATTGTTGATTTTTGCACTGGTAACTTTTTGGTGATATGTTTATTCTTATAGAGGTGTTCTGTAAGAATATTCAGGGCCGGGCGCAGTGGCTCACACCTGTAATCCCAGCACTTTGGGAGGCTGAGGCAGGCAGATCACGAGGTCAGGAGATCGAGACCATCCTTGCTAACACGGTGAAACCCTGTCTCTACTAAGACATAAAAAAAATTAGCCGGGCGTGGTGGTGGGCACCTGTAGTCCCAGCTACTCGGGAGGTTGAGGCAGGAGAATGGTGTGAACCCTGGAGGCGGAGCTTGCAATGAGCCGAGATCGCGCCACTGCACTCTAGCCTGAGCGACAGAGCGAGACTCTGTCTCAAAAATAAAAAGAATGTTCAGTTGTATTCTCTATCCTTTAGGACAATTCAAGATTCCACTGATGTTGTTCCACTTCCATTATGGAAACAGAAGCTATGTTTGGGGCAGAAGGGTCTTGCCCTGCAACCCTAAGACTGCAGATGGAACCCAGACCTCTTGGTTGTAGGACTTGTACTAAACAGGAAACTTATACTAATTAGAAACTGTGAGTCTTTTACCCCAGCATTGAAAGATATGTAAATAATAATTATCATCTTATCTTCCATTACCTTCTCTTAAGACTGGCAAAGACCAACACATGAGACTCCCTGTTCTGACTCTAGTCTCCCATGGCCTGGGGCTTCTCTGGTCAGGCTTATGAGGACACTTTTGCCCCTAGTGTTAAGGCTACATTCAAATCATGAATTAAATATCGCATGATGTAAGTATAACCCATGTTTTCCTCTAAACATGTGTTTTCTTGACCTCTTGGTGTAGTTGTTCAGAGTTCAGCTTTTGGTGTGGACCTTATATGAAGCATGTATAACATTTTTGATGTGTCAGAAAACATACACAGTTATCCATTATAAGCTGCCTAACATCATCGTTGCATTTTTAAAATGAATATTATATAAGTTTCAAAGTTGCTTGGCAATATTATAGGTAGTCTGAAAGGCTTCCTTCTGCAACATTTTAGAATCCAGCGCTCCTTGTTCGGTTGTTACTAATTTGGATTAGTTTGAGTGCCTTCCCAGATTAGCTATGATTACTATGTCTAGGTGCACTAAAACGTTAATGAAGATTCTGTCCCCAGATACCTTCCTTGTTTTAACGGAAGCCTAGACCATGTTTCTGGCCCCCTAGGCTCTTGTGATTGTTCTTCTTCCATGTGTGTTTGGACTTACTTAAACTTGAGTTCAAATGTGGATTCTGTCACTAGCTGTGACTTTAACCATCCAGAGCCTCAGTTCTCTCATCTGTAAAATGGGGCTACTAAGAGCTAAGTAAGTCAAAAGCTGTTTTGAAGATGAAGCTTGCCTAGAACCTCTGGATTCTAGCTAGGTAATAAGGATTCATGCTGTTTGGGTGGCTGCTATCTGATAAATATTTGAGTGGTTCCTCTTTCTCAGTGTCTCAGGTTTATTCCTCTCTTTTACAACTTGGCATGAAGCCCATTGTCTTAGAGTTTGTACTTTATTTCTGGATGGAATTCTGGCTTCAGCTTCAGCCCTTTCTCATTTACCAGAGCTCACACTCTCAAATGAATGTTAAAACGTTTGCTTTTTTCCTATATATCTTTCTGTTTTCATTGGACCAACTGGGACTCTATTTTTCATCTGGTTAAATCCACTTTCCTCCTTTTGCCAACGTTCCTTTCCTCTGTTGACTGGACTCATCTCCCCATAGGAGTTCCTGACTCTAACTAAATTCGTATGGTTTGGAATATGAAAGAACATGCCTTGGTTGATATTCTTGTTTTTCTAGCCTTGAGCTGTTCATCTGTGTAAAGATCCTGGGCATCCTGGCCTTGACTGGAAGCCTGTCAAGGGCTCCTCAGGTATAGGGACTGTATGAGGTTATTGATCATTGGATTCTAGACACATTGGTAGCTATTCCCCCTTTTAGCAGTATCGCTAACCTGCCTGGTCACCGTGGAGCAGACACAAATAAATTTTCATTGATTAATGGCTCCTAGATCCTTACTATATGCCCTTGCTCTCTTCTGACCTCCTGGAAATTGTTCTTCACTCACCAAAGGTGTTGGCTCCTGGTCCATTGTCTTCCTCCTGACCTCATGTTCAGATATCATCCAAGGTCACTTCACTCTTTCTCCATCACTCTTCTTATGCTCCACAGGCACAGGAGGACCTTTTCAGGACTGGAAACTCTTGCATTTCTAGGGGACCAGAGGGAGCCTCCCCACTCTGACCATAGCACTTCCTTTTGACCCTCAGCAGGAACTTACATTTAATCTTGCTGGTGAATTCAGCTGTTACCTTCTCTTTAAAATGTATACATGTCTATATATCTGTACTTGAAAATTAATTTTTAAAAATGTAACAAATCAAAACTGTGTACCATGTAGCCACCAATTCACAGTCTTTCCTCTGATTCACAACCAAAGTCTCAGCAAGTGTTTCTGAGCTGCTTATCTCAATTTCTACTTTTTATGTTCACTTCTCAATCCACTGCAATCTTATTCTACCCTGCGGTGCCATTGAAGCGCCTCTTGCTGGGTTCACCAGTGACTTGCATTGCTTTGCACCCAGTGGGTGACTGGAGGGTTAATGTTGCTACTGACTGAGACAAAGAAAACGATAGGGGAGCAGTTTTGGGGTGTTACAGGGTGTTTAGACTTGTACATGTTCTATCTGGGGTGTGTGCATGGCACCCAGGTGGAGGTGTTGAGGCAGGAGAGCGGTATATGAGCCAGCAGTTTTAGGGAGAGGTCCTGGCAGTGGGTGTGCAGTTGGGGGTGCTGGTATACGAATGGTATGCATATCAGATGCCCCCACTGACTGAATGAGTAGAGTAGCGGCAAAGGAAGAGTAGCAAAGATAGGGTGTGGGCTGTCTCACGGGCGAGCTAGTTGCAGTGATG
>NW_012104154.1:410763-413401 GCF_000951045.1 Mandrillus leucophaeus | reverse complement strand
CACATATCTTTGTGTAAGTTTTTATTTCAATTGGCATTGCCAACCTTTGAGTGGTTTTAAGTAGAGATTTTCAAAAAACTTTATTTACTTTTTTATAGTTCAATTCTCTTCACTGCTACAACTTTCCTTTGTTGGACCACACACACACACACAAAATGTATTTCCACAGCAAATAATCAATATGTACTGAGTTTTTCTAATGTACCTGACATTGGGCTAGAAGCATGGATGTGCTGGAGAATGAACCAAAAGTCCCTGCCTTCCTGTTGCTATTGACTGAGACAAAGATATTGATATTCAAGTAGGGAGTAGGAGAGAGAGAGAGAAAAAAAGAACAGAAATAAATGCATAAATAAACACTGAAAGAAGAATATATGTGCCAAAGTATCTTATTGTTGAAAGAGAATCATTCTAGCAAATAATAAATGAGCTGAGGTGTATTGGGAACATTTGTACTTTTACCCAACTGTTTTGCAAAGCTCTCTCTCTCTGTACCTTCTAATAGGGTGGCGCCCCTCTGTATCTGTGGCATCCACATCTGCAGGTTCAACCAACTGAAAAAAAAATTGGGAAAAAGAAGATGGTTGTGCCCGTACTGAACATGCAGACTTTCTTTCTCATGCCATTATTTCCTAAATGATGCAGCATAACAGCTATTTATATAGCATTTAAGTTGTATTAGATATGATAAGTAACCTAGAAATGATTTAAAGTATCCAAGAGGGTGTACGTATATAGGCAAGTACTACTCCATTATGCATACGAGACTTGATGTCACAAAGTTTGGTATTCACAGGTGTCCTGGAAACTATCCCCCTCAGATACAAAGGAACAACTGCATTGGTTTTTCACACCGTCAGCAGTTTTTTTTTTCTATATGTCTTCCCATAGGATTTTGAGAAAGAAGTGAATTTTAGTTTGTGCCATACATTCTGGTGGATTATTGTGTGTATTTTGCCACAGTGGGAAAATAAATGTTTTTCCAGTAGCTCGTGGCTTTTTGCCTTTCACTATTAATAGAAAACCTCAAAAGAGGATTCTAAGCATTTTTTAAAAATCAAGCTTATTTAAATTTTGTAACACATTGGATTAAGTATTGTGTGTTATTAAACTGTGTATAGAGATTTGTTTTTATGTTCTCCAGCAGTGCAGACGGTGTGAGCCACATATGATTTTGTATTTGTAGTAACCACATTTTAAAAAGTAAAAAGATGAAATTAATTTGAAGTAATAGATTTTTAGGCTGGGCAAGGTGGCTCACACTTGTAATCCCACCACTTTGGGAGGCCGAGGGAAGTGGATCGCTTGAGCCCAGGAGTTCAAGACCAGCCTGGGCAACATGATGAAACTCTGTCTCTACCAAAAATACAAAAATTTAGCCAGGTGTGGTGGCATGAGCCTGTAGTCGCAGCTACTGGGGATGCTAAGGTGGGAGGATCACCTGAGCCCGGGAGATTGAGGCTATAGTGAGCCATGATTGAGACACTGCACTCCAGCCTAGGCAACAGAGTGAGACCTTGTCTCAAAAAAATATACATATGTGTGTGTGTATGTGTGTGTGTGTGTGTGTGTGTATATATATTTTTTAAATTTTGTTTTATTTTGCATTTCATATATTATCCAGTTTTACATTCTCACAGGATCAGCAATGACAATGGCCACCTAGTCTTTCCAATCTGAAATGGCAAGACAATCACAGCTGTGGCTGACAGTAAAGTACAATATACTCACAAATCTATGAAAGGTGATCATTTCAACTTGTAATCAATATCAGAATTTATGAATGAAGTTAAAAAATTTTTTTTATTCTAAGTTTTCAAAATCCAGGGCAGCACATTTCAGTTCAGCCAGCTGCATTTCAAGGGGCCAGTGGCATTGTGTGGGCAGCACAGGTCTAGGGGCTGAGTGTTAGATGCTATGGCTAATAGTGATGGCTTCACACAGTCAGTGATACAGTAGGGACTTAAGGCCAGCATGCAGATGTGCATTTTAATTGGTCTTCTCAATATATTAGTTTTGTTTTGTTCATCTTGTCAGATTAGATGAGATGGTTGCTGTTTTTTTTTTTTCTTTTCTTTTTTATGCAGAACATGCAAGTTTGTTACATAGGTATACATGTGCCATGGTGGTTTGCTGCACCTATCAACCTGCCATCTAGGTGTTAAGCCTGGCATGCATTAGGTATTTGTCCTAATGCTCTCGTTCCCCTTGTCCCACAACCCCTGACTCTTGCTGTTTTCACTATAGTGTGGATGAATAAGGAGGAGCTGTCTGCCTAGCTAATGCTGCCAATTATGTTCGTTACAGACATTATCTTTAATTCATGGTTCAGTTATTGCTAAAAATGTTTATATATACAGTCATATCTATTTTTATGGTAAAATATATATATAACGTACAATTTTCCATTTAAATCATTTTCAAGCGTGTAATTAATTCAGTGACAGTAAGTAAACTCACATTGTCATGCAATCATCACCACCATCCAACTCTAAGAATCTTTTCATCTCACAAAATCCAAACGCCGTACTCATAAAACAACAACTCTCCTTCTTCCATTCCCTTAGCCCCTGGCAACTCCCATTCTTATTTCTGTCTGTGAATTTGACTGCTATATGTACCCGCTATAAGTGGAGTC
>NW_012104154.1:400750-410713 GCF_000951045.1 Mandrillus leucophaeus | reverse complement strand
AAAATACAAAAATTTAGCCAGGTGTGGTGGCATGAGCCTGTAGTCGCAGCTACTGGGGATGCTAAGGTGGGAGGATCACCTGAGCCCGGGAGATTGAGGCTATAGTGAGCCATGATTGAGACACTGCACTCCAGCCTAGGCAACAGAGTGAGACCTTGTCTCAAAAAAATATACATATGTGTGTGTGTATGTGTGTGTGTGTGTGTGTGTGTATATATATTTTTTAAATTTTGTTTTATTTTGCATTTCATATATTATCCAGTTTTACATTCTCACAGGATCAGCAATGACAATGGCCACCTAGTCTTTCCAATCTGAAATGGCAAGACAATCACAGCTGTGGCTGACAGTAAAGTACAATATACTCACAAATCTATGAAAGGTGATCATTTCAACTTGTAATCAATATCAGAATTTATGAATGAAGTTAAAAAATTTTTTTTATTCTAAGTTTTCAAAATCCAGGGCAGCACATTTCAGTTCAGCCAGCTGCATTTCAAGGGGCCAGTGGCATTGTGTGGGCAGCACAGGTCTAGGGGCTGAGTGTTAGATGCTATGGCTAATAGTGATGGCTTCACACAGTCAGTGATACAGTAGGGACTTAAGGCCAGCATGCAGATGTGCATTTTAATTGGTCTTCTCAATATATTAGTTTTGTTTTGTTCATCTTGTCAGATTAGATGAGATGGTTGCTGTTTTTTTTTTTTCTTTTCTTTTTTATGCAGAACATGCAAGTTTGTTACATAGGTATACATGTGCCATGGTGGTTTGCTGCACCTATCAACCTGCCATCTAGGTGTTAAGCCTGGCATGCATTAGGTATTTGTCCTAATGCTCTCGTTCCCCTTGTCCCACAACCCCTGACTCTTGCTGTTTTCACTATAGTGTGGATGAATAAGGAGGAGCTGTCTGCCTAGCTAATGCTGCCAATTATGTTCGTTACAGACATTATCTTTAATTCATGGTTCAGTTATTGCTAAAAATGTTTATATATACAGTCATATCTATTTTTATGGTAAAATATATATATAACGTACAATTTTCCATTTAAATCATTTTCAAGCGTGTAATTAATTCAGTGACAGTAAGTAAACTCACATTGTCATGCAATCATCACCACCATCCAACTCTAAGAATCTTTTCATCTCACAAAATCCAAACGCCGTACTCATAAAACAACAACTCTCCTTCTTCCATTCCCTTAGCCCCTGGCAACTCCCATTCTTATTTCTGTCTGTGAATTTGACTGCTATATGTACCCGCTATAAGTGGAGTCGTACAGTATTTGTCTTTTTTGACTGGCTTATTTTATTTAGCATAATGTCTTCAAGGTTCATCCATGTTGTAGCATGTGTTAGAGTTTCCTTCCCATTTAAGGCTGAATAATATTTCTGTTGTCCTAGTCCAGTTTTGCATTGCTGTAAAGAATTGCCTGAGACTTCATAATTTATAAGAAAAGAGGCTTAATTGGCTCATGGTTCTGCAGGCTGTACAGAAACCATAGCAGTGTCTGCTTCTGGGGAGGCCTCAGGAGGCGTACAGTCATGGCAGAAGACAAAACGGGAGCAGGCACTTCACATGGCGAAAGCAAAAGGAATAGAGAGTTGCAGGTTGGGGGTGTGGGGAAGAGGAATGCCACATACTTTTAAATGACCAGATCTTGCAAGAACTTACTCACTTTTGCAGACAGCACCAAGCCATAAGGAATCTGCGCCCATGATCCAGACACCTCCCACGAGGCCCCACCTCCAGCATTGGGGATTACAATTCAACACAAAATGTGGGCAGGGACAAATATCCAAACTGTATCACCTGTCTGTGTACACTGCATTTTGTTTATTCATTCATCTTTTCTATGGACATTTTGATTGCTTCCACCTTCGGGCTATTGTGAGTAATACCACTGTGTGAACACGGGCACACAAAGATCTATTAGAGTCTCCGCTTTCGTTTCTTTTCCACCAAAAGTGGAATTGCTGGATCATACAGTAATTCTATCTTTGATATCTTCCACAGATTTTGGACCATTTTAGATTACCATCAGCAATGCACAAGGGTTTTGGTTTCTCTCCATCTTTGCTAACATTTTTTATTTTCTGTTTTTTAAAAATAGCCATTCTAGTGGGTGTGAAGTGGTACTTCATTGTGATACTTCATTAATTTACATCTCCCTAATGACTAATGATGTTGATATCTTTTTATGTGCTTGTTGGCCATTTGTATGTATTCTGTAGAGAAATATCTATTCAAGTTCCTTGTCCTTTTTTTTTTTTTTTTTTTTTTTTAAAGAAACAGGGTCTTGCTATGGTGCCCAGGCTGGACATGAACTCCTGGGCCAAACCATCTTCCTGCCTCAGCCTCTCTGGTAGTTTGGACTATAGGCATGTGCTGCTGCACCCAGCTTCTTTGTTCGTTTTTTAGTTGACTTGTTTGTGTTTTTGTGGTTCAATTGTAAGAGTTTCTTTATATATTCTGTATACTATATTGTTTTCAGATGTGTTTCCTCCAATTTTGTAGGATCTCTTTTTCTTCTTTTTTCTTTTTTTTTTTTTTTTTTGAGACAGTCTCAAGCTGTCGTCCAGGCTGGAGTGCAGTGGCACAATCTCAGCTCACTGAGATATCTGCCTCCCGAGTTTAAGCAATTCTCCTGCCTCAGCCTCCTGAGTAGCTGGGATTACAGGCGCGTGCCACCACGCCTGGCTAATTTCTTGTAGTTTTAGTGAGATGGGTTTTCGTGTTAGTAGCCAGGATGGTCTTGATCTCCTGACCTTGTGATCCGCCCGCCTTGGCCTCCCAAAGTGCTGGGATTACAGGTGTGAGCCACCACGCCCGACCAAGAAGGATCTCTTTTAATTTTCTTGGTAATGCCCTTAGTTGTACGAATTTTTAAAACTTAGATGAAGCCTAATTTACCTATTTATATGAGTTACAAGGGGCCTTACATAGATAAAAATTTCTTAAAAAAGAAGTACAAAGTTGAAGACTCATACTTCCCAGTTTCAAAATCTACTACAAAGTTAGAGTAAACAAAATTGGGTGGTGCTGGCATATGCACAGACATATAGAGCAATGGGATGGAATTGAGAGTCCAGAAATAAAGTCACTTTTATAGTTGATTGATTTTTGACAAGGGGGCTGAGACCATTCAATGGAGGACGAATTATCTCTTCAACAAATGGTAGTGGGATAAGTGGATATCTACATGTAAAATAATGAAGCTGGACACCTACCTCACACCATATATAAGAATTAACTCAAATAGATCAGTGACCTAAATATGAGAACTAAAACCATAAAACTGTTAGGAGAAACATAGGAGTAAATCTTCATGACCTTGGATTCGGTAATGGATTCTCAAATGACACCAAAAGCATGAGCAACAAAATAATTCATTATTGTTTGAAAGAATCGTTTTTTTGTACCTTGCCAATTTTGTAAATGTTCAGGTGGCTAACACTAGAAATTCACGTAACCAAGAATACACGGGTAGCCCACGGGCTGACAGTGAATTAAATAGTCTGAGCTGCACACGGTAGTGCATCAAGCCCTCGTAACTGGCATCAAATACTTTATTTTCCATTCATGCAGATTCGTGTGCTCCAGTTGACTTTATCTTTGGGTAACTATTTCCCTGCAGAGGTAAGCTTGCTGCATTGGCCATTGGTCATCAGTCCTCTGACCAAGACAACAATCTTGTTTGTTATTCACATGATTTTCCTTTTTGTTTTCCTTACTCACATAGAAAATGAACACATCAGAAGATGCCCAAAATGTGGTTAGGCTTTGGGCAGTCTTAAAAGTGTCATTAAGCGGCTGGGTGTGGTGGCTCATGCCTGTAATCCCAACACTTTGGGAGGCCGAGGCAGGTGGTGGTGCGTGCCTATAGTCCCAGCTACTTGGGAGACTGAGGCAGGAGAGTCGCTTGAACCTGGGAGGCGGAGGAGGTTGCAGAGAGCCTAGATTGTGCCATTGCACTCCAGCCTGGCAACAGAGTGAGACTCCATTTCCAAAAAAAAAAAAAGGTGCCATTAAGTATGTTTTATTTGGCTCTTTGGAATTTTTTGCCATCATATATTCCCCAAATGAAATTGTTCTAGACAAATATAAGTGAATCTTATTTGTATACTTAAGCTGTGGGCTTATTGGCCTCTTGGATATGAAACCTTAAAAATAATTTATGCTATCCCCGCTGTTCCAAGAAGTGTCCCATTTATATCCACTGACTTCATTCTTGCAGATAGTATGCATCTTGAAATGAGCAGCTGAGACCCTCCGGATGTGTCTCTTGCTTCCATACCTGCCCCACAGCCAGGGACGATGTCTTTATAGCACTACAACACAAGATTCCTGGAAAAGCATTCTGCTTTTTTGGATAAAGTCGAGCCATGGGTGTTTAAGTCTCTTTCATGATCAAACATTTCCCACTAACAAATCTATCATTTTTTAGATTCAGCTAAGAAGGAATATAAACATTTATTTAAATCAAGATTCTAAAAATATATGAAAGTACACTTTCCTACCTAAAGAATTTACATTTTGTTGATTTTTGTTTCTTAATGACCATTATTCACCTTGTATTATTAAGAGTTTTAAGGGGCTCTCATGTACAAATGTCAAATATAGGGTTTGTTTAAAGCTAATAACATTTTGTGGAAACCAAGTCAGTAACGGAGCAGAGACAATCTGTATAAACCTTTTAGCTTCATAAACCTTTTAGCTTAGGCTGTAGATAGAACATTTAGGGCAGAATAGTACACTAAATTATCAACCTTTTTCAAACATTTACTCTCAAAGATCTGAATTCTTCCAATCTATGATTTTCCCTCTAGTTTTGGTTGTTTGTTTAGGCAGGGTCTCATTGTATCACCCAGGTGGGTCTTGAACACCTGGTTTCAAGCGATCCTCCTGCTTCTCCTGCCTCAGCCTCCCAAGTAGCTGGAGTTACAGGTGTGTTTCACCATGCCCAGCTCCATGACTGTGTTTTGAAGCAGAATTAATTTAGAGTAAAATACAGATAAAGGCTGTGGGTTTCTTTTGCCTGAGATCATGCTTCTATCTCATTCACATGAATCCAAGTTTCTTCTAAAATATTCTTGAATGGGAAACGTGTGTCACTCAGTAAATCAAAATGCATTTTCCCTCAATCTAGGCCCTACAGGCCTAATAATGATTTTCACTGCCTAGGAGGTCTCATTTTGAATTCTTGACATAAATTTTTATATTTTATGCACTTTGGGATGGATTTTTTTTTTCTTTTCTTAATCCTTTCCTTCCTCTATCTGTCTATGTATAAGCTTTTTCAGAGTATAAGGGAGTGTTAAGACAGTTTAGTTCAACCAAGTTCAAGAAAAGAAAAATAACAGGGGTGTGTATCAAGTCATCCCAGCCTTCCCATTCAGGGGATGGGCTGTGGATAAACAGAATTGCACATCTTCAAGAGTACGCACACTCCAGCTACCTCTCCCAGCCGATGTGATGATTCTTTCATAAATCAAATGGAAAACCAGAGACCAGCAGACATGTGGGGAAACGAGCAGATGAAAAAGAAGGATTAACATGAACAAACAGACAGAGATAGCTCAGATAAGCGAGGAGAGCAGCCACAACCAATGACGATGGGCATTCTCATTGAAATTCTGCATGGTAGCGTATTTCCCAAGATAAGAAACTACTTCTGTGAAAAAGGGAAAATCAGAGTACAAGAAAGGTTATTAAAAATAGAAGATGCTGGAGAAATTGAGAATAGGTACAATCAATCCATCATCTAATAGAAGCTTCAGAAAGAGAAAAGATACAGGGATTAGAATGTTGTAATTTTTAAAAATAGAAGAAAATGTCCCCAGGCTGTGGGAAAAATTGGGTTTTTATCCCTTCTCTCCCCCTCCAGCCCTCAAAAAGCAATTCTGAATGGATCCTTGTGAATCTTCAGAACTCCAAGGTTAAAGAGAAAACTCTAACTCTTCCAAAAAGTAGGGAAAAAACACAAATTTCTTACAAAGGAAAGATAATCATACTGGCTTTGGATTTTACATGAACAAGCCTGGATGCTAAACTTAAAAATGAAATAACGTCTGAAGAAGGAAGAAATTGAACTTGGACTGCATTCAGGACTCTGTCAATCAAGTGAGAGACCATGAATTCAGAAATTTTAATGTCATCTGAAATAATTTATTAGTCTTGTTTATACCAGCACATGAAATGGTTGAAAGGAGACAAATTGAAATACCAAAATTGGCAACTAAGAATATTAGAGGGGGGAAAAAAAAACCTCCAGAAAAAAAAAAGTAAGATCCAAATGTTACTGGCAGAAAATGATTCTTCAATTAGCAAAGTTTGATGAAAGAAGATTATCCTTCTCTCTTAGTGGATCCAGTCCTATTACCTACTGCTACACTGAAAAATAGTTACAGAATCCTATTAATGTTCTTTATTGATAGGGTATAGATGCGTTTATTTATTTGAGACACTGTCTTGCTCTGCTGCCCAGGCTGGAGTGTAGTGGTGTGATCACAGCTCACTGCAACCTCATGCTCCTAGGCTGAAGAGATCCTCCTGCCTCAGCCTCCTGAGTAGCAACTATCACAGGTGTGTGCTATCACGCCTAGCTTATTTTTGTATTTTTTGTACATACGGTGTCTTGCTATGTTTCCTAGGCTGATCTTGAACTCCTGACCTTAAGCAATCCTCCTGTCTCAGCCTCCTAAATGCTGAAATTGTAGGCATGAGCCACTGCACCCGGCTTTTTGGTAGGATTTAGAAACAGGCTGTGGACAAGGCACAGAACACTTACATATTTTAGAACAAACTATAAATAACATAGCTGGAAATCTTAAATACTGATGCCTACTTTATTTTTCTTATAACTAAAATCAGGGTAGTGGAGGAAGGAATGTCATTGTGTTAATTTTGTACATAGATATGGTCCAAAGTCAGTAAGTCAAGATGCAAAGATCTGTTATTCAAACAATAAGTGCCTGATTTAAAATTATAATCATGGACATCAGAAGATGACTAAGTTCTCATTCTTTTAAATAGCTGTTATTTCTGAAAAGAGAAACTGGGTGGGGTGGGGGTCCATCCTAAATGAAGGGGACTGACTATGCATGAAAGAACATTTTATAATCACCTTATTTTTTTTTAACCACACATGCATTGTGCCCATTTTTTTGTTTTAAAGTGTACTTTTATAAAAAAATATTAAAATGCAACCAGGCTTTCTCCTGCTCTCTCTGTGAGACGAGTGATTTGACTTGGTCTGGGCGGCTTTAATTTGAGCTTCTGAAGTAACACCTGCCCTCTCTTCTCTCTTTCCTCCCCTCCTTGAAGACGGACCTGCCGTGTGCATCCTAGACCCCAGTGACTCCTGCTTCCTTGAAGATTTGCTCCATCAGTTATCCATCACCAGATCTATACAGAATCTTTCCTACCGCTCTTACCCTGCATTACCTTATACTAGTCATTCTTTCTCTTTTCCTTCATCTCCACATTTATTTCAAGAGAAATCTACATTTCTTGTCTTTCTAGCCATCTCTTTCATTTCCATCATTCCCAGGCCTATTGCAACATGACTTCTATTCCCTTCACACCCCCCAATGTCACTTAACTAAAATTTTCTCAGTCAGCATCTTCTGATGTCCACGATTATCATTTTAAATCAGCCACTTATTGTTTGAATAACAGATCTTCACGTCTTGACTTACTGACTTTGGACCATATCTATCTACAAAATTAACACAATGGCATTCCTTTCTCCACTATCCTGATTTTTGTTACAAGAAAAATAAAGTAGGCATCAGTATTTAAGATTTCCAGCTATGTTCTTAATTAAAATTATTTAACCCCTGCTTTGTGAAATCAAAGATTTACTTTCTATTTCTATCATACTTGATATCTCAACACTCCTATTCCTCTAACTGGGATCTGAAAATGTATCCTATTAGATTTTTGAGTTTTCAGATTTTTTAAATTTGAAATTTTATTTTCACGATAATTTTAAATGAATAAGATAGGATAATCTAGATATTGGCCATATAACAACAGTGTTAACATCTGTGTAACCACCACCCACATTAAGATATGTAACATTTCCAACACCCAGCAGGCCACCGTCAGGTTCAAAGAGGTTGTTGCATGTATCATTTTTTGTAGTATTTTCTCTTTTTTTTCTTTCTTTTCTTTTTCCTTTTTTTTTTTTTGTGACGGTGGAGTCTCACTGTGTCGCGGAGGCTGGAGTGCAGTGGCATGATCTCTGCTCCTGGGTTCAAGCAATTCTCGTGCCTCAGTCACCCGAATAACTGGGATTACAGGCACACACCACCAGGCCTGGGTAATTTTTTGTATTTTTACTAGAGACGGGTTTCACCATGTGGTGCGGGCTGGTCTCGAACTCCTGGTCTTGAGTGATCCACCTGCCTCAGCCTCCCAAAGTGTTGAGATTACAGGCATGAGCCACCGTGCCCAGCCTGTACTGCTTTTTCTTAAAGTATTAATATGTTCATTTAGGGTACTGTTTTTCATGGTATGAATATTTCAGGGTTTGTTCATCTTCTGTGAATATTTGGGATATTTCAATTATTTGCCTAGTAGGAATGAAGCTGAGGTCTGTTACCTTTAACAGGTTATTTCTCATACCGGGTGTCTGTGACCTGATACTCTATATGTGTGAATCATTTTCAGTAGATAATGGATTATACACAGTAGATTACTGGCCCTCCTGATGTCTATTTTTAAGTAAAAGCTTTATTGAAATGTAATTCCCCCTATTAAAGTATACATTTCTGCAGTTTTTAGTACATTCACAGGGTTTTACAGCACAGCCATTACCACTGTTCTAGGATACTTCACTGCCCCTCAAGAAACCTTGTACCTATTATCAGTTATTTCTTGCTTCCCCGCAGTGCCTACCCCACCCCATACCTAGGCAACCACAAATACCCTTTCTGTATATTTGCAATTCTGAATGTTTCATATAATGGAACCATACAGTAACATTTGTTACTGGCTTCTTTTACTTACCATAATATTTTTAGGATTCATCCAAGTTGTAGTGTGTACCAGTTCCTTTTTCTTGATGAATAATATTTCATTGAATGGATAGATCACATTTTACTTATCCGTTTATTAGTTGCAAACATTTGTGCTATTTCCACTTTTTTGCTATTATGCTTAATATTGCTATGAGTATCCTTGTATAAATTTTTGTGTGGCTATGTGTTTTTATTTATCATGGGTGTATACAGAGGAGGGGAATTGCTGGGTCATATTATGATTCTGTTTAACCTTTTGAGGAACTGCTAGAAGTTTTTCCAAAACAGCAATGTAATTTTACATTTTGGCCAGCAATGCACAATGCACAAGGATTCAAATGTTCCTACATCCTTGCCTACATTTATTTGTTATTTTCTGGGTTTGTTTTTTGTTGTTGTTGATTATAACCATCCAAGTGGGTATGAAGTAGTACTTTATAGTTTTTTGTTTTGTTTTGTTTTGTTTTAGAGATGGAATTTCACTCTTGTCACCCAGGCTAGAGTGCAATGGCACGATACTGGCTCACTGCAACCTCCGCCTCCCGGGTTCAAGCGATTCTCTTACCTCAGTCTCCGGAGTAGCTGGGATTACAGGCACCCGCCGCCACACCTGGATAACTTTTTTTTTGTATTTTCAGTAGAGAGGGTTTCACCATGTTGGCCAGGCTGGTCTTGAACTCCTGATCTCAAGTAATCCACCCGCCTTGACCTCTGAACGTGCTGAGATTACAGGCGTGGGCCACTGCCGCCAGCCTTTGTTTTGTTCTTTGAGACGGGGTCGGCGTCTTACTCCGTCACTAGGCTGGAGTGCGGTAGTGCGATCTTGGCTCACTGTAACCTCTGCCTCCCATATTCAAGCAATTCTTTTGCCTCAGCCTCCTGAGTAACTGGGACTACAAGCATGCGCCACCATGCCTAGCTAATTTTTGTATTTTTA
>NW_012104154.1:397324-398512 GCF_000951045.1 Mandrillus leucophaeus | reverse complement strand
GTATCTAGAAGACATTTTATAAATGCTTATGAAATAAATGAATGGTTCTGACATGGAAGAAAATCGTTTACAAGTTTTTTTTTTTCTTTTTCTTTTTTTTTTTTTTTTTTGAGGTGGAGTCTTGCTCTGTCACCCAGGCTGAGTGCAGTGGTGCGATCTCAGTTCACTGCCACCTCCACCTCCTAGGTCCAAGTGATTCTCTACAGTTTGGGTTTTTGTTAGTGAGTTGATCACTATGGAGTTATTGCCCCAGGCCTATCTCATAAATGCACATTGAACTTCATAGCCCTTCAACTTTCTGACTCCTGTTCAACTTTCAGATTCATGCTTCCATGCCACCTCCTAAATTCTTCCTGATATCTCAAATTTCATGAAGTTCCTTCAGACCTCTCTTTTGCAGCACTTGCTATGATATAATTTATCACACATTTGTGAAGTTATCTTTTGGATTGATGTCTGCTTTACTTGGTTCTGAGTTCCATGAGAATAGAGATCCTTCCTTAAGTCCGTCCTTCTCCTTAGTTGTTTCCTGGCCCTTTGTCTACAGCCTAGTTTAGTGGAAGCTCGATGGATATTTCTCTGGGCAATTGAATAATTGTAGCCATGAATATTTTATTTTATGTTTAGCATTTACTTCCTGTGTGTTGGTTGCCAGTTTAATAATGGAGACACCTTAACATAGCTGACCACATATTCAGCAAACTCATAAAGAATGTGTGTGTGCTGTGAAAGATGTGTATAAGAGACAGCCTTAACATAGCTGACCACATATTCAGCAAACTCATAAAGAATGTGTGTGTGCTGTGAACCAAGAGATCGTTGAGATATTTTGGGATGCAGAATTTAAGACATGTTCTCTTCCAGCTAGATGCTTATGCTGTAGTCTGGAGCTAAATAACCATAATACAAGGCAAAACAGAGTGAGGAAACTCCCTTCTAAACAAAAAAAAAGAGCTTCATTCTGAGGATGTAGAAAGAAGCTTAAGATTAGATTCCTTTGGCCATTTTCTATGGTTTAAATGTGTCCTCCAAAAGTGCATGTGTTGGCCAGGCACATTGGCTCATACCTGTAATCCCAGCACTTTGGGAGGTTGAGGCGGGCGGATCACGAGGTCAGGAGATCGAGACCATCCTGGCTAACATGGTGAAACCCCGTCTCTACTAAAAACACAAAAAAATTAGCTGGGC
>NW_012104154.1:393261-395074 GCF_000951045.1 Mandrillus leucophaeus | reverse complement strand
CCAGCCTTTGTTTTGTTCTTTGAGACGGGGTCGGCGTCTTACTCCGTCACTAGGCTGGAGTGCGGTAGTGCGATCTTGGCTCACTGTAACCTCTGCCTCCCATATTCAAGCAATTCTTTTGCCTCAGCCTCCTGAGTAACTGGGACTACAAGCATGCGCCACCATGCCTAGCTAATTTTTGTATTTTTAGAGATGAGGTTTCACCGTGTTAGCCAGGATGGTCTTGATCTCTTGACCTTGTGATCCACCTGCCTCAGCCTCCCAAGTGCTGGGATTACAGGCTTGTTACAGTTTTGATTTGCATTTTCCTGGTGACTATTATGTTGAGTATCTTTTCCTGTTATTGACTTATTATTGACTATTTGTATATCTTCTTATTGACTACTAAATATAGTCAATATATTCATATATCTTCTTTCAAGAAATGTCCTTGTAAGTCTTTTGCCCATTTCTAATTGAGTTGTTTTGTTGTTGTTGAATTGTAGAAGTTCTTTATATATACTGGAACTAGTCCCTTATCAGATATATGATTTATAACAATACTCACTTATTCTATGGGTTACTTCTTTCTTGATTGTGTCCTTCAGTTTTGATGAAATCAGATTTACTTAGTTTTCATCTTGTTTCTCATACTTTTGGTATCACATCTAAGAAAACACTGTTTACTCCAAGGTCATCAAAGTTTATAACTATGTTTTCTTCTAAGAGTTTTATAGTTTCAGCTCTTATATTTAGGTATTTGATCTATTTTGAGTCAATTTTGTGTATGGTGTGAGGGAGAGGTGCTCCCCTTATTCTTTTACCTGTTTCAGCATCATTTGTTGAAAAACTATTCCTTCTCCCTTTTGAATTGAATTTTCTTGGCACCCTTGTCCAAAAACAATTGACTGTAAATATGAGGGGTTTTTCTGGACTCTGAATTCTGTTCTGTTCATCTATCTGTGTATCCTGTGTTTGTACCACAATTTCTTGATGTATTATATCCCTGACGTGAGTTTGAAATCAGGAAGTATGAGTCTGCTGGCTTTTTCATTTTTATTTTTTCAACATTGTTTTGACTATTCTGGTCTCTTGAATTTTTATATAAATTTTGGGATCAGTTTGTCAGTTTCTGCAGAGTAGTTAGTGGGATGCTTTTAAGAATTGCATTGAATCTGCAGGTGATTCCTGGAAATATTGCTATCTTAGCAGTATAAGTCCCCTGATACATGACACGGGGTGTTTTTCCATTTATTTGTGTCTTCAATTTCTTTCAACCATGTTTGTAATTTCCAGATACGTTTTGCATCTTTTGTTAAATTTATTCCTAAGTATCTTACTCTTTTTGATGTTATTGTAAATTGAGTTATTTTCTTAAATTTCATTTTCAGATTGTTCATTGCAAGTGTATAGAAATACAGTTCGTTCTTTATATGCATGTTGTATTCTGAAATCTTGTTGAATGAGTTTAATAGTTAGTTGCCCTCTTGCGAGTTTTTCTTCCTGTCCATCATATGGCTCCTTTATGAACCCCTTATCTGCATAGTCCTTCTTGAATGTAACCAAAAACCCATGTGCTGAGAGCTGTTCAAGTGCTTGATTGCGTTGTGTTACTCACTCCCCATATTTGTCTCATAAACAATGTGGCATTATTATATCCATTTCCTGGCTGAAAAAACTCAAACGCAGAAAGTTTAAGTAACTTGCCAAGTTCTCCCAATAGCATATAACAGATTGGGCGTGTGGTATTCTCCTTTCATTCTACATGCTCTCTCCCTGGAGAATTTTTGTTTATTATACTGCTGTTTGTATATGAATGGTATCCAGATATTTA